>NC_141691.1:467233161-467795661 GCF_964263255.1 Lissotriton vulgaris
GGTTGGGGGGAGGTCTACGATACCTTCTAGATACCTCACACGAGTCTTCGAACGACCTTTAACTGGCGTCGAGTTGATAAGTGCCCCCGTCAAGTCAAGGGAAATTGGTAGTAGTTGCACTTGAGTACGCCTCAGTGCTGTCGCCCCTCCCAAGTGGGGGGGGTATGTCTGGTTAGGGATCTTGAAACCGGTTACGACCTTGCCATTGGCCCTTAAACGTTAGGATGTACAATTTCAATATTTCAAGTAAATGTTTTGTAGGATGTTAGTTCGGCTAGGAGAACCTCTGTATTAGAAAATCTGTTAAGGTTAGCCAAACATCGCAATGTGGTATGAAATTGTACATTAATGTTTAAATGTTTTTAATTTTTTGTTTTAATAAATACGGCCGGGAGGGTCACTCCCTCCCACTTCCAAAAACTTCAAGAACTGTTTCCGGTTTCCCTCCTTTGGGGATTGTGTTGAGAGGGGGTGGCGGGTATCTCAGCCATATGGAAAGGGGCGACCACTCGGTCCCCCCGAACGTATGGCAGAGTGCCTCGATCCCCCCGGGAAGCCATTTTTGGGCGGGAGGCGCGTCTCGGCTGGTATGCCCGAAGCGGCGTAGCCGGGGCGCGCTTTTTCCCGCCCTAGAGTGGGCTGGCCTAGACACTGACGCGGCCGGCCACGCCCTCGGGGCAGGCAGGGGCGGGTTTACGCCCGCCCTGAAGATGGATAAAAAGGGACGCAAGACCAGAAGACATCCTCTTGTTCCTGTGCTCTGAAGCTGCACCTCCTCGCTGCACGTGAGCTCGAGAACGAAACGAAGAGCCAATTTTGACCCACCCACCAGCCCCTGAGGACAGCCAGTTGTTTTAATAAAATTGATCAATTATTCTATTTCGTTTACAGGTTATTGTAGTGTTGTGTTGATGTTGAATGTGTAATAAAGATTGGTCTAATTTTACAAGTTTGTGATTAAAGAACTTCGGATGTAAGGTCCATTGATAAACAGGCTTTTTCGGTCATAGTGGCCAATGTAGTTTCGTTTAGTTAGCATTTGTCGTATTTATTTTGGTCGGGCGGTAAGGTCATGATCGGTGAGCACTAATTGGAAGATCCCTATGAGTGGGCGTCACCCAACACGGATGGGAGCGCTCGGGGGAGGTGGCCTTTGGCCCCTCAACGGGGAGGCGGTCCCTTCTAAGGATGGGTCGCCAAAAGAAGAGGAAAGGCGGTCAAGGCCCCTTCCTGTGTAGGAGGGGTTACAGCCCCCTCCTGGGGAATTTCCCGGGGCCAGTGACATCTGCGACGGCAGATGCGGTAAGTTGTGTGGGGTTGGGGGGAGGTCTACGATACCTTCTAGATACCTCACACGAGTCTTCGAACGACCTTTAACTGGCGTCGAGTTGATAAGTGCCCCCGTCAAGTCAAGGGAAATTGGTAGTAGTTGCACTTGAGTACGCCTCAGTGCTGTCGCCCCTCCCAAGTGGGGGGGGTATGTCTGGTTAGGGATCTTGACACCGGTTACGACCTTGCCGTTGGCCCTTAAACGTTAGGATGTACAATTTCAATATTTCAAGTAAATGTTTTGTAGGATGTTAGTTCGGCTAGGAGAACCTCTGTATTAGAGAATCTGTTAAGGTTAGCCAAACATCGCAATGTGGTATGAAATTGTACATTAATGTTTAAATGTTTTTAATTTTTTGTTTTAATAAATACGGCCGGGAGGGTCACTCCCTCCCACTTCCAAAAACTTCAAGAACTGTTTCCGGTTTCCCTCCTTTGGGGATTGTGTTGAGAGGGGGTGGCGGGTATCTCAGCCATATGTTTTTAAGATGCAACCAGTGTTACTTTGGCACCTAATCTGGACCTCTGATAGTACATGCTTCAACAAGGAAATATGAAATGACTTAATGAAATTGGATCATGCAACTAAAATTACCTGGTTGAAGAATGTAAAAAACGTTTTGTGCAATATTGGGTGTCCAGAGTATTATACCTTACCAGAGACTATGAACTATATCTGTCGGAAGGACTAGCATTGCAATACGCCGAGAATACAAGATTGGAGAATACTTTCAGGGAGCTGGTGTTAAATGAAAATACGGGGAACTGCAGCCAGGAGAGGATTATAGGCATCGCGCTAATTGGATTAAATTGTTTGATCTACAGACATTATCCGGAGCAATTGTACTGAAATTTATTTGGAATATCAAGAAATAAAGAGGAATGTTATAAAAAGCTGTCAAGACCTGATGAAGTCTTTTTGAACAATATTCCATAGACGAAACACACATGTTGGCTGTTTTTGTAATGGTAATGACTGTATTATTTAATATGGAACCTGTGTTATAACAAGTCTTCAAATTGAAATCTGAAGAATATGGGAATAAAGACTACGAATTGAACTTGGACTGTATGGATCACTGATTTATGGATAGTTTATGAGAAAAAATATTGATTGTAACAATTGTGAGCAATTGTGATCCAACAGCACGGGGTGGTGGCTGTCTTGGGTTCCCTTAGTAGCAATTCTTAGTATTAGACTTCTAGAAAATACCTCTTCATCAGACCTTGCGCATTCTATACCTCACCACCAAACTGGAGAAAATCAATAGTTTAGTTACTATTTAGCTTATAATTATTCTAGAAATATCATACATCTTATGGCTATTTCCCTCCATAATTCTGTAATTTTAATCACTTGTTTTTAGGCTTCTTTCTGTTAGTTTTAGGTTCTGAAACACACAAAGACTGGTTTCATTTTAGCTATAGTTCCATTTTAGTTAGCCTGTCTGGCTTTGTTTACCTTTGGCCCTGAATCCATCCTAGGTAAAGAAGGCTGCTATCTTCAACAATGGAGACAGCCATTTTTCCTCAAATTATGCAGAATCATCAACATGTCTGTCTTTGATGCAGATTCTCTTCTGTGCCTATCTTTCCAAGGACTGTGAAAATGTCAAGTCATTGAAATATAGACATCAACGAATCAGCCTGAGGCAGGTGTCTTTTTCAAGGGCATATGTCTAAGCATGGGCGAATTTTGCGAATCTCGCGTTCGCGAATTTTGCGGATTTGCGAATTCGCAATCCGCAAAATCCGCGAATTCTCGCGAATTTGCGGATTTTTTTTTGTGTTCGCAAGTGTTTCTGCCAGTTCGCGAGGATTTGGTACTAGTTCGCAATTGCGAACTTACTTGTCGGCTCGCAACGGTCGCGACTATGTTGTTTCTACGTCTGGTTCATCATCACAGCCTCCCAGCACCCTCTGTTTCACCACTGGCACCCTCTCTTTGACCCATGCCACCCTCTGTTACATCAATGCCACCCTCTGGTTCATCATCACTGTAGAAGATGGGGGGGAAAAGCAAGCCCACCTGCCCTGCTTGAACTGACATGAATTAATTTGGGGTTAGTTTATTAACAACACCTGCCCTGCCCCAACTGACAATAATGAATTAGGGGCTAATTAATGTGTCACTGAAAGAATTTGAAGTTCCAGCCTGGCACCTGCTTGTCTGCTCCTTTAGCTGTAAATCAGGACCTTTGTGGCATACAGTTAAGGTCAGAGCAGGGTCACACAATAGTTGCAAGCAGGCAACCGAATTCTGGAGGGCCCCCTCAGGAAGCACTACAGAGAATCGTTACAAATCATGAGGTTGACCTTTTGCACCTGCTCATTGCTTTTGCTTTTGCTAAAATCGTTTTTCGGTTTTTTTGCGCTATTCGCGGGGCGCGGCGTCGTGCGAAACCGACCGCGGAAGCCGCCAATTCGTGCGAATGAGCATTTTATTTTTTTGCGGCTTGTTGTTTTGCGAGTTTTTTTGCAGTATTCGCGAGCCGCTTGCAGCGCAACACCCGAATTTACCCCAAGGTCGAGTACGGGCGCGGCCATTTTGTTTGCGTGACGTATTTCCGTTTCCGCCCGCTATGTATAATCTCGCGCAGTAAGCGCATTGCGAGTAGAGGTTCGCATGAGATCGCGCGGGAAATCTAGAGGTTCGCACGAGATCGTGAGGAAAATCTCGCGCGAACTTGCTTTCGCGCTCGTGAACGGGCACCGGCCATCTTGTTTTTCATTCATTTCCTGTGTCTGGGCATGGTGTTTAATCCTCTTGGTATCTTTGCCATCCTTTGCTTGTTTTCAGTTTTTTTTTAACGATTTTGCTTCTTATCTATCCCTCTCTTTTCCTAGCTGTATATTTTTGTCTTTTCTGCTATTTTTCTTTACTTTTAAACTACTTTTTTAAACTCTTTTCTTTTCTTCTTCCCTATCCTATTCTTTCTTAATTTTCTACTTCTTCCTACCTTACCTGCCCAGACCATGGTCAAGCCAGGCGCCGTAAAGCTGCCCAGGCACTTGAGGGCCGCAGGGGCGGCGGGGAGTAGTGCTGGACCCAGTGCCAGGACAGCATGCGGGAGATTGAGGGGGGAGCAGGTGACGCGACGGGAGATATTCAGCCCGGAGGAAGTGGGCGCGCTGGTCTACTTCGTCCAGCGCCGCCTGCCCAGGACCATCGCGGGAGGCGGCAGGATCGCGGCCGGCGGCTACAACATGCGGGAGCGCCGGAAGCGGTGGGAAAAGGTGTGCTGGGCCATATCCCACCTCTACGGGGTCCAGCGCACCTACAGCCAGGTCACCCATCGCTGGACGGACCTCCTGGACCGTGAGCGCGACCTGCTGGACCAGCTCGGCTTGGAGATCCCCGGGCTTGGTGAGTAGTAGTAGCCATTTAATCACTCACTACTATGATGTTTTCTCCTGCTCTGTGTTGTTGTATTGCAAATATTTGTTTTTTACATGGAGCAAGCCAATAATGCCGCTGATGACGATTACATTGGAGTTAAATTATATTTCAAAATCTTCTGTGCATTTCAGGTGCACTGCTCTCCTTCTCAGTGGCGTTGCTACTATGCTTATTTGTTTTCTATTTCGTGGTCTCATTGGCCTGAGTAACTATTATGTATGAGTGTACTTTACAGAACTGCGTAATGCTAGACACTAGGGGGCAGATTACATTTACAAGCCCCTTGCGCCACGTTTACGTTGCCTTGCGTGACGCAACAGCGGCGTAAACGTGCCGCATCCCTGTGAGTCATTTACAGCATGACGCATCTAGGGAGATGGTCACGTTATAAAGCCATGGGCCTGCACCACAATGGGTGCGTTCCTAGTACGCAGGGTGGGCGGTCCGGCGGCTGTGCGCCTTGCAAAATTGCCTGCGTGAAATCTACAAGATTTAACGCAGGCACTTCTGCGACGCTGCTACGTCAATTCAATTCCTTATGTCTGCTCGAAGCAGGCGAAAGGACTGACACAGCATGTTAAGTATTGGGTGGCCCTGAGCATTACTGGAGTTGCATTGCGTTGGCGACGTGACTCCAGCGATGCGCCGCTCTTACGTGACGAGATGCGTCATGCAAGTGCCTACCCTTGCGCCAGGGCGCGCCGCATTGTAAATGAGGCGCATCTGCCGTGTTGCAAGGGTAGTTTTGCGTGACGCATTTGATCTGGCGCATCTCTGGAGATGCGCCAGAACGCGTAAGTAAGTATGCCCCTAAGGGGCAGAATTGCAATTACCGTCGCATCCCTGCAAAGTAGCAGGGATGCGCCATTAATTGTGCGGCCCGCTACCACCACCAAACATGGTGCGCCGTATTTGCAATGCGGCGCACCATGGGCCCAAAACGTCACCGAAGCTTTACTGCTGGAGTTGCGTCGCAACGATGGCGCAGCTCCAGCAATGCTCTGGGGTACCCTATCTCCCCAATGCTGGGTCAAGCCGTACGTCTGCTTCAAGCAGGTGCAGGGTTTGTGTGACGCATCATTGTCCTAAAGGTGACTAATTGAAATTTTGTAGATTTCCCTCAGCCACTTTTAGGATGTGTTCCAGCGCAGGAATGCCCTCCCTTGCGCCGGATCTCCCCCTGATGGCGCAGGGCTTTATAACGGGATGCATCTCCCAAATGCGTCACGTTGTTATAATATTATACGCTGCACCATGGCGCCCTTTTTTGTTTAGCTGCTGCGTCACAAAAGTCACGCAAGAACGGCGCAAAAGAGCCGCAAGGGGCTTAAATCTGCCCCTTCCTTTGTACCCCTGACAATAAGAAAAATAGTGGCGGTGGATTGATAGTTTGACTATTTAAATGACTGGTAATGTAGCAGGCAACTGTTAGTGTTGTCACTGATCTGACTGAAATCACAATGGAGTTTGTCTGTCACTTTGCGTCTTGCCTGCGGACTGCTGCCTGCCAGTCCTAGGTGAACCTTTCAGTACTTTGTTTAGTGAGTTACGTGACTTTCGAAGTCACAGGTCCGCAAATAAATGAAAACTAACCCTAATCAATATAATTTCGCGGAAATATTTTGTTATTGTTCTTTTGAAATGTTTGATTTGGTTGACATTGACAAGCAACAATCATCCATGTTTTCTGTTCTTTCTTTCATGTTGTACGTCAGCTCCCCCCAGGGGCGAGAAGAGGACACAGGAGCAGCAGGCGGCGGATGCTGTTCAACAGGGCCAGGATCGGGCAGGCGAGAGCTCCTCTGCTGGCCCCAGTAAGTTTTCATTTTAGACTAGTACCTATTTTTCCTAGCGTTCCTCATTTGACTTTTTTTTTAAATTGTCTTTGATCTTCTTGTAGACTGTATCTAAATTCTTATCCTGCCTCTACTATGACTCCCTGTGGTATTACTAGATTATTCCTATTAGTCTGTCTGTGTAGCTAACTAAGATTGCACGGTTGGCGAAACTCCCATGATTCTAGTCAGCAATAGCTCTATCAACTTAGTGCAGTCCTCTGGGATTGTCCATAATGTCTTTTGAAGTGTTCTATCTGGACTCATGCTTGCAAAAATTGCAAAACCTTTCGCTCAGTCACTCTAGTCTGGACCAAAAAACACAGATTGTATTTAAGTTTAAAAGCTTTATTAAAAGTAAACACATTTATTAAAATAAAGTCATAATAAAACTAAACGTTTATCTGATAATGGAAAAGTGGTTAGTGCTGACGATTAATTGAAGACATTTCTTGTGGTCGAGCCGAGCTCTCACCTGGTTTCAACTTGATCTTGTTGTTAGAAGTCCATATTCTGTCTGTGTGGAGAAAAATGGTGCGTGTTAAAAAAACAGCCTTCATCAGTTGTGCCAAAAAGTGCAGCAAGACAACCTTTCCTGGAAAAAGGGACATTTTTTTAACTTTAAAGTAGACAGTCACAAATTACATTGTTTTCACATGTCTTCATTCCTAGACCAAAGACTAGTGAGTGCTTTATTCTAACATTCTTAAATGTACTTTGTAGGTGGAACATCTGGTGGCGGGCCAGTGTGGAGGTGGTGGTGCTCGACACGGAGGCGGAGGGCGATTCTTCAGGGGAGGAGGCGGCGGCTGTGAGAGTTGAGACGGTGGTGGTGGCGGCCAGAGGTAAGCTCTTATATATTCCTTACTTATTGAGATTGAAGACTAGCTGGGAAGGCAAGAATATGAGATGCATGGCTGGGTGAATGATGAAGCAATGATGGGTGGAAGGACAACAGCCTGGGTGGGTGACACAGAAACTGTATGTGTCCATATACCTGGATCATGCTACTATCTGACTCTTAGATAGCATATGTGTATCTAGAGCAGGGGTACTCATAGTACGGCCCGCGGGCCGGTGGTGGCCCGGCAAGCCTTCCTTGGCGGTGCGCAGACCTTGCAGACAATCACTGCTCCCCCGGCCCCCACAGAGCAGAGGCTTTTTTGTATTTCACCTGTTAGCGCCCCTGCATCTCCACTCCGACAATCACTGCTCCCCCGGCCCCCACAGAGCAGAGTGGAGATGCAAGGCCACAAAGAGGTGAAATAGAACAAAGCCTCTGCTCTGTGGGGCCGGGCAAGCAGTGATTGTCAGGGTGGAGATGCAGGGGCGCTACAACAAACAAAGCCTCAATAATATGTTAATGGTCTTTTAAAGACCTGTTAAGTACTTTGGTGTTGTTGTCTGTGTGTGCGCGTTGAGGAAGCGGTCTCAACCCGGGCTGAAGGCTGACACAGATAGACACACACACAGTGAGATGACAGAGGGGGAGGGAGAGGGAGGGCAGGAGGGAGAGAGAGATGGAGAGGGAGGGCAGGAGGGAGAGCAGGAGGGAGAGAGATGTATGTAAATGCTGGGTCTGGTGGCTCAGTGGATGAGGGCATCTGCTGCAGGGACCTGTGTGCAACCTCATGGTCACAAGTTATCGTTTTGCTTTAGCCCCGCCCCCTCTGACTCCGCCCCCACCAGTGCGGCCCTCGGCCACAAACTACACTGTAAATTTAGCCCCTGAGAGAAAGTTTGTGAGTACCCATGATCTAGAGAGAGTAGACGGTCAGTGGATGAACTAAGTGTAACTTTGAAGAGCATGTAACACTGCACCCGCACGTCCGTTCCAGTGTAGGAAAGGCAAGGAAAAGAAGTTTTAATTTTGTCCAAATACTACCATCAATAGTAGCAGTAGGTTGTATTGCAAGCACAGCATAGATCCGGTTATTACGGTGGCCACTCCCTACCTCTCTTAATAAGTTTAGTAGTACTCAGTCATTCATGTGTGGATGTATCACTGGTCACTCAATAAAAAGCAAAGCACCTAAAGTCATCCCATATATAAGCAAAAACATCCCATGTGAAGTGATAGATAATCAGATTATTTATCTTCTTCAATTTTCCATTTCTAGTACTCATTTCCACTGTAGGGTGAAAGTTAAATTAATTAATCAGTAGCCCTTGAGTTGTAACAGAGTATTCTCAGTGCCACCCGTAATAGAAAAGTAAGAGCTTCACCACCTGCATGTACTGGACGGGTACAGTAACGCAACGCAAGTCTAGGTCACTCCTCATGGCGTGCGTCTCTTTTTCTCGGGTGCAAGTTTACTGCGCTGGCATTATGCCGGCTTGCAGAAGATAACGTACCAATTTTCCTAAACAAGAGACAAGAAGAAGAATAAGACTGGTGTACTTTCATAGTCGACTCCAATGGAAGTCCATAGTGCTCGTAGAATTTGTTCCTTAAACTCCCACTAATGTTAGAGCAAGGATGAAGAAGTGTGAGGTTAGATAGATACTGGCCTCAATAGTTATGTAATGCGCTTGCAAGTTGCTAGTTGTAGTGCAACACAAATTTCTGCTGAATGATTGAGTTAATCTTAAAGAGCATTGGTTACAGACTATGTCTTTCTTTCTTCATATAGGTTCTCCTTCCAAATGAACAAGGAGGAAGGAGCTGGCTAGAGCGGCCCGGCAACGGAGGATCGATGCCACTGTGGCCGAATATCGGCGGCTGGTGGCCCTGGAGGACGAAGAAAGTGTGCAGTCGACCACAACAACTACGTCGTCTGCATCGGCCTCCGTTCCCCCACGGGCTGCCAGTGCCACCCAGCACAGTGGTCCACCCAGACTGAGCCGGCTGCCAAAGCCAAACGCCACCGCCGAGTAGCAAGGACAACAGCTTCCTCTCACAGCCGTTGCACCTGCAAGGCATTGAAGGCACGCCTGCGCCGCAGTACCCTGATGGTGTCCTGCCTCCAGCAGGAGCTCCACCACTTTTCAAAGGAGTTGGAGGGGCTCCGCGTAGAGCACGCCTTGCTCCGCCAGGAGCATGATGCCCTGGCCCAAAAAGTTGACAGCATCCACCCATAGTGTCCCTTGCCCCTTTTTTAGAGACTTTTGGGGGGTGGGAATTGGGAGTTGGGTTTTTGGGGACTTTTGAAGGACAATCGTTGGGGTTAGGGAGGGTCTTGCGGAGATTATTTTGTTAGGGATATAAATATACTTTTTCAAACTTTATCTGAGCATACCCGTTTCTTACTGCTTGCCTGGTGGGTGGGGGTTTAACAGTGACTTTGTTTTCCTGAAAGTTTAGTTCCATTTTCTTCCTTTAAGTGTAAATGCCCAAATGTTTTCAACACTAAGTGCCTCTCACAGACTAAGTGAAGTGAATCCAAGAGTCCTAGGACTTTAGTAGTACTACCTTCAGTCTCTCGTCTCTCCTACTAATACTCCATTATACCCCCAAACCACCAAACGCTTATCTTACCTGTAATTTGTGTTTGAAAGTAGGGCTAGACCCAGGGCTGGCTCCACGGGAAACAGCGAATAAGGTTGGCAATCTTGGTCGGATAAAATTTCCTCATAGCGGTGGTACTAGTGGTGTGACACAGTGGCAGTTGCATGCCTATGAAAAAAAAGAAAATGAAATCTGGTTTGTCCTCCTGAGCAATTCAACGGTACAACTGAGAATATAGCAGGTGACAGAAGTACAGTAGAACAGTGCCACATTGTAGCCTAACAAATGGTAAAGTATAACTACTAATTCGGTTGAAGTTCTTTGACATTAGCCATGGTTCTTTGTCAAGCAGAGTAAGAATATATCCTCGGATTTCTTCACCAGCCTGTTGCTATCACCTTATCCTCCCCAGCAAGTGTGTGGATTTATTGCTGTAATTTAGTCACACATCAATCAAAACCACACAGCCCGGGGGAAGAGGGTTAGGGTTTGAAAAATGGATGGGTACGGGGGTTTTTGGGAAAGGTTTTGGGAGACAAGAAAAAATAGCACAGCATAGACAAACAATTGTGAACATAAACAAATCTTTGGGTACAAACCTATCCATCAATCTTTGAAAGTGCATGCACTACTGCATGCATGTCAGTGAAAAGTAAGTAGTACTTTCGACAACTGTGGAAGAAAGAATGCGACAGTACAGGGCCTGTGTGGAATTATTGATAACGATATTCAACATAAGGTCTCTGTAGCCAGATACCCGAGAGCTTTGCTGGTCACTATAAATCCATTCACAACAACACTCAGTGGGGTTGGTCTGGAAGGTATAGTAGATAGAAAAGGAGAAATTGCTTTTTTTCTAGGTGTCCCCTCACTCACCAGGGTTGCCCCTTGGTGACATGCTTCATCATTGGGGCCATCCCAGTCCTCTACGGCCTGGGGCGTGCTGCGACTTGCGAATTACGTAGGAGCACTTACAAATGACTATGTGTGGTGCAGATGTGATAGTGGAGTGGACTAATTGATGTGTTAAGGGATCAATTTAGAAGCAGAGAGAGATCCAAGAAATGCAGTCACAGTCAGAGAAAAAGGCAAGGGATACTGTATCTATGTGGTTGTAGTTGTCCTGTTGGAAGTGGTAAGTAAGTTGCCTGCAGAAAAAAATCCTCTTATTAGGGGCACTCCTCCATTGCAGCCGACGCTTCGTCCATCGATGTTGGTCACCAGAAGACACCCTGTCCACTGCCTGCCTGATGCTGAATTGTGGCTCGCTACTGTGAAGCCTGACTCCATCCTTTTTTCCCTATTGCAGAGACTGAAACCCCGCCTGTAATTATTCAACGAAAAACAGGAAGTGATATAATATTACAACACCACTGATAAATAAATATAAGGTATGTAGGCTGTGGAGTGCAAAAAGTCACAATTTGATTTTCCTAGTAGACAGCACAATATTTTTGAAAGTGCGTACTCTGTCTGAGTCACCTTTTGAAGGATAAATAAGTATGGGCAAATTAATGTAGCGGATCTTTCCCCTCAAGCTAGGTGTACTGTAAACTGTGTTTTAGAACAAAATTAGATCTTCCTAGCAGTGCTCCCACCCAGACCCTTACTAAAGCCAGTCGCAAAAATGTAGAAGACCCCCAATCAAATCTCAAAAAACGAGGCCTAGCAGAAAACTGGTGACAAAACTTACTTTGAAAGTAAAAGTAGGCCGAAGTACCCCCTTCCTAATTACCCCTTACCCACCGTGGATTGCATTCAAACCACTTGCAAGCAACCAAGCAAAAGTAGCCATAGCCAGCATCGCTCCAAGACTCGAAATCCCCCCCACTCAAACACATGCAATAGAAATACTGCTAACCCTAACGAACCCTAAGTTAAGAATAGTGGCAAAGGATTTCTTTAACTATGCCAAATCCCCCCTTTCTCACCATGGATTTTCTTCAAATGACTTGCAACCAAAATTACACATTCTCACGAGTGCTCTAAGACCCCAGAACTCAGTTGCAAAAATCTAGAACACCCCGAAACACTTGCAATCCTGCTGCTAGGGCTAACCCTAACGAACCCTAAGTTACAAAAAGTGGCAAAAGGCTTTTCCGCGAGGATTTTGTCCCAACCACTTCTACCCGGTATTAGACCTTCCCAGGAATGCCCCAAGGCCAAGACCCGCCAACCCAACCCACCCGCCAAGAAGCATAACACCCCCAAACAGGCCAAAAGCAAAATCTCATACTTGCAATATTTCTCGGCCTTCGGTCCAAACGCGCTGTGTAGCTAGGCCATAAGTCGGGGTTGCCACGACGGATTTCCTGAAAAGCAAATGCAATCAAGATTAGAGTGTCCCAGCAGTGCTCCCAGACCACGAAACTCAGCCACAAACACCAGGAAGCCCCCCAAACAGGCCCCCAAAAACGCTACATTGAGCAAAATGTCAGAAATAGCCAAAAAAAAATCGGCCTGGATTTTGTCCCAACCACTTCTACCCGGTATTAGACCTTCCCAGGAATGCCCCAAGACACGCCAACCCACCCGCCAAGAAGCATAACACCCCCAAACAGGCCAAAAGCAAAATCTCATACTTGCAATATTTCTCGGCCTTCGGTCCAAACGCGCTGCGTAGCTAGGCCATAAGTCGGGGTTGCCACGACGGATTTCCTGAAAAGCAAATGCAATCAAGATTAGAGTGTCCCAGCAGTGCTCCCAGACCACGAAACTCACCCACAAACGCCAGGAAGCCCCCCAAACAGGCCCCCGAAAACGCTACATTGAGCAAAATGTCAGAAATAGCCAAAAAAAATCGGCCTGGATTTTGTCCCAACCACTTCTACCCGGTATTAGACCTTCCCAGGAATGCCCCAAGACACGCCAACCCACCCGCCAAGAAGCATAACACCCCCAAACAGGCCAAAAGCAAAATCTCATACTTGCAATATTTCTCGGCCTTCGGTCCAAACGTGCTGCGTAGCTAGGCCATAAGTCGGGGTTGTCACGACGGATTTCCTGAAAAGCAAATGCAATCAAGATTAGAGTGTCCCAGCAGTGCTCCCAGACCACGAAACTCACCCACAAACAGACGGAACCCCCCCTAAGAGCACCTCAAAGGCAAGCAAGTAATCAAAAACACAAAAAAAATTCCGCCTGGGATTTGGTCCAAAACACTTTTATCCGGTATTAGAGCTTCCCAGCAATGGCCCCAGAGCCGTCAACCCAGGAGAAAACGAGTAGAAGACCCACAAACAGCCAAAGAGCAAAAGTACAAAAATGGGGACTTAGTCAATTTTTCACAAATTTCCCAAATCACTCCGCGCGCGCTCTGCAGCTAGGCCCTAACTCCCCTCTGCCACCATGGATTTGCTTCAAACCTCTTGCAAAGTAAAGTATATATAGCCAGCAGTGCGCCCATACCCCGAAACCCACCCACAAACACCAGGAAGCCCCCCAAACAGGCCCCCGAAAACGCTACATTGAGCAAAATGTCAGAAATAGCCAAAAAAAATCGGCCTGGATTTTGTCCCAACCACTTCTACCCGGTATTAGACCTTCCCAGGAATGCCCCAAGACACGCCAACCCACCCGCCAAGAAGCATAACACCCCCAAACAGGCCAAAAGCAAAATCTCATACTTGCAATATTTCTCGGCCTTCGGTCCAAACGCGCTGCGTAGCTAAGCCACAAGTCGGGGTTGCCACGACGGATTTCCTGAAAAGCAATTGCAATCAAGATTAGAGTGTCCCAGCAGCGCTCCCAGACCACGAAACTCACCCACAAACAGACGGAACCCCCCCTAAGAGCACCTCAAAGGCAAGCAAGTCATCAAAAACACAAAAAAATTTCCGCCTGGGATTTGGTCCAAAACACTTTTATCCGGTATTAGAGCTTCCCAGCAATGGCCCCAGAGCCGTCAACCCAGGAGAAAACGAGTAGAAGACCCACAAACAGCCAAAGAGCAAAAGTACAAAAATGGGGACTTAGTAAATTTTTCACAAATTTCCCAAATCACTCCGCGCGCGCTCTGCAGCTAAGCCCTAACTCCCCTCTGCCACCATGGATTTGCTTCAAACCTCTTGCAAAGTAAAGTATATATAGCCAGCAGTGCGCCCAGACCCCGAAACCCACCCACAAACACCAGGTAGCCCCCCAAACAGGCCCCCGAAAACGCTACATTGAGCAAAATGTCAGAAATAGCCAAAAAAAATTGGCCTGGATTTTGTCCCAACCACTTATACCCGGTATAAGACCTTCCCAGGAATGCCCCAAGACCCGCCAACCCACCCGCCAAGAAGCATAACACCCCCAACCAGGCCAAAAGCAAAATCTCATACTTGCAATATTTCTCGGCCTTCGGTCCAAACGCGCTGCGTAGCTAGGCCATAAGTCGGGGTTGCCACGACGGATTTCCTGAAAAGCAAATGCAATCAAGATTAGAGTGTCCCAGCAGTGCTCCCAGACCCCGAAACTCACCCACAAACACCAGGAAGCCCCCCAAACAGGCCCCCGAAAACGCTACATTGAGCAAAATGTCAGAAATAGCCAAAAAAAATCGGCCTGGATTTTGTCCCAACCACTTCTACCCGGTATTAGACCTTCCCAGGAATGCCCCAAGACACGCCAACCCACCCGCCAAGAAGCATAACACCCCCAAACAGGCGAAAAGCAAAATCTCTCGGCCTTATATGCAATATTTCTCGGCCTTCGGTCCAAACGCGCTGCGTAGCTAGGCCATAAGTCGGGGTTGCCACGACGGATTTCCTGAAAAGCAAATCCAATCAAGATTAGAGTGTCCCAGCAGTGCTCCGAGACCACGAAACTCACCCACAAACAGACGGAACCCCCCCTAAGAGCACCTCAAAGGCAAGCAAGTCATCAAAAACACAAAAAAATTTCCGCCTGGGATTTGGTCCAAAACACTTTTATCCGGTATTAGAGCTTCCCAGCAATGGCCCCAGAGCCGTCAACCCAGGAGAAAACGAGTAGAAGACCCCCAAACAGCCAAAGAGCAAAAGTACAAAAATGGGGACTTAGTCAATTTTTCACAAATTTCCCAAATCACTCCGCGCGCGCTCTGCAGCTAAGCCCTAACTCCCCTCTGCCACCATGGATTTGCTTCAAACCTCTTGCAAAGTAAAGTATATATAGCCAGCAGTGCGTCCAGATCCCGAAACCCACCCACAAACACCAGGAAGCCCCCCAAACAGGCCCCCGAAAACGCTACATTGAGCAAAATATCAGAAATAGCCAAAAAAAAATCGGCCTGGATTTTGTCCCAACCACTTCTACCCGGTATTAGACCTTCCCAGGAATGCCCCAAGGCCAAGACCCGCCAACCCAATCCACCCACCAAGAAGCATAACATCCCCAAACAGGCCAAAAGCAAAATCTCATACTTGCAATATTTCTCGGCCTTCGGTCCAAACGCGCTGCGTAGCTAGGCCACTCACCTGCAAAGAGGTACAACAACACCCCCACAAGTGCTGAGTCTTTCTTCATTGGGCGTAAACCAGCCCTCTGGTTTGATGGAAATAGGAGTCTGGAGGAGGAGGATAGAGGAGCATGTTCTTCTGAACTTGTGAACCTGAGGAATGCAGACTGCGGCAACTTCAAATCAATTAGCAAACCAGTGAAGACAGTTCTGCTGATGGGCTTGATTTTGTGATTATCTGATTAAAGTTTGAAATATATTAACTGTGCACAACAAAGAAAGACAGACACACAGGAATAAAAGTGAATAGGGACGAAAAAGAAAGTTATTGATTCGTTGTCTCATTTTCAGGGCTCGGTATCACGGTCCAGGAATAAGAATAAGGCTTCGTCATCATACTCTGCGAATTCAGGCAGGGTGAGCTCAGTGTCACCTGACAGAGTAGAAATTCCCTCATCTATGTTGCTGGCCACCTCCTCTTCATCCGGCACGCTCTCTCGTACTCTGAAATCTGGTGGTATGAGGTGCTGATTCATCTTGATCATTGTTAACCTCTCCACATTTTTGGGCGAGAGGCGGCTCCGTTTGGGAGTTACAATGCCATCAGCAGCACTGAAAACCCGTTCAGAAGACACGCTTGCGAGTGGGCAAGACAAGTAGTTTAAAGCCAGGTTGGTGAGCTGTGGCCACAATTCTTTTTTCCCATGCCAATACGCCAATGGGTCAGAATTAACATAGACCTCTGTTGAGTCATTCAGATAGTCCTTCACCATCGACTCAAGGTCCTCATCCAAGGTTCCTCCACTTTGCTTAGCTCTTGCTGTGCCTCTGACCTTTTGAGAACCAAACCCACGCAGAGCTAGCCAATCCTCTTCAGCCTCCAATGTCTCTGTTGTGTTTCGTGCAGATGATCCGGTTGTCGGTGTCTTTAACGGCTGAGAGGTCACTTGTGCCACAGCCACAGGTGCAGAAGTGGATTGTTTTGACTGGGGATGGCCTGCTGATGTACTGCCATTTCCTTCAATTTCCAGCCGTTCTCTTTCAAACCTCTTGGCTGACAAGGCTAGCCAACGTTTGTACTTTGGAACATGTTCATCATCAAAAGGAAAGAATGCTTGGCCTGCCAGCGCCTTTTTGTAGCGTGGATCCAGAATAGTAGCACAAATGTAATGCTCTTCTGAGTGGATCTTTTTAAGACGTTCATCACCTTGTAGGAGCTCTAATAATTTCTCAGCCAGAAGCAAAGAGTCTTGGTTTTTGTCATCGTCTGCAAACACAGAACACACCTCCTTCAGTTGGTCCTCCAGCATGTACAACAATGGGATAGCTTTTCCCAAATTAGAGTCCTCCTTGCTTACTGCACGCGTGAAGAACTCAAAAGGACGAAGCATGCGTGTCAGGCTTTGAACTATGTTCCCTTGCGCCGCACCCATCCTCAGCTCCTCTGTACCCTCTGTAAGGAAATATTGATTGAGTTCCTTATACTGCTCATACAGACGCTCAAGCATGTAGAAGGTTGAGTTCCAACGTGTTACACCTCCTGGATGAGTGCTTTCACTGGCATTTGATGTTGATATAGCAGGCTCCTCAGCTGCTTCCGGGCCTTAAAAGAATGGCTGAAATGCTTGCACATTTTTCGGCAGGTGTCCAATACACTGTACGCTGCACTGCCTTTATTACCCAAGAATTTTTGGACAACCAGGTTTATACAGTGCGCCAAACACGGCACTCTGAAATAGTCACCGTCCCTCATGGCCTTAACTGTATTGGCGCCATTGTCCGTGGAAACATAACCAACCTGGCGTTTTAGTGGGGACAGCCACTTAAGGACCTTTGTCTTAAAGACATCCAAAATGTTTTCTGCTGTGTGACGTTTCTCCAAACCAAACATGGCTAGTGTTGCATGTTTCCGAGCAGCTTATAAAACAATGTCCGTGTCAACACCTGTGTTTAGCTTTGCTTTAGCCCCTGAAAAAGAGACCCAGTGTGCAGTGATGCACATGTAATCAGCGCCTGCGCCACTGGTCCACATGTCTGTTGTCAGATGTATAGTGTGAACAGCACTCTTCTGCAAAGCTGCCCCAATCACCTTCAGAACATCTTCATGTAGTGCTGGAACCGCAACTCGGGCAAAATAGAACCGGCTCGGAACCTTCCATTTAGGGCAGAGCGCTGCCACTAATTCTAGAAAACCAACCCCTTCTACAAAAGAAAAAGGGAGAAGGTCCAGAGCTAGCATTTTAGCCAGCTTAGTGTTATACAGACGCGTCAATGGGTGGTTGCGTTCATATTGCGTTTCTGTAAACAACATCTTTTTAATGTTGCCCTGGACCAAGGATTTACGGGATGATGATGATATCTTCGACCCAGTTACGCTCGCTGATGAACTTTTCCGCATTGATGTCTCACTCTCTCCCACACTCTTAGTGTGCCTCACATGGGGTGTGCTGCTGACAGGGGTACTGGGTGTAAGTGAAGTGTTTGAATCGTCTTCTTCCTCCTCGTCATCATCAGATGAAAAATCAACGTTTTCATTACGTGCAATTCTGGCTTGATTAAACGCCTCTAGGTGCGGAAACCATTGGACAGGGTGCGCTCTCTTAAGATTACCTCTCTGGCCTCCGGTACCATAGTTAGAACCAAGCTTACCACAACCAACTCGAACCTTACAAAGGCTACAAATGGCTACGTTTTCCATTTTTGGGCAAACACTAAAGAAGTCCCAAACTGGAGACTTGAAATGTCTTTGGGGGCCGGAGGAGGCGGCGATACTGGTGGTGGTGGTCCTGCTGCTAATGCCAGATGAAGTGGAGGATGTGGATTGCCGAACTTCAGTACTTTTTGCACTTTCACCACCACGAATTGAGGTCGAGGTGGGTACCTTCTTGCGAGGAAGAAATATGGAAGCGGTAGGTTTTGGTGTACTACTTAACTCCAAATCTAATGATTCCATTTCCATTGCCTCCTCGTCGACATCATCATCACGCTCAGCAGCTTCTCGGGATAGGGTCAAAATGTCTCTTTGCTGCATGCCCGGTGGGGCTGCAGTGACCTTTGTGATGACTGGCTCATCGTCATCGTGAGAGGCTTCATCACCAGCAGTATCTGTCACTTCTTGTTGAGCCTCATCACACTCCATAGCTATGAGTTTTTCGACGACCTTCCTTTTACGCTTAGGTACCTTTGTCAGATCATGGTGTGCCTCACTCTCAGGCTGCGGTGATGGTACCCAATCGTCATCCAGATCATCAGTAGGAGGTGGGCTTGAAGAAGATGTAGACACCCCCCTTGATCTTTTCCTTGCTGGGGATATGGAAGACAGTGAATGATCATCAGGAGGAGTGGCTTCCAATGATACCTCGGCTTCATTGTCGATTTCCTGATGTGCCCCTACTTCGGGAGGAACAACTATTGTGGGCACTTGTGAACCTCCATGCAACTTTGCTTGCGCATCTCCTTTTGCTGCCTCTCCTTCCACATGTACTTGGGCGTGTACTTGCACATGGTGTTGTTGTTGCGGCTGTGGTTGTTCAACACTTGTCAGATGAGTTACAACAACCTGTGTTGATTCAGGGACATTGCTGCTACTTTTTCGCGATGAGCCAACATCACTGGTCGATGGTGATTGGAGAAGTACACTGACTGCCTCTGAAGCACTCAAGGGCTTTGACTTAAGTTGGCGTGGTGGTGGAGGCACTGAACCCAATGGAGCAGGGGTGCTGCTCCCAGCTTGGTCCCCAGCAGATCCTGCTGCTGCAGGCGTACTTTTTTTTTTGCTCCCAAAAAACATGGCGGGTGGCACACCAGCCTCCTTGGTAACTTGCTTCTTCTGCTCCTTACTAGCAACTTTCTTGCTAGAGGAGCTACGGAGACCTTTTTTTGGGGCCATCTTCTTCAGAGCAGGTCAGACAGCAGGCCGCAGTTGCACGAATTGTAGAGTTGTCTGAGGCCAGACGTGACGTCGCGTGACGTTATGCTGCACACACACACCGCTGCAGGACTTCTTCCTGGCACTGGTGGTTCTCTTGAGTCTTGTGCACCTAAAAACAATGGAAGACAGAGGAACATCAGTTCAGTTATACAGCACAAAAAACACTGCAAAATCAGCACAATCCCAATCCATCCATTCCCTCCATGATGTTTAAGTTCAAGACAGCCCACAGAAAGACTAGGCCCATGCTAGACTCAAATACCCCTGGTGAAAAGGCCACAAGTACAGCCCCAAAAAACGAAAATCACTGAAAAATCAGCACAATCCCAATCCATCCATGCCCTCCATGATGTTTAAATTCAAGACAACCCACAGAAAGACCAGGCCCATGCAAGACTCACTACCCCTGGGCATAAATAAAGGTTGAAAAGTAGGCAAAATGGTTGCAGGCCTAACAACAAAGCCTGCATTCAAAATGGCCACTTGCCTGCCAGCACATGGCCAGTGCCTGTAGCTGCACTCAAAATGGCCACCAGCCACATGGCCTGTCCCTCCCCATGAACACCCCCAAAAATCGAAAAACACTGCAAAATCAGCACAATCCCAATCCATCCATGCCCTCCATGATGTTTAAATTCAAGACAACCCACAGAAAGACTAGGCCCATGCAAGACTCACTACCCCTGGGCATAAATAAAGGTTGAAAAGTAGGCAAGATGGTTGCAGGCCTAACAACAAAGCCTGCATTCAAAATGGCCACTTGCCTGCCAGCAGTGGCCAGTGCCTGTAGCTGCACTCGAAATGGCCACCAGGCACATGGCCTGTCCCTCCCCATGAACACCCCCAAAAATCGAAAAACACTGCAAAATCAGCACAATCCCATTCCATCCATGGCCTCCATGATGTTTAAGTTCAAGACAGCCCACAGAAAGACTAGGCCCATGCTAGACTCAAATACCCCTGGTGAAAAGGCCACAAGTACAGCCCCAAAAAACGAAAATCACCGAAAAATCAGCACAATCCCAATCCATCCATGCCCTCCGTGATGTTTAAATTCAAGACAACCTACAGAAAGACTAGGCCCATGCTAGACTCAAATACCCCTGGTGAAAAGGCCACAAGTACAGCCCCAAAAAACGAAAATCACTGAAAAATCAGCACAATCCCAATCCATCCATGCCCTCCATGATGTTTAAATTCAAGACAACCCACAGAAAGACCAGGCCCATGCAAGACTCACTACCCCTGGGCATAAATAAAGGTTGAAAAGTAGGCAAAATGGTTGCAGGCCTAACAACAAAGCCTGCATTCAAAATGGCCACTTGCCTGCCAGCACATGGCCAGTGCCTGTAGCTGCACTCAAAATGGCCACCAGCCACATGGCCTGTCCCTCCCCATGAACACACCCAAAAATCGAAAAACACTGCAAAATCAGCACAATCCCAATCCATCCATGCCCTCCATGATGTTTAAATTCAAGACAACCCACAGAAAGACTAGGCCCATGCAAGACTCACTACCCTTGGGCATAAATAAAGGTTGAAAAGTAGGCAAAATGGTTGCAGGCCTAACAACAAAGCCTGCATTCAAAATGGCCACTTGCCTGCCAGCACATGGCCAGTGCCTGTAGCTGCACTCAAAATGGCCACCAGCCACATGGCCTGTCCCTCCCCATGAACACCCCCAAAAATCGAAAAACACTGCAAAATCAGCACAATCCCATTCCATCCATGGCCTCCATGATGTTTAAGTTCAAGGCAGCCCACAGAAAGACTAGGCCCATGCTAGACTCAAATACCCCTGGTGAAAAGGCCACAAGTACAGCCCCAAAAAACGAAAATCACTGAAAAATCAGCACAATCCCAATCCATCCATGCCCTCCATGATGTTTAAATTCAAGACAACCTACAGAAAGACTAGGCCCATGCTAGACTCAAATACCCCTGGTGAAAAGGCCACAAGTACCGGCCCAAAAAACGAAAATCACTGACAAATCAGCACAATCCCAATCCATCCATGCCCTCCATGATGTTTAAATTCAAGACAACCCACAGAAAGACTAGGCCCATGCAAGACTCACTACCCCTGGGCATAAATAAAGGTTGAAAAGTAGGCAAAATGGTTGCCGGCCTAACAACAAAGCCTGCATTCAAAATGGCCATTTGCCTGCCAGCACATGGCCAGTGCCTGTAGCTGCACTCAAAATGGCCACCGCCCACATGGCCTGTCCCTCCCCATGAACACCCCCAAAAATCGAAAAACACTGCAAAATCAGCACAATCCCAATCCATCCATGCCCTCCATGATGTTTAAATTCAAGACAACCCACAGAAAGACTAGGCCCATGCAAGACTCACTACCCCTGGGCATAAATAAAGGTTGAAAAGTAGGCAAAATGGTTGCAGGCCTAACAACAAAGCCTGCATTCAAAATGGCCACTTGCCTGCCAGCACATGGCCAGTGCCTGTAGCTGCACTCAAAATGGCCACCAGCCACATGGCCTGTCCCTCCCCATGAACACCCCCAAAAATCGAAAAACACTGCAAATCAGCACAATCCCATTCCATCCATGGCCTCCATGATGTTTAAGTTCAAGACAGCCCACAGAAAGACTAGGCCCATGCTAGACTCAAATACCCCTGGTGAAAAGGCCACAAGTACAGCCCCAAAAAACGAAAATCACTGAAAAATCAGCACAATCCCAATCCATCCATGCCCTCCATGATGTTTAAATTCAAGACAACCTACAGAAAGACTAGGGCCATGCTAGACTCAAATACCCCTGGTGAAAAGGCCACAAGTACAGGCCCAAAAAACGAAAATCACTGAAAAATCAGCACAATCCCAATCCATCCATGCCCTCCATGATGTTTAAATTCAAGACAACCCACAGAAAGACTAGGCCCATGCAAGACTCACTACCCCTGGGAATAAAGAAAGGTTGAAAAGTAGGCAAAATGGTTGCAGGCCTAACAACAAAGCCTGCATTCAAAATGGCCACTTGCCTGCCAGCACATGGCCAGTGCCTGTAGCTGCACTCAAAATGGCCACCAGCCACATGGCCTGTCCCTCCCCATGAACACCCCCAAAAATCGAAAAACACTGCAAAATCAGCACAATCCCAATCCATCCATGCCCTCCATGATGTTTAAATTCAAGACAACCCACAGAAAGACTAGGCCCATGCAAGACTCACTACCCCTGGGCATAAATAAAGGTTGAAAAGTAGGCAAAATGGTTGCAGGCCTAACAACAAAGCCTGCATTCAAAATGGCCACTTGCCTGCCAGCACATGGCCAGTGCCTGTAGCTGCACTCAAAATGGCCACCAGCCACATGGCCTGTCCCTCCCCATGAACACCCCCAAAAATCGAAAGACACTGCAAAATCAGCACAATCCCATTCCATCCATGCCCTCCATGATGATTAAGTTCAAGACAGCCCACAGAAAGACTAGGCCCATGCTAGACTCAAATACTCTGGTGAAAAGGCCACAAGTACAGCCCCAAAAAACGAAAATCACTGAAAAATCAGCACAATCCCATTCCATCCATGGCCTCCATGATGTTTAAGTTCAAGACAGCCCACAGAAAGACTAGGCCCATGCTAGACTCAAATACCCCTGGTGAAAAGGCCACAAGTACAGCCCCAAAAAACGAAAATCACTGAAAAATCAGCACAATCCCAATCCATCCATGCCCTCCATGATGTTTAAGTTCAAGACAACCCACAGAAAGACTCAGTCCACCCACCACTGAGTACCCCTGGGCAAAAGGCCCCAAAACAGCCCAAAAATCGAAAATTCCAAAATGTTAGTTGCAGCAACTGTAATGCCCCAAACAAACTTGTAAAATTTCTAATCCAACAGTGATCCAAAGAAAGTCAAAAAGGCCTCAAATCCAAAGATCCAGCAGCATCCACAAAAAGTAATCCTTCCAGCTCCAGATCCAAATGAAAAGTGACCAGGAGATGGACAAAGCACTGGGAGGAGCCTGCTGAACAGGAACAGGAAGTTGAAGACTGTGGGGCACTTCCTTCCTCCCACCCCCCTCCCCCCTCCCCAAAATGGACTCCTCGCTAAAAAAAGTGCAGGCAAATGTCAACCTAAGGAGTTATTCAGATAAAAATCATCATTTCAAGAAGGTTTATGCTGGTTGCTGGTGGATTTCTTGTGCAGAATTGCAAATTTTATATTTTAGCTTGTGCGAGATTCTTGCTGCTCGCCGCATCTCAAATCTCGCAATTGCGAAGTACCGCGAGACGTGATCTCGCCGTACTCGCGTTGACAAACTATCGCTGGCAAGCCGCGATGACATAATCGCGCTCGCCAATTCCCGCGGGATCACACAGCAAGATCCAAAATGGCGCAGCACTCGCAAACTATCGAGAAAAACAACTCGGCAAACGATGATAAACGCCGCGCGCCGCAAAAATTGTATCACCAACGCCGCGCGCCGCAAAAAAAATCCGCTGCGTGCGAATTTGCGTATTTTGCGGGAAATTCGCAAATCTCGCGGATTGCGAATTTCCCAAAAATCCGCAAAATCCGCGAGCGAAACGGATTTTCCGCCCATACTTACATATGTCATCCATAGCCAAAACAGATTAGTCTAAATTGACGCCCTGTCACCTTATGTATCCATATATCCATATCCTCAGAGGTTTGTCGCTCTTTTGTTTTAAAAAAAGTTACTACCTAAACCTTAATATGCATGCACTCAGCATACCCCAAGGGTTATTGACAGCTGTCTAACTTTGTCAGTGGCTATGATAGAGCGAGGTGGCAAACACAAAATTTTGTGTACCCCTCTTTAAATCAATGTCCCATAACGTTAATATTTACTAATTGCATGTTTTGTGAAAATAACCAATCATAGAATAAGTTGCACACATTATTTTTAATATTACACGCGGGGAATATTAATCTTGCTTGCATGTTGCAATAATACTAGCTAATATGTAATGTTATTGTGTTGTGAATTAATGTGCTGCTTAGTTATAAACAAAACGCTATTTAAATGTGCTTTTTGTACAAATTTTGTGCAGAGAGAGGGTCGAATATGTAAATGTACAGGAATTTATATAGCACAAATCACCTAGCGGTTTCCAAGCGCTTGCTTAGGGAACCCGTCTTGGTATTCCCCTGTGAGATAACCCTGGCAGGGTATCCGTAAGGTGAAAGCCAGGCATCCCGCCGCGAGGGGCCGTTGTGGAGATTAAGCAAGCTATTGCCCAGAGTCGCAGAGTGTGAACCCGTGAATCGAGTAGGCACCGGAGCGAGAATTGTCGAGTCCATGGACATTTTAGGACTCAAGACCCAGCCGAGCCGGGAATTGAACCCTGGTCCCGGGCTGACCTTTGCTTCCAGGTCTACCTCCTCTAACCAGTGAGCCACGCCTTTATGTGGCTTATTTGCTAGGTAACAACTAATGGGAAACGTTAGTACGGTGGGAGGTAAACAGAATGGGTTTAAAATCAATAATTAACACAAATTTGTGTTTGTTTCTGTGATAGTTCCAAAAGTGGCCTCTGAGGCCCAAACAAAATGGACTTGCGGGTAAACTGTGAGCAAGAGCTGAACAGCGCATGCGTGCCAAAAATCTGCAAGTCAGAGTGAACTGCTGATGTTCAAGGAGGTTTAAGGCTGCTGTGGCCTGGAACCTAGGATGGGTGCCAAGCATGTACGATGTAATGCTCAGAGCCTGGGAAAGATGGTTGATGTATCTACTCGAGGAAGCGCCTAGGCCACAAACTGTCTTAAACAAAGACCCTTTATAAATTTGCTGAGTTGTCATGAAAATGATGTTGTAATGGTGAGGTGATTCTCACCCACCCTAAAACTGTCCAATGAGAGATTGAATAAGAAGTGATAGATACTTTTAGATAGATAAAGTTAGGAGAAATTAGTGTATAAAAACCCCTGATTTTGCTTAGGGGCAGCGCGTTTTTTAATTTCTTCTAGAGATGCTGCCGGACTGATGATCAATTCCTGGATGTAAGAGAATTTGATTAATTTTATTTTTCTTTCAAGGACTGTTAGGATAAGATGAGGGTGTTAGTCAGGGATGTTAGGAGAGATTGAATTGGAACTATCTGTTCTTTACTAAAACTTTGCTGAACTTTCTAAATAAAATGTCTATTTCTGAGCCTAAAATAAATTATCATTTTCTGAAATAAAATTAGTTTTAACTGAATAAAGAATTAATAAATGCTTAATGTTGGACATACTAAAACTTTGCTTTGAATAAAAATGAGAGAAATGAAGAATTAAAAGCTGGTCTTTGTTTCTTCCTACTCCTAGTTTTCGTTCTAGCAGATCCATTGCCATTATGGTGGTGTGTCTGAATAAAAGTGTTTAACATAAAACCATGGTAAAATGTTTTAAACTTCTAGTGTAAATATTAAATAGGTTTTAGACGCTCCACCAAATGTTACAGCATTTTCTCCATTATGATTCACCAAAAGCCTTGAAGCCAAGTGTAAGTGAACTGAGTAAATGCGCAGTGTTATGGGCCCCAGTGGTGCATGTTTTGTGTGATTAAAGGTTTCAGGGAAATGATGAGTAATGATTAGAAATAGTTTTTGGAGCCACGCTGTAGCAGTTATATCTTGGTAGCAGAGAAGTGGTTGCTAAGGAAATTAGCTAGGATTATGTATAGAGTTTGATGTACAGAATTATGACTAACATCTGTTGAGTTTGTATTACTTTATATGTAGTTCAGAAAAAGCTTCCAAGTGTTGCGTGGAGCTAATGCCTCTGTCTGCAGGCAGAGGAAGTGTGGCAAGTAAAGTTGCATTATGCATTGATCTGTTTCAAAGAAGTAGTATTGTCATATACTGCGGTGGTATCATCGTATATCACTGTTTAGGGACCTTAGGTGTGAGAGGATAAATGTATAGCAAAGGCAGTGTATGAAATCTCAGCTTTCAAGCAAGGGATTATTGCGTATCCTGACTAAAACTTATCGCTGAAGAAATTAATAGGACTTAACCTGAGCTTGATAGAAGGGTAAATGAGTGGCGTCTCTCTTTTGCTAACGATAGAGGAATTCTGTGGTGGGTTAGATGGGAGTGCTGCCTACTGGTAACACAGAGTTCATGTATATTTGAGAAAGGGATTTCTGTATTAAAATGCGTAAATGGAATTGCAATATGCGTGCAAGTGAAACTCTGGGATTGTCTCTAAGGAGGTGAAAAAGATCTCTGTATGTGCTTTCCTAGAGAAGCGAGTTCGTTATTGCCTGACAGAAGGGTAAAGCCAGTAGTGTTGCTTTATCAGCGAGTCTAAAAATTCGGAGGAGATAAGTGTCGTCTACTCCGGTTACAGAATACTTGTGCGATTGAAAATTCTATCACTTTATTATCGGAACAGATTAGTGGAATTGTTTTGTGTAAGTTACTAACTGATTTAGTAAAATATCTTGTAAATACGGCTTCGTGAATAAACCCTGTAAAGGAGGGGTCAGTCGGCACTGCAAAAGCCGGAGCGCTGGTGACGTCAAAAGTGTTGCGCTGGGATTGGTCCGCGTGACCAAGACAGAGTAGGAGCTGATTGGTTTATCACAGAAAGCAGCAAAAGCTATTGGTTAGGCACTATAGTGATGTATAGTGTTCTTACTGGTGAATTAGTGCAAACCGTGCTCTGATAGGTTGGTGTTACGGAATCAGCAAAAGAATAGTACGTGATCTTTTGAAAGAAGGAAAGTTTACCGAAAATTTCATACTACTACTATGATGATTATAGGAAGAAACCTTCATGGTTTAAAAGGCTGAAAAACATGTTTGTAAAAGACAAAGAGGTAGTTATGAGAGAGGGAAAAATACTTCCTTCGCCGAAAACACCTGCTTCTTATATGTTGACAAAATATGGTTATCATATGTGTGTTGGAGATTTAGGTACAGTATACTAAGGATGATGGTGTGTTAGCCTTTCCAGAAGGAGGATCTTTTGATTTGGCAGTTTTGAGAAATGTGAGAGACAAAATGATGAAGCTTGAGCCGAGACCTAGACCAACACAGTTTGAAGCCTTAGTTGAATGGGAAGATGAGATGCGTCAGCTGGAAAGTGAAAGGTTGAGCAAACATCTCAGATCAAGAGGTAGAGGTAGAGATTCGTAGGGAAATACACATGAAACTAGAATGCGAAGATTGAGAAATAGTAGTGTGTGCAATGGCATGTATCCAGTTACATTAGTGGATGAATATGAGGGTTGAAAATGTACAGAAAAAAAGAAGAATATAGAAACAGTGAACCAGAGATATGGTGATAGTGAATCGGAGGATGCTGTGTTAGTAGGAATATTAAATAGGAGACCGCCCCCATATCAGCCAAGTTCTTTATGGACCACACCAAGTGCCCCATCTGCAATTGGGAGAACTAGTGAAACCCCAAGACAATATTCAAATTTAAAAGATGTGCCAGACAGGGTAGAAGTTAGATATGTTCCAAACACTCCTGTTGTTGAAGCAAGAATTGCAGGTACTCTTGTACAAATAAATGATTCGCACAAAATTGCACAAAGCAGTGAAATCTGAAGTGATGTGCAACCAAGTATTTCTGATTATGAACATTCTGCACATGAACTGATTCAGAACCTTACTAAAAACATGGAAGCAGTAGCTGTCCCTGTGACAATAGGGCCGGTAATACCAGTGTTTGAAAATCAAAGAATAAAAGAACCAAGTTTGACAATCCCGTTACAACAAGGTTTACAGAAAGCGAGAGGAAATATTTATCCTGATTCGTCAGAAATAAATAGGACTGTTAATGCAAATCCACCTGAATTGGCTATTAACCAAAGTGCATTATATAGTTACCCGATTGGTGCAGAATCTGATTCTGTAACTCCAGAGAAAAGTCTAGATAAATTAGATCTGATACACAGATAGGACCGTCAGAAAAGGAATTGAGTGACTGGATTAAGACTTTAAAATTAAAAGAAAATTAACCAAAAGTAACAGATGTGGCAAAACTAAAAGTAGATATGGAAGAATTAGTAATTGGAACAATTGGAACGGATAGATTAAAAACATACCAGGATGATGAACTTATGTTTATGTGTAAAAGTATCACATGAAGAACAAAAACAATGCATGACCAACTAGAAGATTTAGCTAGTGAATTAAGAGTGGAATTTTCAAAATTCAAATCATTGCAAAAATCATACAGAGTGGACTTTGTAGAGAAAGACATTGAAAATATGAATACAGCTGGGAGAATAGGTCAGATAAAAGAATTGTGTTGCTGCGAAAATGGGGAGATGTGAGTAAGTGGAGACTCAAATGGGCAAAGAAAAGAGAAGAAAATAGTGATAAATCCACTTTAGCTTTCCCGATCAGAGAACAAGGAGCAGTAATACCTGAGTGCCCCATGAGAGAAATACCTGGAGGAGGATATGTACATGTTCCTTGGACTAGACAGGATGTAATATCGTTTACTAATGATTTCCCGAGATTGAGAGAAAAACCAGTAGATTGGTAACGACAGGTTGACAGATTTGTAAAAGTGTCAAAAGTTTTATGGATTGATCTGGATGGATTGTTTGATATAGTAGAGCCTGCAGATTTATGGACAGAATGTAAAATTGTTGTAGATTGGCCAAGAGAAGAATTTGCAAGGGACAAAGTAACAGGAGCTCCATCACCAGATGTGATGAGAAAATATGAACAAGTAATAGTATGGCTGAAAAATAAGATACCTCCAAAGGAAACTGATTGGGTAAAAATAGACATAACCACGCAAGAGCCGAAAGAATCTGTACATTCATTTTACGAAAGATTGTTGTTAGTTTTCAAACAGTACAGTGTCTATGAAGAATTAAACGAGAAGGACATGTGCCATTTCATATATAGATTTGTATACGTATTAGGACCAGAAATTTCAGACATGATTAAACATAGCATGATGGATTGGCAAACGAGCTCAGTAGATAAGGTACTGAGACAGGCAAAGTACTGCAGTGAAGAAATAGATGCTAAACAAAAGAAGTTGAAAGAAAAAGCTATGTGGGGACAAGTGAAGGTTGCGGAGCAACAAGTGGTGCAGATGGAAAATAAGAATGCAGGGAATCAAGGAAATTTTTAAGGAAAACCAAAATTAGTGGGAAGCATGGATGAATTAAAGAAAAAACTCCCTTGTTTGAATTGCGGCAAGTTAGGGAATTGGAAGAAAGAGTGTAAGTGTACGCCAAGAGTTAATACAGAACATACATCATTGAATTTGCAGGTGCAGTTTGAGGTAAATCAACAGCAACCGCAACAACAGCAGATAGCAAACCAGCAAAGTCAGGTGCCGCAACGCAACCGTCACTGCCATGCAGTGATAATCAGCAGAGATACAGTGCAGAACCAGGATTCAGCGGAGGTGAGCATGTAAAAAGACCGCAGAGAGTAAATGAGTGTCCTCAGTATTGGTTGCAAGAAGAGGATGGCAGTGAGCCAGATGAGAGTTTCTGACGGTGCCTGAGGGAGGAAGAAGAGTGTATGCTAGGAGCCACTCTTGAGGTAGATCAGTCAGGTCCATTTGTGAGCGGAAAAGTCAATGATGTGGAAATAACTTTTCTAGTGGGCACTGGGGATACCCGTCCTACTGTTAGATCAGTGGAAATTCAATATCTTCCTCTCTCGGGTGAAACGATCCAGGTTGTAGGTGTAGCTAATAGACAAATAAATACTCCTTTGACAAAACAAGTTGAAATAGAGATTGGGACATACAAGGATATGCATCGGTTTGTGGTGTGCGACAGCAGTCCTGTTAATTTGCTAGGCAGGGATATATTGTATAAAATGAACTGTGCCCTATATTGTTCACCAGATGGCATAGAATTGCAGACCACAGATGAAGACAGTATGTATAAATTAACAATGCTCATGATTGAGGCAGAACAGGATAAACTGTTCCCTGTTTTTGATAAAGAGAAAATTACTGTTGAATTGAAAGAGGCAGTAAAAGAAAGTGTGTGGGATTTCACTGGAAAAAATATAGGTTTGATGAAGGGTGTTGATCCTGTGAAAGTGTATATAAATGAAGGTGTAAGTTACCCAAATATACCTCAATATAAAATGACTACAGAAGTAATTGAAGGAATTACTCCAGTAATTGACAAAATAATTGAGCAAGGAATTTTAAGAGAAATTGAGAGCAGTCCTTGTATTTCACCGATTATGGAATTGAAAAAGCCAAATGGAACATTTAGAATTGTGCAGGACCTGAGAAAGGTTAATAAAATTGTTGTCCCATGTTGCCCGATTGTTCCGAATCCAGCAGTGATTTTGTACCAAATTCCTCATGATGCAGAATGGTACACAGTGATTGACCTATACAATGCGTTCTTTACTGTTCCATTGCATCCAGAAAGCCAACCAATTTTTGAGTTTCATTTCCAAGATCGTATCCTGGCATGGTGTAGCATTCTGCAAGGGTACACTGAGAGTCCATCAATTTTAATCAGCTGCTAAAGAAGTCACTAGAAAGTTTGAACATGCCTGGAGAATCTGTGTTAGTGCAGTATATTGATGATCTATTAGTTGCATCAAAGACAAAGGATGCTTGTGTAACTGATAAAGTAGCATTGTTGAATCATTTGGCTGAAGAGGGACATAAAGTGTCTCCATCAAAATTACAGTTCTGTCAGAAAGAGGTACAATATTTAGGTCACAAGATTGCCAAAGGAAATAGACAGGTTACAATTGAGAGAATTAACATGATACAAGGAATGCAGACACCTAAAACTCAAAGACAGGTAAGAATGTTTCAGGAAATGGTAGAATATTGCAGACAATGGATAAGTGGATTTTCATTGATTGCGAAACCATTGCAGAGGCTGACAAAAGCAGACATAAGAAACCCAATTGTTTTGACTAAAACAGAGATGGAAGCATTTAAACAGTTAAAAACTAAGTTGAGTGAAGCACCAGCTTTGGGAATGCCTGATTACGAAAAATGAATTTGAACTGTACTGCAGTGAGCGAGAAGGATGTGCTTTGTCAGTGTTGTTTCAAAGACATGGAAAAATGAGAAAACCAATTGCGCATTTCTCAGCTGTTTTGGACCCTGTTGCAAAGGCTTTCCCAGGTTGTCTGAAAGCAGTAGCAGCAACCAGTGTAAGTCTGGAACAAAGTGAAGGAATTGTGATGTGATTTCCTGTGAGAATGTATGTACCTCAATCAGTGGAGATTCTCCTTACCAGAGCAAAGACTCAGTATATGACCAACAGCAGGATGACTCGTTATGAGAAAATAATCTTAGGAGCTGAGAATGTGACATTTGCAAGATGTGTGAATGTCAACCCATCGACATTGTTGCCTCACACCATTGAGGCAAAAGTAAAAGGTGAGCTTGATCACAAGTGTTTGGATGTTCTGGAGTATTGTACAAAGCCTCGTCCAGACATTAAAGACAAACCTTTACCTGAATCAGATTTTGTAATGTTTGTGAATGGATCATGTTTAAGAACAGAGAGGGGTGTTCTAAGCGCTGCATATGCTGTTTGTACAGTAGCAGAAGCATTGGAAGCATCCTGTTTGAAAGGAATTCATTCTGCTCAAATAGCGGAGTTGACTGCCTTGATACGGGCATGTGAATTAGGGAAAGAGGTGAAAGTAACCATAGTGACCGATAGTCAATATGGTTATGGAGTTGTTCATGATTATGGACAGCTTTGGTCCCAAAGAGGTTATTTGACCTCTGCAGGAACACCTATTTGAAATGCTGAGTTTGTGAGGACATTGATAAATGTGATTCAGTTACCTGAAAAATTGGCTGTGGTGAAATGTTCTGCTCATAAAAAAGGTGAAGATTATATCACCCGAGGTAATAATTATGCGGATGAAATTGCAAAGCACTGTGCAAAGAACCAAAATTAAAATAAATCGGGGAAAAACTGAAGAACATGTTCCAAGTCCTTTAATGCTAACCAAAGTAGTTGAGACTTGGCAGGAAGTGAAACAGATGCAGAAAGAGGCAGGAGCAGAGGAAAAGGATATTTGGCTAAAATCACAATGTAGACAAAGGGAGGAAGATGAAATTTGGGTTTACAAAGATGAATGACCAGTAATGCCTGATAGCATGATTTCAGATATGGCCTGAATGCACCATGGTCAAGCCCACATTGGTAGAGACGCCATGATTCGTCTCCTTAGAAAGACTAGGTATAATACTAAATTTATAATGATTGCTGAGAGTTTGTGCTAGAGGTGTTTGGTCTGTCAGCAATTTAATCCAAACAGAAAAACTGTTGTAAGCTTGGGAACCATAGGACAGGAGGGTGGCCCATTCACAAGAGTTCAAATGGATTTTGTTGAGCTACCTCCATACAACAGACTCAGATATGTTTGTGTGATAATCTGTTTGTTCTATCGATGGGTAGAAGCTTTCCCCACGTGGAGGAATGATAGATTAACTGTTGCTAAACTGTTCTTGCGTGAGATAATACCACGTTCGGATTTCCAGTGACAATTGAATCAGACAGAGGCCCGCATTTCCAAAATGAATTAATACAAATGATCTGTGAAGCTCTAGATATTCGCCAGAAGGTGCATTGTGCATATAGACCTGAAGCTTCAGGAGTGGTTGAACAAGTAAATGTAACAATTAAAAACAGAATTGCAAAGATATGTTTGGCAACAGGAATGAAGTGGCCTGAGATTTTGCTGCGTGTTCTGATGACACTGAGAAGTATACCTGACAGAAAAACTGGATTAAGTCCACATGAGATCTTGATGGGCAGGGTGATGAGACAGGCCTATTTACCAGTTAATAAGTTATTGACTATTAATGATGACATCATACTGGATTACTGCAAAAATCTATCTGATGTGGTAACTTCTGTGCTCCACCAGGTGGGAACTGAGTCAAATTCCAAAGAGAAAAATCCAGCTCATGATCTAGTTCCTGGCGACTGGGTAAGAGTGAAAGTTCATCGCAGAAGAAATTGTTTGGTACCAAGGTGGCAAAGACCACGTCAAGTTATCTTGGTTAGTACTACTGCATTTAAGTGTGCTGGATTGAAAAGGTGGGTTCATGCAAGTCACACGATCCGTGTGCCAGAACCTGAATACCCATACGACGGTGAAAGTACAACTGACTCTGATTCTGAGGGTGAACCAGAAAAGGGTCCAGATATTGAAGATCGACAGCAAGGTCGACATCTGGAAGTATCAGAAGCCAGCTCTGCTTCTGAAGGTGAAGGTGAAAGGGAGATTGTTGAAATACCAGATTCAGAAGGTCAACCGGAAGATCGAGAATCGGTAAAGACAAGCACCAGTAAAGACGCAAAAAAAAGTGAAGAGAAAACTGTTGAAAAAGAGAAAACTGAAATGCAAACTGAAGACTCTGGAAGCAGGAACGGAAATCCTGAAACAGTGGAAGAGGAAGTAACTCATGATAAAGATGAGGACAAAGACATTGTAAAGATCATATTCAATGATACAGTAGAAGACACAGCAAGTGTAACTGATGACAGTGCAGATGAGACTTCATTAAGAAAAAGCACAAGAAAAAGAGCTTGGAGAGTGGAGTACAATACAATAGAGCCGAAGACTAAAAGAGTCTGTAAAGGAGACAATTGGCTAAAGAAGCTGGAGGATTGAGATTCAAAACAGTGAATACAACAAAAGAGAAAGAAGATCAAGTAAATGAGATTACCAGTCAAAAGGAAACACTGAGAAGGAAAATTGAGACTATTCAAAGGCCAAAGAGAGTAAGACGTCCAAATCAGAAGTACAAATCACCTGAATGGACATATATTGTCCTACCACCAATTGTTGAAGTAAATAGTAGTCAAGAAGATCTGTACAACCCAAAGTCAATTGGGAAAAGTGAGTAAAAAGGTCAATTAGGAGAAATGGAAAGTTAGGTGATCAAAGTATATGATATTAAAGTAAAAAGTCTGAAATCCTGTGAGACAGTTTTTGTAAATATAGGAGAGGTCAGAGTTGACACAAGGTTGAAGAAAACTTGTTAGAAAACCTAAATATAGTATAATTTAGAATATAAACTGACACAAGGTCGAAGAAACGTTGTTAGAGTGCTGAGTGGAGTGAAATTTATAGGTGACATAAGGTCGAAGAAACGTTGTTAGAAAAAAATGGCATGGAATATTCTCAAAACGAAATGTTACATTTTTAGAAAATGGTGTAGATGCTTTACAATCTGTATGGGATTATTTGTTATATTATGGATGATTTTAGCTATTGTAATTCCTTTTCAGACTAATTTAACAAAATTAAAAGCAAATGTGAGTTCAAGTAAGCAAGTTGAGAAAGGTAAGGTACCTGAAACTCATGTGTACAAGCCAGAGTTGCATCAAAACAGGTCTATAAGTGACTGTACTAAAAACACTATTTTGAAATTATTGCTTGAGTATATTAAAACAATGAATGTTGATGATTGTTATGTTTGTGTAAAATTGCCCGCAGCAGTGTCAGAAGGGGTGACGTATCACCACCTTCCTCTTATATATTGAGTAACTTGTAGTGTAATTGCAAGTTTGTTTTATAAAACTGAGAAGCTGGAATATCATTATTCCAATGTGGATAAAATATTTGCAAAATTAAAAATTGATAATACATTGAATAAAGGAAAACATGCCAAGGTAATTGGAGAATATTTTCTAGAACTAGACGAATTAACGCATGAATACGCTTTTACTCATAATTTGACATGTAAAATGAGTCCTGAAGAGAAATCCTTCTTAAATATGGTTGAGGAAAAAAGAATTGCTTACAAAAGAAATGAGAAAATGAAACATGCAAAGTCTAAATATTACACATTGGATGATGAGAATATTGAGGATAAGAATGTGAATGTAGCAATCAATATGAATGCACCAATGTTGGGAACATTTTGTATTAGAAGAGACAACACAATGTATGATAATTGTTTTGTGGGTGCAAGTCAGTGTGAAGATACCTATAGAATTTTTGGAGGTTGGGGTTTAAAGGAGGAAATGATCCTGTTTTTCCTGGAATTCACTTCATTTGTGGGAATAGAGCTTATTATAGATTACCGGACCATTGGTATGGAACATGTTATGTGGGTTTGGTCTTTCCTAAAATTTTCCATGTAGATAGAAGTACAAATGGAAAGTATGAGATAGGCAAGGTTTTGAGTCAGAAAAGACAAGAAAGTGTGTTAGAAATAATAGGTGATGTATTTGGAGTACTGATACCAGCAGTGGGGATTACGTTCACTGCAAATAGAATTAGAAAATTGTCCACAATAGTTGATCGATTATCAACTGACACAGCAGGAGGATTCCTGATGGTAAATACTGAAATGCTTGCTATGAGAACTATGGTTATGTAAAATGGACTTGCCCTTGATATAATTTTAGCAAAAGAGGGAGGAGTCTGTGGAATTTTGAAAGTTCAACATTGTTGTACTTATATTCCAGATAAAAGTCAGAATATTGAAAAATATAATATAAATATTACAGATTTGCATAAAGAAATGGAACCACTGGAGGTTGAAGGTGTCCTTGAAAGGCTGGGTAAAAGTTTTTCAGCAATTAAGCATTGGTTTCAAGAAATAAGTAGTTCAATTATAGGTAAAATACTAATACCGATAACAATCTTAGTGATAGTAATTATTATGATAAGGTTATGCTGTATATACAAAGGTACAAGAGATTTTAGAAAGTCAATAAAGAGAAGGAATGAAGAACAGCAGGCAAGAATGAGAGAAAAGAACGAAATAGAAATGGGAGAAATAAAAGAGACGTTTTTCAAAGACTCAAAAGAGAAAGAAACGAAAGTATAGATAATATTAACAAAATATTTTGAAACATGTTCAGTTAAATTTTCCAAAATTTTGGGAGTTATTTGGTGATAAAATCACCAGATGAGGGAATTGATGGTGCGAGGTGGCAAACACAACATTTTGTGTACCCCTCTTGAAATCAATGTCCCATAACTTTAATATTTACTAATTGCATGTTTTGTGAAAATAACCAATCATAGAATAAGTTTCACACAATATTTTTATTATTACACGCGGGAATATTAATCTTGCTTGCATGTTGCAATAATACTAGCTAATATGTAATGTTATTGTGTTGTGAACTAATGTGCTGCTTAGTTATAAACAAAACGCTATTTAAATGTGCTTTTTGTACACGTTTTCTGCAGAAAGAGGGTCGATTATGTAAGTATAAACCGCCTTTATGTGGCTTATTTGCTAGGTAACAACTAATGGGAATCATTAGTACGGTAGGAGGTAAACAGAATGGGTTTAAATTCAATAATTGACACAAATTTGTGTTTGTTTCTGTGATAGTTCCAAAAGTGGCCTCTGAGGCCCAAACAAAATGGACGTGCGGGTAAACTGTGAGCAAGAGCTGAACAGCGCATGCGTGCCAAAAATCTGCAAGTCAGAGTGAACTGCTGGTTTTTAAGAAGGTTCAAGGCTGCCGTGGCCCGGAACCTAGGATGGGTGCCAAGCATTGACGATGTAATGCTCAGAGCCTGGGAAAGATGGTTGATGTATCTACTCGAGGAAGCGCCTAGGCCACAAACTGACTTAAACAAAGCCCCTTTATAAATTTGCTGAGTTGTCATGAAAATGATGTTGTAATGGTGAGATGATGCTCACCCACCCCAAAACTGTCCAATGAGAGATTGAATAAGAAGTGATAGATACTTTTAGATCGATAAAGTTAGGAGAAATTCGTGTATAAAAACCCCTGATTTTGCTTAGGGGCAGCGCGTTTTTCAATTTCTTCTGGAGATGCTGCCGGACTGATGATCGATTCCTGGATGTAAGAGACTTTGATTAATTTTATTTTTCTTTGCAGAACTGTTAGGATAAGATGAAGGTGTTAGTCAGGGATGTTAGGAGAGATTGAATTGGAACTATCTGATCTTTACTAAAACTTTGCTGAACTTTCTAAATAAAATATCTATTTCTGAGCTTTAAAATAAATGATCATTTTCTGAAATAAAATAAGTTTTAACTGAATAAAGAATTAATAAATGCTTAATGTCGGACATACTAAAAGTTTGCTTTGAATAAAAATTAGAGAAATGAAGAATTAAAAGCTGGTCTTTGTTTCCTCCTATGCCTAGTTTTCGTTCTAGCAGATCCATTGCCATTATGGTGGTGTGTCTGAAGAAAAGTGTTTAACATAAAACCAAGGTAAAATGTTTTAAACTTCTAGTGTAAATATTAAATAGGTTTTAGACGCTCCACCAAATGTTACAGCATTTTCTCCATTATGATTCACCAAAAGCCTTGAAGCCAAGTGTAAGTGAACTGAGTAAATGTGCAGTGTTATGTGCCCCACTGGAGCATGTTTTGTGTGATTGAAGGTTTCAGGGAAATTGTGAGTAATGATTAGAAATAATTTTTTGGAGCCGCGCTGTAAAAGCTATATTGTAGTTGGTTACACAGATAAGGCATGCGGACTTACTTGTTCCTTATGGGAGATTCTAGGAGGGCATCACTGTTGTTGTTATGGACCCTCATATTTGCTTTCGAAATGACAGGATGTGGGTAGTGTCTGTGTCTCGATTTCAGAGATAGTGCCTACGCCTGTACCTTATAATCTGTGATGTTGCTATAGTTTCGCTGCAGTCAATATAAAAAAGGTTAAAATAGGAGTGTTATACGGTCATATGTTAAGTACTAAGTCTGATGACTTAGTTTAACAAAATATCAAATGGGGTAATAAATTAGGGAGACAGGATATACGGATAGAAATTTCTCTGGAGATGGCTTCGAATTTATTCATGTCAGCAAAGTTATCTGCACAGCATTATAAATCCACATTCAATCTATATTACACACCCGATAAGATTTCGAAATGGCCGGGTGACAATATGGGGAAATGTTTTCGTTGCGGATATGTATCTGCGGATGATCTTCATATTTTTTTAGTTGCCCGAGATTAACAACTTTATTAACTCAGATTCAGAATTACCTTTCTATCATTTTGGGAGGTCAAGTTCAATTAAGTGCAACACAGATATTATTAGGTGTAGAAATGGGTGCATCAGTTCCAGTTGCACTACAACAACATGCAAAATTAATATTTCTAGTAACAGCCGTATATCGGCTGGTAATAGCTTCCTGGTGGCTACAACAGGAACCGCCTTCTTTCGAATTATGGAGGGCCCGCTTCTTCTCAGTCCATAATATGGAGTACAGTTTATATGCACTTAAAGGGCATAGGAAAAAGAAGATTGGTTTAGAAATCTGGGGTAGAGTTACCAATTATCTGGAAGCTGCAACGTGATTGGTGGTCCTATTACCTTTTTTCTTATCTTGATTGTATTGATATTGGTTGCATTATTGGACTATCTTACTGTATGGCTAATTCTGATTCTGTTTAACATATGTTTCTGTATCTATTATTAATGATCTATCAAGTGTATCTTATTTATTTATGCAACTGTTGGTGTATGTAAGAGTATTCTAGGCTATGTATTCTGTTAATTTCGAGTTATTTTCCGACTAATTCATGTATTTTTTTTAAAAAGTAAAAGCTATATTGTAATTGGTTACACAGATAAGGCGTGCGGACTTACTTGTTCCTTATAGGAGATTCTGGGAGGGCATCACTGTTGTTGTTATGGACCCTCATATTTGCTTTCGAAATGACAGGCTGTGGGTAGTGTCTGTGTCTCAATTTCAGAGATAGTGCCTACGCCTGTACCTTATAATCTGTGATGTTGCTACAGTTTCGCTGCAGTCTCAGAAACTGGCTATACAGGAGGTTTTCCCATACATTACATGTGTGGAAACAAGCACATTGTTTTTAGCCTTGGGTTTAAAGAGTGCAGTAGTGCGTAGCCCTCCTTGATTTGCATAGATGTTGAGATCTTAGGAAAACAATGCTATTATTGGAGATAGAATGGGTAATTTTAGGTATTGATTTTGATGGCTCAGTTAGATCAGGAAATCATCTGCTGTATTACGTGCCCTTGTCACATGACCTCGTAGGCCTTTCTGACATCACAACAGTTGATAACCAGTTTTGATATCACCTGCGGTGTTTCTTTTGCAGTATTATATAGTACAAACTCAACCCAGAGGTTTTGTAACGCTTTATATGAGTCCCCGCTACATTACACAAGGGCACATTCATTTTTTGGAAGGCACAGGGAAATTATGTGAGTTGCCAAGAATAACAGGATGGTGATATCTGGCCATTATGCCACATCATCACCCTATTGTGATGTCAGCGCAATGAGTTATGCTTTTCATATACCGAAAAAAACATAACAAAAATAATATCCTTCAGCCTTACCTTTCACACTATGACAAGATTATCATATAGTTCACATTACAAAATCATCTCACTTTTTAGTCCGACAATGAAAACACTAATCTCCATGTTAAAATAATAAGTAACAATTTATCACGAAGGCAGATGCAAACAATATTTGAAGGCATATTGATTGCTCATTCACCTTTTGAACTCCAACATTATAATTTTGGTAGGGCCTCACCTTTACTTCCAACACCTATGAATTTGGTCCCATTTTCTTCTGATTCTGTCATAGTTTCATGAAGAAACTACCTATTCAGTGTCATAAACATTTTAGCCAGTATACCAGCAATAGCTCCTCCACTAAGGCAGAGGAACGTGGACCCACTGCTCTACAAGCAGTTCAAAAAGGAAAAATAATATGATAATAATGCAACATTATCTTGATTTTAGTTTTCTTACTGCAGTGGGTCAATTTGCTTTATGCTGGAGGGGCTGGGCTCTGTGACGCCAAAGCACTGCAGGGGAAAGAGTGGTGGCACTCTCCAAGTGTGCATGATGATTTGGCTGGCCATCTTGAGACGGCCAAACAGTCATTCACACTTTGCATGTTCTCTACCGGCTGTATTGTACAGCCTAGTTGGACAACATGCCCAAGCTCCCAGTCCCCATCTGAACACTGAACCATAATGTTCAGACCAATCACAATGCTTCACTGCAGCATTATGATTGGCTTGGAAGAGCCTTGTAGCCCGGGTTCGTTCTGCTGCTGGGACTAACGACAGGAAGAAGATTAAGAGGAATGCAGCGATGTGGCGGCCGGCCGCAGCCAGGTAAGTGTTTTTTGTGTGTTGTCTTTTTTATTCCCCACACCCCGCCCTCCCCTCCCCACCACCCCCATCACGGTAGCAGCTGGTAATGCAGTACACATAGAAACATGTACAAAGAATACTCCAGTAACTTACATCAATTGTTGGCGGGCTACTTTTCGCAGTGCCCTGATCAAATCTAATAAAATATGACTGTGTGGTTCATAGGAGAAGCATTTCCTCTGCTGCAGCTGCTGAACTGTATGCATGCCTGTACCTGCAAAAAGCCACCTCTACTTGCTACACTAAAACATTATGCAAACAATATCAGTTCATTTACATAGAAATATTTATTGCTGCACACTTTTAAGACAATGCTTGTGGTCTTTTTTGGTTGCAGGTGCACAATCGTGTTGTATACTTTTGCTATAATTTACAGGGATTTGGCATATGGCAGTACAGCAAGTCACCTTGCTGCACTGCCCAATGTCAAAGTGAAAGGGCAGGAATGCACCATATTTATGCAACACCGTGCATTCCTGTCCTTTCCGCTGCGCTGGCTCAGTTTCGGCAGGCTAGTGAAAACACAGGCACCTTTGCACCATGGTTGGCACAATTTTGTTTGTGCATGAAGTGGCACCTTCCAGCACCAAAACAATCCTAAGAGGCATTTTCCTCTTCTATGTGTGCGCCAGAAAAACGAGGAAAAGTACAGATATTTCTCCTTGTTACGCCTTCCATCGGGAGGCATAAGGATTTGCCTTATGATCAGGTAAATCTGGGGCAGTGTCAAAATCCACCGGTGTTGCAACCCCACTGCAACACCTATGGAATGCCTCCTGAGTGCAGAGTAAAGGAACTCAGCGATTTATTCTCCCTTGCCTTACTCGATATCTATGAAGCCATCCAAAGGCACGCTTAGTGGCTTTGCGGGCCTCATAGATATGATTTTATAATCTGCGCCACTGAAGCATCACAAAAAATTATGCTCCGGCGGAATCAGCAACAGAATAGTACGCGATCTTTTGAAAGAAGGAAAAATTACCGAAAATTTCATACTACTACTATGATGATTATAGGAAGAAACCTTCATGGTTTAAAAGGCTGAAAAACATGTTTGTAAAAGACAAAGAGGTAGTTATGAGAGAGGGAAAAATACTTCCTTCGCCGAAAACACCTGCTTCTTATATGTTGACAAAATATGGTTATCATATGTTTGTTGGGTTGGAGATTTAGGTACAGTATACTAAGGATGATGGTGTGTTAGCCTTTCCAGAAGGAGGATCTTTTGATTTGGCAGTTTTGAGAAATGTGAGAGACAAAATGATGAAGCTTGAGCCGAGACCTAGACCAACACAGTTTGGAGCCTTAGTTGAATGGGAAGATGAGATGCGTCAGCTGGAAAGTGAAAGGTTGAGCAAACATCTCAGATCAAGAGGTAGAGGTAGAGATTCGTAGGGAAATACACATGAAACTAGAATGCGAAGATTGAGAAATAGTAGTGTGTGCAATGGCATGTATCCAGTTACATTAGTGGATGAATATGAGGGTTGGAAATGTACAGAAAAAAAGAAGAATATAGAAACAGTGAACCAGAGATATGGTGATAGTGAATCGGAGGATGCTGTGTTAGAAGGAATATTAAATAGGAGACCGCCCCCATATCAGCCAAGTTCTTTATGGACCACACCAAGTGCCCCATCTGCAATTGGGAGAACTAGTGAAACCCCAAGACAATATTCAAATTTAAAAGATGTGCCAGACAGGGTAGAAGTTAGATATGTTCCAAACACTCCTGTTGTGGAAGCAAGAATTGCAGGTACTCTTGTACAAATAAATAATTCGCACAAAATTGCACAAAGCAGTGAAATCTGAAGTGATGTGCAACCAAGTATTTCTGATTATGAACGTTCTGCACATGAACTGATTCAGAACCTTACTAAAAACATGGAAGCAGTAGCTGTCCCTGTGACAATAGGGCCGGTAATACCAGTGTTTGAAAATCAAAGAATAAAAGAACCAAGTTTGAAAATCCCGTTACAACAAGGTTTACAGAAAGCGAGAGGAAATATTTATCCTGATTCGTCAGAAATAAATAGGACTGTTAATGCAAATCCACCTGAATTGGCTATTAACCAAAGTGCATTATATAGTTACCTGATTGGTGCAGAATCTGATTCTGTAACTCCATAGAAAAGTCTAGATAAATTAGATCTGATACACAGATAGGACCGTCAGAAAAGGAATTGAGTGACTGGATTAAGACTTTAAAATTAAAAGAAAATTAACCAAAAGTAACAGATGTGGCAAAACTAAAAGTAGATATGGAAGAATTAGTAATTGGAACAATTGTAACGGATAGATTAAAAACATACCAGGATGATGAACTTATGTTTATGTGTAAAAGTATCACATGAAGAACAAAAACAATGCATGACCAACTAGAAGATTTAGCTAGTGAATTAAGAGTGGAATTTTCAAAATTCAAATCATTGCAAAAATCATACAGAGTGGACTTTGTAGAGAAGGACATTGAAAATATGAATACAGCTGGGAGAATAGGTCAGATAAAAGAATTGTGTTGCTGCGAAAATGGGGAGATGTGAGTAAGTGGAGACTCAAATGGGCAAAGAAAAGAGAAGAAAATAGTGATAAATCCACTTTAGCTTTACCGATCAGAGAACAAGGAGCAGTAATAACTGAGTGCCCCATGAGAGAAATACCTGGAGGAGGATATGTACATGTTCCTTGGACTAGACAGGATGTAATATCGTTTACTAATGATTTCCCGAGATTGAGAGAAAAACCAGTAGATTGGTAACGACAGGTTGACAGATTTGTAAAAGTGTCAAAAGTTTTATGGAATGATCTGGATGGATTGTTTGATATAGTAGAGCCTGCAGATTTATGGACAGAATGTAAAATTGCTGTAGATTGGCCAAGAGAAGAATTTGCAAGGGACAAAGTAACAGGAGCTCCATCACCAGATGTGATGAGAAAATATGAACAAGTAATAGTATGGCTGAAAAATAAGATACCTCCAAAGGAAACTGATTGGGTAAAAATAGACATAACCACGCAAGAGCCGAAAGAATCTGTACATTCATTTTACGAAAGATTGTTGTTAGTTTTCAAACAGTACAGTGTCTATGAAGAATTAAACAAGAAGGACATGTGCCATTTCATATATAGATTTGTATACGTATTAGGACCAGAAATTTCAGACATGATTAAACATAGCATGATGGATTGGCAAACGAGCTCAGTAGATACGGTACTGAGACAGGCAAAGTACTGCAGTGAAGAAATAGATGCTAAACAAAAGAAGTTGAAAGAAAAAGCTATGTGGGGACAAGTGAAGGTTGCGGAGCAACAAGTGGTGCAGATGGAAAATAAGAATGCAGGGAATCAAGGAAATTTTTAAGGAAAACCAAAATTAGTGGGAAGCATGGATGAATTAAAGAAAAAACTCCCTTGTTTGAATTGCGGCAAGTTAGGGAATTGGAAGAAAGAGTGTAAGTGTACGCCAAGAGTTAATACAGAACATACATCATTGAATTTGCAGGTGCAGTTTGAGGTAAATCAACAGCAACCGCAACAACAGCAGATAGCAAACCAGCAAAGTCAGGTGCCGCAATGCAACCGTCACTGACATACAGTGATAATCAGCAGAGATACAGTGCAGAAACAGGATTCAGCGGAGGTGAGCATGTAAAAAGACCGCAGAGAGTAAATGAGTGTCCTCAGTATTGGTTGCAAGAAGAGGATGGCAGTGAGCCAGATGAGAGTTTCTGACGGTGCCTGAGGGAGGAAGAAGAGTGTATGCTAGGAGCCACTCTTGAGGTAGATCAGTCAGGTCCATTTGTGAGCGGAAAAGTCAATGATGTGGAAATAACTTTTCTAGTGGGCACTGGGGATACCCGTCCTACTGTTAGATCAGTGGAAATTCAATATCTTCCTCTCTCGGGTGAAACGATCCAGGTTGTAGGTGTAGCTAATAGACAAATAAATACTCCTTTGACAAAACAAGTTGAAATAGAGATTGGGACATACAAGGATATGCATCGGTTTGTGGTGTGCGACAGCAGTCCTGTTAATTTGCTAGGCAGGGATATATTGTATAAAATGAACTGTGCCCTATATTGTTCACCAGATGGCATAGAATTGCAGACCACAGATGAAGACAGTATGTATAAATTAACAATGCTCATGATTGAGGCAGAACAGGATAAACTGTTCCCTGTTTTTGATAAAGAGAAAATTACTGTTGAATTGAAAGAGGCAGTAAAAGAAAGTGTGTGGGATTTCACTGGAAAAAATATAGGTTTGATGAAGGGTGTTGATCCTGTGAAAGTGTATATAAATGAAGGTGTAAGTTACCCAAATATACCTCAATATAAAATGACTACAGAAGTAATTGAAGGAATTACTCCAGTAATTGACAAAATAATTGAGCAAGGAATTTTAAGAGAAATTGAGAGCAGTCCTTGTATTTCACCGATTATGGAATTGAAAAAGCCAAATGGAACATTTAGAATTGTGCAGGACCTGAGAAAGGTTAATAAAATTGTTGTCCCATGTTGCCCGATTGTTCCGAATCCAGCAGTGATTTTGTACCAAATTCCTCATGATGCAGAATGGTACACAGTGATTGACCTATACAATGCGTTCTTTACTGTTCCATTGCATCCAGAAAGCCAACCAGTTTTTGAGTTTCATTTCCAAGATCGTTTTCTGGCATGGTGTAGCATTCTGCAAGGGTACACTGAGAGTCCATCAATTTTTAATCAGCTGCTAAAGAAGTCACTAGAAAGTTTGAACATGCCTGGAGAATCTGTGTTAGTGCAGTATATTGATGATCTATTAGTTGCATCAAAGACAAAGGATGCTTGTGTAACTGATAAAGTAGCATTGTTGAATCATTTGGCTGAAGAGGGACATAAAGTGTCTCCATCAAAATTACAGTTCTGTCAGAAAGAGGTACAATATTTAGGTCACAAGATTGCCAAAGGAATTAGACAGGTTACAATTGAGAGAATTAACATGATACAAGGAATGCAGACACCTAAAACTCAAAGACAGGTAAGAATGTTTCAGGAAATGGTAGAATATTGCAGACAATGGATAAGTGGATTTTCATTGATTGCGAAACCATTGCAGAGGCTGACAAAAGCAGACATAAGAAACCCAATTGTTTTGACTAAAACAGAGATGGAAGCATTTAAACAGTTAAAAACTAAGTTGAGTGAAGCACCAGCTTTGGGAATGCCTGATTACGAAAAATGAATTTGAACTGTACTGCAGTGAGCGAGAAGGATGTGCTTTGTCAGTGTTGTTTCAAAGACATGGAAAAATGAGAAAACCAATGGCGTATTTCTCAGCTGTTTTGGACCCTGTTGCAAAGGCTTTTCCCAGGTTGTCTGAAAGCAGTAGCAGCAACCAGTGTAAGTCTGGAACAAAGTGAAGGAATTGTGATGTGATTTCCTGTGAGAATGTATGTACCTCAATCAGTGGAGATTCTCCTACCAGAGCAAAGACTCAGTATATGACCAACAGCAGGATGACTCGTTATGAGAAAATAATCTTAGGAGCTGAGAATGTGACATTTGCAAGATGTGTGAATGTCAACCCATCGACATTGTTGCCTCACACCATTGAGGCAGAAGTAAAAGGTGAGCTTGATCACAAGTGTTTGGATGTTCTGGAGTATTGTACAAAGCCTCGTCCAGACATTAAAGACAAACCTTTACCTGAATCAGATTTTGTAATGTTTGTGAATGGATCATGTTTAAGAACAGAGAGGGGTGTTCTAAGTGCTGCATATGCTGTTTGTACAGTAGCAGAAGCGTTGGAAGCATCCTGTTTGAAAGGAATTCATTCTGCTCAAATAGCGGAGTTGACTGCCTTGATACGGGCATGTGAATTAGGGAAAGAGGTGAAAGTAACCATAGTGACCGATAGTCAATATGGTTATGGAGTTGTTCATGATTATGGACAGCTTTGGTCCCAAAGAGGTTATTTGACCTCTGCAGGAACACCTATTTGAAATGCTGAGTTTGTGAGGACATTGATAAATGTGATTCAGTTACCTGAAAAATTGGCTGTGGTGAAATGTTCTGCTCATAAAAAAGGTGAAGATTATATCACCCAAGGTACTAATTATGCGGATGAAATTGCAAAGCACTGTGCAAAGAACCAAAATTAAAATAAATCGGGGAAAAACTGAAGAACATGTTCCAAGTCCTTCAATGCTAACCAAAGTAGTTAAGACTTGGCAGGAAGTGAAACAGATGCAGGAAGAGGCAGGAGCAGAGGAAAAGGATATTTGGCTAAAATCACAATGTAGACAAAGGGAGGAAGATGAAATTTGGGTTTACAAAGATGAATGACCAGTAATGCCTGATAGCATGATTTCAGATATGGCCTGAATGCACCATGGTCAAGCCCACATTGGCAGAGACGCCATGATTTGTCTCTTTAGAAAGACTAGGTATAATCCTAAATTTAGAATGATTGCTGAGAGTTTGTGCTACAGGTGTTTGGTCTGTCAGCAATTTAATCCAAACAGAAAAACTGTTGTAAGCTTGGGAATCTTAGGACAGGAGGGTGGCCCATTCACAAGAGTTCAAATGGATTTTGTTGAGCTACCTCCATACAACAGACTCAGATATGTTTGTGTGATAATCTGTTTGTTCTATCGATGGGTAGAAGCTTTCCCCACGTGGAGGAATGATGGATTAACTGTTGCTAAACTGTTCTTGCGTGAGATAATACCACGTTCGGATTTCCAGTGACAATTGAATCAGACAGAGGCCCGCATTTCCAAAATGAATTAATACAAATGATCTGTGAAGCTCTGGATATTCGCCAGAAGGTGCATTGTGCATATAGACCTGAAGCTTCAGGAGTGGTTGAACAAGTAAATGTAACAATTAAAAACAGAATTGCAAAGATGTGTTTGGCAACAGGAATGAAGTGGCCTGAGATTTTGCTGCGTGTTCTGATGACACTGAGAAGTATACCTGACAGAAAAACTGGATTAAGTCCACATGAGATCTTGATGGGCAGGGTGATGAGACAGGCCTATTTACCAGTTAATAAGTTATTGACTATTAATGATGACATCATACTGGATTACTGCAAAAATCTATCTGATGTGGTAACTTCTGTGCTCCACCAGGTGGGAACTGAGTCAAATTCCAAAGAGAAAAATCCAGCTCATGATCTAGTTCCTGGCGACTGGGTAAGAGTGAAAGTTCATCGCAGAAGAAATTGTTTGGTACCAAGGTGGCAAAGACCACGTCAAGTTATCTTGGTTAGTACTACTGCATTTAAGTGTGCTGGATTGAAAAGGTGGGTTCATGCAAGTCACACGATCCGTGTGCCAGAACCTGAATACCCATACGACGGTGAAAGTACAACTGACTCTGATTCTGAGGGTGAACCAGAAAAGGATCCAGATATTGAAGATCGACAGCAAGGTCGACATCTGGAAGTATCAGAAGCCAGCTCTGCTTCTGAAGGTGAAGGTGAAAGGGAGATTGTTGAAATACCAGATTCAGAAGGTCAACCGGAAGATCGAGAATCGGTAAAGACAAGCACCAGTAAGGACGCAAAAAAAAGTGAAGAGAAAACTGTTGAAAAAGAGAAAACTGAAATGCAAACTGAAGACTCTGGAAGCAGGAACGGAAATCCTGAAACAGTGGAAGAGGAAGTAACTCATGATAAAGATGAGGACAAAGACATTGTAAAGATCATATTCAATGATACAGTAGAAGACACAGCAAGTGTAACTGATGACAGTGCAGATGAGACTTCATTAAGAAAAAGCACAAGAAATAGAGCTTGGAGAGTGGAGTATAATACAATAGAGCCGAAGACTAAAAGAGTCTGTAAAGGAGACAATTGGCTAAAGAAGCTGGAGGATTGAGATTCAAAACAGTGAATACAACAAAAGAGAAAGAAGATCAAGTAAATGAGATTACCAGTCAAAAGGAAACACTGAGAAGGAAAATAGAGACTATTCATAGGCCAAAGAGAGTAAGACGTCCAAATCAGAAGTACAAATCACCTGAATGGACATATATTGTCCTACCACCAATTGTTGAAGTAAATAGTAGTCAAGAAGATCTGTACAACCCAAAGTCAATTGGGAAAAGTGAGTACAAAGGTCAATTAGGAGAAATGGAAAGTTAGGTGATCAAAGTATATGATATTAAAGTAAAAAGTCTGAAATCCTGTGAGACGGTTTTTGTAAATATAGGAGAGGTCAGAGTTGACACAAGGTTGAAGAAAACTTGTTAGAAAACCTAAATATAGTATAATTTAGAATATAAACTGACACAAGGTCGAAGAAACGTTGTTAGAGTGCTGAGTGGAGTGAAATTTATAGGTGACATAAGGTCGAAGAAACGTTGTTAGAAAAAAATGGCATGGAATATTCTCAAAACGAAATGTTACATTTTTAGAAAATGGTGTAGATGCTTTACAATCTGTATGGGATTATTAGTTATATTATGGATGATTTTAGCTATTGTAATTCCTTTTCAGACTAATTTAACAAAATTAAAAGCAAATGTGAGTTCAAGTAAGCAAGTTGAGAAAGGTAAGGTACCTGAAACTCATGTGTACAAGCCAGAGTTGCATCAAAACAGGTCTATAAGTGACTGTACTAAAAACACTATTTTGAAATTATTGCTTGAGTATATTAAAACAATGAATGTTGATGATTGTTATGTTTGTGCAAAATTGCCCGCAGCAGTGTCAGAAGGGGTGACGTATCACCACCTTCCTCTTATATATGGAGTAACTTGTAGTGTAATTGCAAGTTTGTTTTATAAAACTGAGAAGCTGGAATATCATTATTCCAATGTGGATAAAATATTTGCAAAATTAAAAATTGATAATACATTGAATAAAGGAAAACATGCCAAGGTAATTGGAGAATATTTTCTAGAACTAGACGAATTAACGCATGAATACGCTTTTACTCATAATTTGACATGTAAAATGAGTCCTGAAGAGAAATCCTTCCTAAATATGGTTGAGGAAAAAAGAATTGCTTACGAGAAAATGAAACATGCAAAGTCTAAATATTACACATTGGATGATGAGAATATTGAGGATAAGAATGTGAATGTAGCAATCAATATGGAAGCACCAATGTTGGGAACATTTGTTATTAGAAGAGACAACACAATGTATGATAATTGTTTTGTGGGTGAAAGTCAGTGTGAAGATACCTATAGAATTTTTAGAGGTTGGGGTTTAAAGGAGGAAATGATCCTGTTTTTCCTGGAATTTACTTCATTTGTGGGAATAGAGCTTATTATAGATTACCGGACCATTGGTATGGAACATGTTATGTGGGTTTGGTCTTTCCTAAAATTTTCCATGTAGATAGAAGTACTAATGGAAAGTATGAGATAGGCAAGGTTTTGAGTCAGAAAAGACAAGAAAGTGTGTTAGAAATAATAGGTGATGTATTTGGAGTACTGATACCAGCAGTGGGGATTACGTTCACTGCAAATAGAATTAGAAAATGGTCCACAATAGTTGATCGATTATCAACTGACACAGCAGGAGGATTCCTGATGGTAAATACTGAAATGCTTGCTATGAGAACTATGGTTATGTAAAATGGACTTGCCCTTGATATAATTTTAGCAAAAGAGGGAGGAGTCTGTGGAATTTTGAAAGTTCAACATTGTTGTACTTATATTCCAGATAAAAGTCAGAATATTGAAAAATATAATATAAATATTACAGATTTGCATAAAGAAATGGAACCACTGGAGGTTGAAGGTGTCCTTGAAAGGCTGGGTAAAAGTTTTTCAGCAATTAAGCATTGGTTTCAAGAAATAAGTAGTTCAATTATAGGTAAAATACTAATACCGATAACAATCTTAGTGATAGTAATTATTATGATAAGGTTATGCTGTATATACAAAGGTACAAGAGATTTTAGAAAGTCAATAAAGAGAAGGAATGAAGAACAGCAGGCAAGAATGAGAGAAAAGAACGAAATAGAAATGGGAGAAATAAAAGAGACGTTTTTCAAAGACTCAAAAGAGAAAGAAACGAAAGTATAGATAATATTAACAAAATATTTTGAAACATGTTCTGTTAAATTTTCCAAAATTTTGGGAGTTATTTGGTGATAAAATCACCAGATGAGGGAATTGATGGTGCGAGGTGGCAAACACAACATTTTGTGTACCCCTCTTGAAATCAATGTCCCATAACTTTAATATTTACTAATTGCATGTTTTGTGAAAATAACCAATCATAGAATAAGTTTCACACAATATTTTTATTATTACACGCGGGAATATTAATCTTGCTTGCATGTTGCAATAATACTAGCTAATATGTAATGTTATTGTGTTGTGAACTAATGTGCTGCTTAGTTATAAACAAAACGCTATTTAAATGTGCTTTTTGTACACGTTTTCTGCAGAAAGAGGGTCGATTATGCAAGTATAAACCGCCTTTATGTGGCTTATTTGCTAGGTAACAACTGATGGGAATCATTAGTACGGTAGGAGGTAAACAGAATGGGTTTAAATTCAATAATTGACACGAATTTGTGTTTGTTTCTGTGATAGTTCCAAAAGTGGCCTCTGAGGCCCAAACAAAATGGACGTGCGGGTAAACTGTGAGCAAGAGCTGTACAGCGCATGCGTGTCAAAAATCTGCAAGTCAGAGTGAACTGCTGGTTTTCAAGAAGGTTCAAGGCTGCCGTGGCCCGGAACCTAGGATGGGTGCCAAGCATTGACGATGTAATGCTCAGAGCCTGGGAAAGATGGTTGATGTATCTACTCGAGGAAGCGCCTAGGCCACAAACTGACTTAAACAAAGCCCCTTTATAAATTTGCTGAGTTGTCATGAAAATGATGTTGTAATGGTGAGATGATGCTCACCCACCCCAAAACTGTCCAATGAGAGATTGAATAAGAAGTGATAGATACTTTTAGATCGATAAAGTTAGGAGAAATTCGTGTATAAAAACCCCTGATTTTGCTTAGGGGCAGCGCGTTTTTCAATTTCTTCTGGAGATGCTGCCGGACTGATGATCGATTCCTGGATGTAAGAGACTTTGATTAATTTTATTTTTCTTTGCAGAACTGTTAGGATAAGATGAAGGTGTTAGTCAGGGATGTTAGGAGAGATTGAATTGGAACTATCTGATCTATACTAAAACTTTGCTGAACTTTCTAAATAAAATATCTATTTCTGAGCTTTAAAATAAATGATTATTTTCTGAAATAAAATAAGTTTTAACTGAATAAAGAATTAATAAATGCTTAATGACCGACATACTAAAAGTTTGCTTTGAATAAAAATTAGAGAAATGAAGAATTAAAAGCTGGTCTTTGTTTCTTCCTATGCCTAGTTTTCGTTCTAGCAGATCCATTGCCATTATGGTGGTGTGTCTGAAGAAAAGTGTTTAACATAAAACCAAGGTAAAATGTTTTAAACTCCTAGTGTAAATATTAAATAGGTTTTAGACGCTCCACCAAATGTTACAGCATTTTCTCCATTATGATTCACCAAAAGCCTTGAAGCCAAGTGTAAGTGAACTGAGTAAATGTGAAGTGTTATGTGCCCCACTGGAGCATGTTTTGTGTGATTGAAGGTTTCAGGGAAATTGTGAGTAATGATTAGAAATAATTTTTTGGAGCCGCGCTGTAAAAGCTATATTGTAGTTGGTTACACAGATAAGGCGTGCAGACTTACTTGTTCCTTATAGGAGATTCTAGGAGGGCATCACTGTTGTTGTTATGGACCCTCATATTTGCTTTCGAAATGACAGGCTGTGGGTAGTGTCTGTGTCTCAATTTCAGAGATAGTGCCTACGCCTGTACCTTATAATCTGTGATGTTGCTACAGTTTCGCTGCAGTCTCAGAAACTGGATATACAGGAGGTTTTCCCATACATTACATGTGTGGAAACAAGCACATTGTTTTTAGCCTTGGGTTTAAAGAGTGCAGTAGTGCGTAGCCCTCCTTGATTTGCATAGATGTTGAGATCTAGGAAAACAATGCTATTATTGGAGATAGAATGGGTAATTTTAGGTATTGATTTTGATGGCTCAGTTAGATCAGGAAATCATCTGCTGTATTACGTGCCTTTGTCACATGACCTTGTAGGCCTTTCTGACATCACAACAGTTGATAACCAGTTTTGATATCACCTGCGGTGTTTCTTTTGCAGTATTATATAGTACAAACTCAACCCAGAGGTTTTGTAACGCTTTATATGAGTCCCCGCTACATTACACAAGGGCACATTCATTTTTTGGAAGGCACAGGGAAATTATGTGAGTTGCCAAGAATAACAGGATGGTGATATCTGGCCATTATGCCACATCATCACCCTATTGTGATGTCAGCGCAATGAGTTATGCTTTTCATATACCGAAAAAAACATAACAAAAATAATATCCTTCAGCCTTACCTTTCACACTATGACAAGATTATCATATAGTTCACATTACAAAATCATCTCACTTTTTAGTCCGACAATGAAAACACTAATCTCCATGTTAAAATAATAAGTAACAATTTATCACGAAGGCAGATGCAAACAATATTTGAAGGCATATTGATTGCTCATTCACCTTTTGAACTCCAACATTATAATTTTGGCAGGGCCTCACCTTTACTTCCAACACCTATGAATTTGGTCCCATTTTCTTCTGATTCTGTCATAGTTTCATGAAGAAACTACCTATTCAGTGTCATAAACATTTTAGCCAGTATACCAGCAATAGCTCCTCCACTAAGGCAGAGGAACGTGGACCCACTGCTCTACAAGCAGTTCAAAAAGGAAAAATAATATGATAATAATGCAACATTATCTTGATTTTAGTTTTCTTACTGCAGTGGGTCAATTTGCTTTATGCTGGAGGGGCTGGGCTCTGTGACGCCAAAGCACTGCAGGGGAAAGAGTGGTGGCACTCTCCAAGTGTGCATGATGATTTGGCTGGCCATCTTGAGACGGCCAAACAGTCATTCACACTTTGCATGTTCTCTACCGGCTGTATTGTACAGCCTAGTTGGACAACATGCCCAAGCTCCCAGTCCCCATCTGAACACTGAACCATAATGTTCAGACCAATCACAATGCTTCACTGCAGCATTATGATTGGCTTGGAAGAGCCTTGTAGCCCGGGTTCGTTCTGCTGCTGGGACTAACGACAGGAAGAAGATTAAGAGGAATGCAGCGATGTGGCGGCCGGCCGCATCCAGGTAATTGTTTTTTGTGTGTTGTCTTTTTTATTCCTCACACCCCGCTCTCCCCTCCCCACCACCCCCATCACGGTATGCAGTACACATAGAAACATGTGCAAAGAATACTCCAGTAACTTACATCAATTGTTGGCGGGCTACTTTTCGCAGTGCCCTGATCAAATCTAATAAAATATGACTGTGTTGTTCATAGGAGAAGCACTTCCTCTGCTGCAGCTGCTGAACTGTATGCATGCCTGTACCTGCAAAAAGCCACCTCTACTTGCTACACTAAAACATTATGCAAACAATATCAGTTCATTTACATAGAAATATTTATTGCTGCACACTTTTAAGACAATGCTTTTGGTTGCAGGTGCACAATCGTGTTGTATACTTTTGCTATAATTTACAGGGATTTGGCATATGGCAGTACAGCAAGTCACCTTGCTGCACTGCCCAATGTCAAAGTGAAAGGGCAGGAATGCACCATATTTATGCAACACTGTGCATTCCTGTCCTTTCCCCTGCGCTGGCACGGTTTCGGCAGGCTAGTGAAAACACAGGCACCTTTGCACCATGGTTGGCACAATTTTGTTTCTGCATGAAGTGGCACCTTCCAGCACCAAAACAATCTTAAGCTGCATTTTCCTCTTTCTATGTGTGCTGCAGAAAAACGAGGACAAATACAGATATTTCTCCTTGTTACGCCTTCCATCGGGAGGCGTAAGGATTTGCCTTATGATCAGGTAAATCTGGGGCAGTGTCAAAATCCACCGGTGTTGCGTGGAGAAACCCACTGCAACACCTATGGATTGCCTCCTGAGTGCAGAGTAAAGCAACGCAGCGATTTATTCTCCCCTGCCTTACTCGATATCTATGAAGCCATCCAAAGGCACGCATAGTGGCTTTGCAGGCCTCACAGATATGATTTTATAATCTGCGACACTGAAGCATCACAAAAAATAATGCTCCGGCGGTGCAGGGGGCTTGTAAATAAATTCCTTTGTCATAAGGTCTTGTGTATTCTGGCTATGTACTCTGGGCATACCGACAACGAACCATGCTTTTTAGATATATTCACTATCTACTAGCCAGCTATATGATAGAATGCCTCTGGCTTGCAATTTCCGGAACAACACTATAGAAACATATGAGAATACAGATATCACTCTTAAGATTTTGTTCACAATTTTCAAATGCAGGAGGATCTGGTTAACATTTTTTCTACAGCACAGGGCAAAACCAAATTAGGCTTAGCCAAATAATATGGCGAATTAATATTTAAAACTTCTTGACAGCAAGTTTAATGCTGCCCCCAAGCTACATTCGCTAAATGTGTTCAGTGGATAAATCAAGGCGCTGTAGTCATTAAAAAAAGTGACAGGCTCTGTAAAACACTGGAAATGGAAAGGCCCAAAAGGCTGTTGCAAATATCATCTAGGTCAGGTGACCTGACCTTCCTAAGAGACATAGCCAAATTGTAAAATAAAAAGTATACAGGGTCTGACCGGAGTTAAATTTGTTTCTTGTCTGATTTGTATCTAGAAAACCCTGCATTGTTTTATGAACTTCATAATGTAACAAAAAAAGACGGTATCTCTCCATGCGATATTCAAAGCTGCAGCTGCAATACTATCTCGAAACTTTTAAGAATAAGGAAATATCGTTCTACAATAAAACCTATGTTGCTTCCTAACTGTACTTAATGCACCAAACTCATGAGTTTTCTTTTTCAAAATGTCTATAAGAACCATTGCCATTACTGTGATCCTCCCGCAGGGAGTGCATTTTGGTCAGGGAACAAGAATGACCAATGACAGGAGTATTACAAATGCCTCAGGATACAATACACCTGCAATACGCTGGGCAGGATATCTGTCACACTTGTGATAGAGCAATAGGTTCACCAAACTCTAAATCAGGGCAAAAATGTTTAATATACAACTCAATGCAAAACTTCGGAGCGAGTTATAGAACGAATTTTGCAGACCTGATTTATCATTACTGCAACAAACGTCCCCATTTCTGACTGGGAATAATGTTTGCATTGTTCAGCATTGCATCCATCACTTGTTCCTTTAGCTCATTACAAGTTGGGCACACTATGGTGGGATTTTTACCACGCAGGGGACCGTATTACAATATATGGGCTAAATTTAGATCACAGTGCAAACACAAGCTGGGATTTGAATTAAAAGTATATAGTAGTTATCACAACGTAACGGCTTTTCCCTGATAGACTCTGACACATCAAGCCTACAATAACTTTTCAGGAAAAAGGCCTTAAAAAATGCAAAACATGTTGAGTTCCATGGGTTACATATCAATTCTGCATGTTATTCCTCATTTTGAATTTTAAAAATCAGAGTACGAAGTATTTACCACATGTGGTAAGTACCTCATCTTTGTGAAATGTTATTTATTATAGGTGTGGGGACTCCTTTAAACCCTACCAACGGACCTGCTGAGTCAGGGCTGCCGGAAGCAGCCCTCTCATTATGCCGCAGCCCTCTAATTATGCCATCTACTTTAGATGGCTGGAATTAGAGGCCACATTTCACTGCCCATCAATACCAGGAAAGCCCAATCAGTAAGAGGCAATGAAAACTGCTAAAAACTCCCCTCAACATGGGAGCCGGCTCTCGTAGCCATTCGAAACATTTTATTTTTTATTTTCAAAAAGAAAATCCTGCTACGAGTTTTCCATTTGAAAAGTAAACAGCTTTCTTAATGAAGAAGAACTTCAAATCCACCGAAGAGGTTCAAATTGACATTTTTTGGTGAGACTTCACATCTTGTGGTACCTTCCAAGGTAGAAGAAGGAAAGGACAGACCAAGGGGCAGATTTATGATGCCCTTGCGCCGCAATTGCGTCACTTTATTTGACGCAACTGCGGCGCAAACAATGCACCTATTTACAACGTGATGCATCTAGGAGATGCCCTGCGCCATAAGGAGGCGTTCCTGCGCAGGGGGGCGTTCCTGCACAGGAACGCCTCCTGAAAGTGGCTGAGTGAAATCTATGAGATTTCACTCAGTCACTTTCAGGGCAATGCTGCGTCAAAACCCTGCGCCTGCTCGAAGCAGGCGTAGGTCTTGATGCAGCATTGTGTACATGGGGCACCCCGGGCGACTGTGGCGCACGTTAACTGGCGCATCCCTGGGGATGCGCCAGTTAACATAAATCTGCCCCCAAAGATCTAGTAGTAGAAAAGCTCAGCTAAACCCCTGGTCAAAGCTTCGTTTCAATCAATACCTTCCAAGGTTCACACATTTTTAACTTCTAAATTCGTTTGCAGCCCTTATAAAGACCCTGAAGACCAGAGATTTAGACAAATAGAAAGACTATAGGCAGTGTTGATGTCAGAGGCATTCTGGATCTCTAAATGGCTACATCCAGGTGCTTGGGAGGCCATATGTTCTATGCTCCCCAAATATCAAGACAGACAGTGTGTGAAAGCCATCATTTTACAATGATGACTCCCATGTTTTGGCTGACACTTGCAGTTACTGACCCTGATAATGCTCTGCTATCAGGCCTAGAACTAGTGCTCTGTTTGAATGATATATGGCAATCAGGTGATATTACAATTGAAACTGACAACCTATCATTAATACCCTAGTATATGGTAGGGTATGTCGGGTTTGGAGGCCCAGTAAATTTAGTGCATTTAAGTGTGCACTATTCAATTCAAAATATCTTTATTCGGTTTCATGTTGATAAAACCTTAAAAGCACAATATATAATGTGTCATAAAAATTGGTATAGTACAATATATACAATCACAAAGCACAAATGTGGACAAATTGGCAGTTCATTCTTAAATATTCATGGACAGCACAAGTCCAGAATACATAAAACTACAAATTTCATCTGTTAAGAGTAGTAGATTAAAACATTATAGATAGTGCAATATAACCATTCAATGAATCTGCAAGCTATTAGCTAACCAAATACATGCAACCAGGGCTAGTTATGAAAAATCAGCCAATTAGTCACAGATCGCCCTTAGCCTAATGGCAGATTTTTGAAAACTTAATACATGGAATACGACATTGCCCGTCAACATCTGAAGGAATATATATTCAGGCCAGACTTGGGTGAAATTGGCTTGTTTCAGAATAGGAATTAAAAAAGATTTTCTAGGGGTGTCATAAAATAGGCAAAGCATTGTAAAATGAACCATGTCCTGCGGAGATTAACCATCACAGCCGCCGGGCAAAAAGGATTGTCCTCTATTTGACCCCCTTTGATATGTGAGAAGTAGATTAAAAAGGTCAAGACGAAATCTAATCATAAGGAACCAGTCATAGGAGTTCACAAGTCCCAGTAAGTACAGCTCTGCTTTCACTATAGTCCTTAATATGACAGAGCGATGTACGCTGGACTTCATGAGCTCCCGTTTCTCCCTTATCGTACTCTGACGGAGACTAAATGCCATCTTGAGGAGCGCTAAATCTTACTTAGGCGTTCCATCTGAGTTACAAAAAAGATCTCTTCTTCCCAAGCCCGTAGGATTCCTTTCGATGTAATTGAGCCATGGAACCTTGGATGTTTAATCCAGGGCCAGGCAGTCTTTAAGAATTGCCTCCTTTAGTGAATCCCCCCTCTTGACCCATATTTTAACCAGAGGGACACCTGGCAGAAACCTATTAGGTCTGTAATAAATGGCATTCCTAGCCTTTCCTGGACGACATGAGATGTAATACCATGGGGAACAGATAGCATTCAACTCATTAATTTATTTTCTGCTACCTGAATATCCTTTGTGTCCACACATCCCCAGGTTTTGCTACCATAAAGAGTCTTAGACAAAGACTTGGCCTTGTAGAGCTCCAAAAGAGCCCCCAATGGTATTTTCTCCAGTCTGAATAGTAAATAGTGAGGTGCACTCGCCAATTCTCAAATGGTTGAAAAAATTATTTCATTAAATTAACAAGCCTATCTTGGTGGGGTGCTACATTATGTACATTTGTTGGCTAACACCGTGAATATAAGATCAAAGGGATGCAGACAAGAGTCTGCAAGTATTGCGCACTGTTCCCTGGGGAAAAAACTATTTTTAACAATCTATACAAAAACAATATATTTTCTGAGTAGTTATTTACATTTATTGTTCAAAAGCATCTTCATAATTTTTTTATCCGTTTCACAATTGTATCATCAATTTGAAAATGTATAATCTCATGGTGCATTGCATCTTGCACATGTCAAAATGTTAAACGTTTTATCTGTCTATTAACAATTCAAAACATATAACATTAGTTATTCAATCAGCCTACTTACAATAAATCCTAAATGCCAATGAAATGCTCTTCATATGAATGTTGGTGTGTCATTCTTAGAGTCCAATGCCCAATGCATTTCGGGAAAGAAATTTCCCTTCATCAGGGGCGATATCCTGGATCTAAAAATGTTCTGGATTGTACTGTTGCTTAGGTGTGAAATCACGCGTGTTCCTATGATCAGCTTGTTCATATCACATATGTGAAGACAGCTTGAACTGATGTTATAATGGCGCTTATCCGTCTGCTCCTTGAGTAAACCACTTCAAAAATCCAGGGTGTAATCCAGAACCTCTGTGGCATTCACTAACTATGGAAAATTGTTTTTTTCCCCCAGGGAACAGTGGGCATTACTTGCAGACTCTTGTCTGCATCCCTTTGCTCTTTTCACCAGTCTAGCAGCAAAGTTAAAAACTGCGGCAGTCTCCCTGTTGAGGTCATTACTCTTGGTAATAAGTTGTGGGCCCCAATTCATTTTATCAACCATAAGTACCCCCAAGTAGGAGAACGTGGACGTTTTAGGGATCGCAGCAGTCCCTACCCTGAAGGTATAAGATCTGCTAGACCGCACCTCCACCTGCATGACATACGACTTGCTGTTATTAATCCTCGAATCCAAATCTCCCATGAACTGAACAAGGTTAATAGAGTTTGCAAACTCCTCTCCGTCCTTGCCATCAAGACGACGTTGTCTGCATATAGCAGAACTGGGATACCTTGACTTCCAATCTGGGGGCAATCAGCCTTAGTCTCCAGAAGAGTTTTCTCTAAGTTGCTTATATAAAGGTTAAGAAGGAACAGGGCCAAAATACAACCTTGTCGAACATCGACCCTGATAGGGAACGAGAGCGATACTTTCAGATTGGTCGAATAACGTACAACCGACTTAGTATCACGGTGGTGATCATATAAGAAGGAGACTATTTCCATGTCCACCCTTATGAGAAAAGGATCTGCCATAATTTATCTCTGTTCACGCAATCTAATGTGGAAGACAGATCCATAAAGGCCTGGATAATGGTTCCCCTTCGAGCTACTGTATATTTATTAGTTATCAGTAGTGAGGAAATAGAAATTTTTAGGTAATCAATGTGTCCCCCTCTCGCACCCTATCCATGCACCCATGTTCCGTGTATGTCGTGTAATTCCCTTCCCGTGCCTGCCATGAAGACGCATATGCATTTGCGTCCAACGTTAACATGTCAGTTATTCAGTCCTCCAAGACAACCACGATAATTTGGCTTTTAGGCCTATGGTGCCAACGTCTTTACATGGTGCACTTTTAAATAACGCGAAGCACACGTTTTCCACGTTTTTCTGGCTCAGTCGAGCCAGGCCCTTAATTGAGGCTCCGAGTCTCTTCTGTCTCTGAAAGCTGCAATTTAGGTATGCATCCCTGACCTCTGCCTTACTTCCTGCCCAGCGAAGCGGTGCCCGGCTCGGCCTGGCCTGCCTGCCAAGACAGTATTTTGCCTACAGTTATCTGCTCAGCCTCCGCAAAAACATTCCAGTCTAGTGAAATAGGTAAACATGTTCCTGGCTGCAGAGCAAAGGGCCCTGCCTTCCTGTCCTCCTTGCAAGTGATTTACAGGACCCGTTACCATGGTAGGCCCATGGCCCCCGCGCATTGCACCAAGACACGTATGCACGCACTAGCATTTAGTATTGAATGGCCTCTGCCTGAGAGCCCTTTTCCTTCAGACAACACATCCTCCAAACATAAGATACCAGATATGCTATAGGTGCAGGTCGTTCTGACATCCCAGACACCAGACTTCTCTACTAGTGCTAAAAGTCAAGCCCCCCAGCTCTCCCCCGTTACACGTCATGCTCAGTTGTGCACGCACCCAGGGTAAAGGTTTTCTGCTGACCCTGCAGAATCTTTCTATGCATCCACCCACTTATGACATTTCTGTGACGTTTCCAGTACACACCTCCGTGTACGCCCCTGTACACGCCCTCTTTTACGCCCATGTGTTCTTATCATTCTCTTTTCACTTGTTACGCCTACTGTATTCATTTCAATTATACTGTTTTACTATATATAATGTGTGATGTTAATAAAATGTTGAATATCCCTTCCTGAACCTTAGTGGTGATGGAACCCGATGTCCAGTTTCTCGAGATACTTAATTAAAGCCCGTATGACTCAGATACCACAGACTTTGCCTCTCATTTATTGAGCTATCCTTTATTGTCATTTAATGTATAGAAAAATAGTCCCGGTAATTTTATTTACCACATAAACTGGCGCCCAAACAGGCACCCCTCCCCTTCCCCACTCGCCGGCGATGTAACGCAGGCCCCTGACCCCTTCTACAGCCGTGACGGATTCCTGTGCACACCTGCGGGTTTTCCTGCTATCTCCCTCAGGCCCACGGAGGAGACGGAGACTGTGGTCCGGCATCCAGACCAGGCGGTGAGGAATGCGGAGAGTCCCGACCAGAGCCCAAGCCGAGAGAGCAAGGTCCGAGGTATCTGGAGGCCCACCTGTTCCGAAGCGCATGCGTAGCAGTAGTAGCAGCCAGACGCCGTAGCAGTCCAGTCCAGTCTAGTGTCGAGTTTCCGAGGCCTTCAGTTTTGCTTCCCGGTGAGTACCGTTGTTGGGAACGCATCTAGACGGGTTCATTAATTTGTGCTCGGTCAAGACGGGTCTGGGTACACAGACCCGGTCCAGACGTGTTCACTTAGGTGAATACGGTATGACGTGTCTCTTTATGGGACTGGTATGTCTGTACTGTTTTAGCAGTGCATCTAGTGATTCAGTATTCTAGTATTGTTTCTCGAGATTTTCAGAATTTATGTTTTTCTATGTACCAGGTAGTATCAGTCTGAAATGTTTTAATGTGTTTAATGTCGTGGTATGAATGATTGTTTGTTATACATTACTGTGTTTATTGTGTTCACGTTCAAGTAAGTTCAAATATGCCGCTGTTTTCGAAATTACGTCAGATAGGAACTAGGAAAGGGATACTCGAAGAAGCAGTTCCCGTCCCGCCTAGGGACACTCCTGGTCATTTTATGTACCAAAAACATGGCTTAGATGCCATACTGTACTTAGACTTATGGGTTGATAATACCAAGGATCTGGAAGAAAAATATAGATGGCCTGTCTCAGGGACATGGGATGCTGAATGCATCATGAGAGTAGAAGAAGCACTATGGAAAAAGAAAGCCAGACAATCCCAGAAAGATGCTATAGAATTGTGGCGTAAAGAAGCGCATAGAAGAACAGAGAAAGAAATTAGGAAAGCAGAGAAAAGTAGAGAAGAATATGAAAAAGCTAGAGAAAGAGAGCTACTAGAAGAAGGTGAACGAGTTGGAGCAGAACAATTAGACAGACAAAGAAATGCCCTTATTACAGGTCTGTATCCTGTTCTCGCCGAGGGCCTACCTAAGGCGACCCCGGAAGTACCCCGTAACTTGCCGCCACCATTGGTCCCGACTAAACTCCGTCATAAACAGACCACAGCGGATATTTTCCTTCTTATTTAGATGACACTGTCCCAGAATATGCAAACAGAAATCCTCCTCCAAATGTTCACCCTCCCAACCCTGTTCACAATCCTGTTGATGACAAGATTCCCCCCCACTGTCTCACCTGCCACTGCTCCGGCCACTGGCCCTAGCAATCCTTTTAATCCGCCTGCAACTCAGGGCCATCCCGCATTACCTACACCTACTTTACCGCCTACACCGCCACCAGCGACAGCACAGCCAGTAATGGTTGACGAGCACACTTCAGGAGGAGCAGTAGGAGGTCCCCCTATCACCCCGCCTCAAATAAAACGAACCACACTCAGAGAAGCAGCATTACAACGCACACCAAAAGTAACTACATACGCAGCCCTTAAACAGTACCTTACTGATTGCAGATATGATCCAGTACCAGGCGAAGACCAGATGATCCTATATTCAATACGTTTACGACGGGTTACAAACTATTTGACTATTTTTCCAGATATGAGAGAACATTTAGATAACATATATCATTTTATCAGAACGGGGGAGAGACCAGAAAGTATTCACGAGGTCATGGCACACAACAAGGTGGAGACACAAAATATGATCTTACAGTTTTTGATAAATTGTTTGATAAGGGAACAAGATCAGCCAGGTAAAAACAAAGAAGAGATGAAAGTCCTGATAAAATGGAGTGACAACATAGCTGATGGAAAACATAGTAAACAAGGTTGTATAGAATCCATGTACAGAAAGATTCGTAAAGAAATTTTAGACATACACGCAAGGGAAAAAGCAGCGAGAGAAGCCGAGAAAGCGGCGGAAGAAGTCTCATAGGACGAAGATATAGAAACTGAAGCCCCAAATACAATAGCGTATGTAGGTAGGGCGAGACCTTTTGACAAACCCTTTGACAGACCCATACGTCTAGAAAACCAGAAACGTTTTCTTTCTCCCGTACCAGAACAATGTTCTCTTGAACATCTATTCCAAGCCACCGATAAAGTACTGAAACAACGAATAGGTTACAGTGAACTTAGTACCATGCATGAACAAGAACTGGCCCGGTCGGCAGTCCAATGGGCTGGCAATACTAGTGTATATAAAGATGACTCAGTAGCGCAAACGTTTTTGAATCTTTCCCTAGACGAACAGCGACTAGCTGGTATGTACATGATCCAACATCTCATTACACTGTATGAAAGTCAGCATTCTGATCCAGGTCCCTTATATAATATATTGGAAGAATTACTCCTAAAGAGATGGAGAGGCCTAGGTACCGATTTAATTAATATCATTCTAGAACAACGACACAAATACAGAACTTTCCTGACTCCACATTTCGTTCCTGTTCCACCTCCAGTAAGGAAAACATTTTATATAGACAGACAGAATCCTCTACGAGAAGTTCATCCCGTCCGGACGGAAGGGGGTGAGCTTCAACGAGTATTCGTATACACACCCTTGACCAAAATGGAATTATTGGAAATGAAAAAATTAGTGCCCTGTCATGATAAAGATCCAGCAGGGTTCCACCGTGAATTAAAAGACATGCTCCTCATGGGGGAGTATACGTATCCCGATATCTTTAAAATGTTAAAGGTACTGTTGCCAGCCGGCATTTACGAAAAACTTAAAGAAAAAGAATGGGAAGTGGGAGAGAAAAAGATTGATTGGGCAGTATTAGAAAACGAAGAAAATACACAAGTCCCTGGTACTGGTCTTGGGGAAAAAGCCAAAGCATTACCCGAGTTGTTAATACAAGTTTTACCAAGATTACTAACTACGAAAAAGGAAGACTGGGATGCTATCTCAGCCTGCAAACAGAAACAAGACGAAGACACTAGTGATTTTTATTCCAGATTCGAGAAATGTTTCATTATTAATAGCGGCCTGAAAACAAGTAGTGAATCGTATCCACATCTTTTTGTGACCAAATTAGTCGAGAATTCCTTACCACAGGTTAAAAACAGAGTACTGAAGGTTGAGAGTACATGGCAAGCTAATACCCCTTCCCAAATGTTACAAATGTTACAGTACCACCAGAATCGAATCAGAGAGGAACACGAACATGAACAGAGACGTATTAAAGACACAAAAATGAAAGTACTAGTTGCCCAGTCCGTCCCAGCTGATGGTCAGAAGAGGGGTACGACACAGACTAGTCATACTGCATCTCCTGTTAAAGGGAATTGCAATTATTGTAAGCAGCCAGGTCACTATATAAACGAATGTGCCGTTCTAAAATACAATATTGCTACAGGCAAAACAAAAGAAAGACCGCGTCCACCTAGACAGGAACAAGTTCCGCAAAATATTCCGCAGAACACGCAACCTCCTCAGAACACACAACAGACAGTAGCGGTACCCCAGCCCCAACCCATTGCTGCCACACAACATGTTACACAGCAAATTTACCAGTATGCACAGTCAGATTACCCCGATTATCAGCAGTACTCATGAAACAGCCTAGAGAGGGAGGTTGGCTTGCCCCTTATCGAGGTCCCTGTAGATCAAGAGGGTCCCTATGTACATAGTCAGGTATTAGGGAAAGACAGAACATTTTTGATTGACACAGAGGCGAGCAGAACTACCATCAGTCATGACGAGGTTCCAGGGTCACCCCTCTTAGGCTCACAGAATGTTTCCCTGGCATTTTCAGGAAAGCCTATTGTTAACGAAGTGTCAAAGCCAGTTTCCCTAGAAGTTGGTCCATTGTCTCGTACTACAGACTTGTTACTTACGAAATCATGTCCTGAAAACTTGCTTGGTATTAAAACATTGAAAGCACTAGGAGCAGTGATTTGTTGTTCTCCGGAAGGAGTGAGATTGTTTTTACGTGATTTTAAAGGACATTATGTGTTAAGAGATTTGGATCCACAATTGCAGAATGTACCACAGCACTTATGGGCGCAAGGTCCAACTGATGTAGGTTGCATGCATATTACACCATATCGTGTCACTCTCAAACAAGGAGTTGTACTGCCTCGAATCCGACAATACAAGTTGCCACCTGAGGCTGTAGCAGCCTTACTGAAAATTATTGACGAGCTTATTGCTCAAGGAGTGGTTGTGGAAACTGACTCCAATGTATGTAATTCTCCGATCATCCTGATTCTTAAACGAACTGACCCGAATGCACCACCGGTCTACAGACTGGTGATCGACCTTCGAGAATTGAACAAATGCATAATACCCCAGTACCCAGTGGTCCCAGACATTTCTTCTCTATTGACTGCCATTGATTCCGAAGCAGCGTTCTTTACTGTAATCGATCTCAAGAACGCCTTCTTTAGTGTCCCCATTCATCCAGAAGGCCAATATCTCTTCGGATTCTGTTTAAATGGCAGAAGCTTCAAATTTGCACGTGCTCCTCAAGGGTTCACAGAAAGCCCTAGTATTTACAGCCAAGCACTGAAACGACAACTAGACTGTATTCACATGCCTACTGACACTGCTCTGCTCCAGTATGTTGATGATCTATTGATCACAGCACGAACTGAACGAGATTGCGAACGTGCATCACTGACAGTCTTGTATTTTCTGGCCGAAAAGGGGCTTAAAGTGTCCCCTTCGAAGCTACAATTCTGTGCCCAGCAAGTGGTTCACCTTGGACACTTGCTGTCCAAGAGGGGTAGACAGTTGACACTTGACCGCATCTAGTTAATTGCACATATTCCACAGCCCAAGACACAAAAGGAAGTACAGGCCTTCATTGGCCTCACTTCTTACTGCAGACAATGGATTCCCCAGTATGCATATCTAGCCAAACCACTCATACAGTTGACAACACAGGAGGCAGCGACTTCGACTGTCCTCCCTTGGACTCAGGAACATACACAAGCTTTTGATGAACTGAAGAAAGCTCTATGTCAAGCCCCTATTTTAGCAACACCATGTTACAGCAAACCTTTTACACTTTTTGTCACAGAACGCGATGGCACAGCATTATCTGTTCTCACACAAGATCAAGCAGGAAAACACAAGCCTTGTGCTTATTTTTCTAGTACATTGGATCCAGTAGCCCAGGCTCTGCCTGCGTGCCTTAAATCAGTTGCAGCAACAGCTCTAGCTATCAGACAAAGCGATTCCATAGTTTTAGGACATCCATTGACAGTACAGGTTCCACACTCCTTGGAAGTTCTCCTAAACAGGACACAGACTCAACACTTGACCATAGCACGACTGACAGGATATGAACTGACACTGTTCCAACCACACATAGAGATCAGACGTTGCAACATACTGAACCCTGCTACACTGTTACCCTCTATCACAGCAGACCCTACGCCACATGACTGTGTGGAAGTCATCAATACCGTAACCAAGCCAAGACAAGACTTGACAGACATTGCATTACCCGACCCAGACCTGACACTTTATGTGGATGGTTCATGTATGAGAACAAGTACAGGAGAGTTAGTGGCCGCATATGCAGTGACCACTGAAACTGAAGTCATAGAAACACATCGTATTGACACATTGTCTGCTCAAGCAGCAGAGCTCATCGCTCTGACCCAAGCCTGCATACGAGCCAAGAACATGAAAGTAAACATATACACGGATTCACAGTACGCATTCGGAGTCGTTCACGACTTCGGCGTTCTCTGGCAAGAGAGAGGTTTTCTGACCTCCCACGGAGACAAGATACAACATGGTCCCCTCATTCAAGCTCTGTTAGAAGCAATACATTTGCCTACAGCCATAGCCATCATGAAGTGCAAAGCACATACTAAAGTCACCGACACTATTTCCCAGGGTAACGACCTGGCAGATCGAACCACAAAGCTTACAGCTCAGACTCAAACAGACATGTCGACTGACACGACAAAGACTGAAGTAACTCCACTGACACATTGCATGACAGTCAGGGATCCCACACAAGATGTACTCAACATACAGTCACATGTCACTCCAGACAAAATAAAGAAATGGACGGAACAAGGAGGGGTCCAGACAGATCAGGGATGGATGACGAAGGGAAAAGCCACATGGTTTCTCCCCGACTCTATGGTTCAAGTCATCATTAATACAGCACATAGTCCAGCACACTTAGGAGAAAAAGCCATGTTAGACAGCATCCAGAATATCTGGTTCAACAAGCATTTACGTGCTGCAGCAAAACAGAAAGTACGTACCTGTATGATCTGTTGTCAGTTCAATCCAGGCAAAGGCATTCCCGTGGAACAAGGTGGATTTCATCCTCCTGACCATCCTTTTGAAGTCCTCCAGATGGATTATATCCAGATGGACAGATGCCGAGGATTCAAGTATGTCCTCGTAGTTGTATGTGCCCTTTCCAGATGGACAGAAGCGTACCCAGTCCCAGATTACACTTCTGTAACCACTGCCAAACAGTTGGTCCGTGAATTCTTCTCAGATAATGGACAGCCATTCTCGTCCGAACTCATGAAACAGGTATCACTCCTGTTAGGATACCAGTGGAAATTCCACTGCGTACGACAACCCGAAGCAGCTGGTCTCGTTGAGAGACATAATCAGACTCTGAAAACACGGTTGGCGAAGGTCTGTGCAGAAAAAGGTGTAGATTGGATGGTAGCCCTGCCGGTTGCCCTCTTTTACATGCGTATGGTAGCCCATTCCAGAACCGGACTATCTCCCTATGAGGTAGTCTTCGGCAGACCTCCAAACATGTGTGGTACGCCTATGCCTCGTAAGATTACTGATGTCGATAGTAACATGCTGACAGATTACCTAGCTTCCTTGATGTCTGCACTACTCTCTTGTCGTTCACAGGTCGCAGCTGCCTTCCCGGACAACACCCAAGTGAAACCGCATGAAATCGTTCCGGGTGACCTGGTGTTGGTCCGCAACTTTGACCGCTCAAGCCCTCTGGAGCCCAGGTGGAAGGAACCTAAACTGGTGTTGATGACCACGAGGACCGCTGTTAAAGTGGAAGGACGTAAAGGGTGGCTCCACTCCAGCCAGATCAAGCGATTTCATGGACTGTGTCCAAAGACATTTCCCAAGGACTGCCCCGATACTGACTCTAAACTCCCCCTGTTAGAGAAAACTCCACAACAGGAGTACAAAACAAAGTTGAGGTCTAGTAAGTCAGACAGCGTTTAATTGTTTAAGTCCCCCTCGGGTGAAGCGGTTAGACAGGTTTCTGACATGTATAAGATAGACCCAGATAGCCAGAGAGATAGGCGAAAAGAGAAGAGAAACAAATACTGTAAAAGCATCCACAGTCGATGTATTATCACTTTGATTATTATGTTTTTTCTGAGTCTTACGATCATATGTATAAGCTGGATGTTACACGTTTTCTTTCCTCCTTCTGGCTCACATGTACATCCTTCCTTCAATGACACCGTAGAGCACACTTTCAGTGACCTGCCCCCTCACAAATTATCCTATCGTCTAGCACTGCGCAACAACACTTTTATCCGTATGTTACACCATTCTCACCAGACCAGCAATGTCACGAATTGCTGGGTATGTGGCCGACTCCCTCCCTATAAGAAATACAAGGGAGCTCTGCCCCTCTTTCCTTATCCGTTTACACATAATGGTTCGTGCGGAGCATGGTTTACTTTAATGTCCTCATTAGACAGTAAGTCCACAGTTTCCCAGAGTAATTGGATATGGGGAGATCTGAATACAGTTATGAATAAAGCATGTTTCCCAGACAAGGACGGTCTTCCCCAAAGGACAGGGACCAATCTAGAAAATGAAGTGTATGGATTAGGAAATTTTACACTTAGCCTCATGATTCTGAACGTTCAGTCCGAGACTAATTCGGACTTGCCGTTTATTTCAGTTTTACCAGTGAAAGGTGAATTATGCGTCAGAAAGAATGGTTCAGTACACCTAGGACACAGTGATTGTAATACTGTGGTCGAATTTAGTGATAAAGGAAAGTCTACTTTCAAAGCTTCCCGCCATTCTTATTTTATATGTGGTCAGACAGCCTATGTACATCTGCCCTTTGATTGGGATGGAACGTGTTATATCGCGTTCCTATTACCACCTGTTTTTCTAGCCCCACCTGATTATCATCGAAATTCACATCTTGTGCATGTAAGACATAGAAGGGAGATCAAGACCCCAATTGTCGATCAGACTGAGACAGCGTGGGAGCAATATACAGATTTCAATAAAGGATTCTTTTTCTTTGTGGGTCCTGTCCAAAATAGTAAATTGATATGTAAATTAACTAGAACTCTTGAAGCAGTAGTGAATGAGACTACTTCTGCTTTAGGTAACCTGACCGAAGAGCAGTCTGCTATGAGACTTGTTGTTCATCAAAACCGCCTTGTTCTTGACGTCATCTTGGCCGATAGGGGCGGGGCTTGTAGAGTGATCAGATCTAGTTGTTGCGTGTTTATTCCTAATAACGCGCCATCAGTGTATAAAGCGATCACAAGGCTTCATGAGATAGCTCACCTGATACACCAGAATCCTGGCACCTGGACTTGGTCCAGTTGGCTCTGGAGTGTGATATCCGCCTGGGGATGGAAAGTGTTATCATTCCTAGGAATAATACTGCTTATAGTATTCAGTTGTTGTCTCTGTCTGCAATGTGGGCCAGCGATTTGCGGCTTGTGCGCCACAGCTTGTATTCCCCGTCCAAGTTCACGTTCCCGTTCCAGAATGAAAAAAGATGAGCAAATGATGTTATACGAACAGATAGATGGTCTCATGAAGATAGATATATCCTAGGGTGAAGTAGGGGCCAAGGAGGGAATGAGGAAATAGAAATTTTTAGGTAATCAATGTGTCCCCCACTCGCACCCTATCCATGCACCCATGTTCCATGTATGTCGTGTAATTCCCTTCCTGTGCCTGCCATGAAGACGCATATGCATTTGCGTCCAACGTTAACATGTCAGTTATTCAGTCCTCCAAGAAAACCACGTTAATTTGGCTTTTAGGCCTATGGTGCCAACGTCTTTACATGGTGCACTTTTAAATAACGCGAAGCAAACGTTTTCCACATTTTTCTGGCTCAGTCGAGCCAGGCCCTTAATTGAGGCTCCGAGTCTCTTCTGTCTCTGAAAGCTGCAATTTAGGTATGCATCCCTGACCTCTGCCTTACTTCCTGCCCAGCGAAGCGGTGCCCGGCTCGGCCTGGCCTGCCTGCCAAGACAGTATTTTGCCTACAGTTATCTGCTCAGCCTCCGCAAAAACACATTCCAGTCTAGTGAAATAGGTAAACATGTTCCCGGCTGCAGAGCAAAGGGCCCTTCCTTCCTGTCCTCCTTTCAAGTGATTTACAGAACCCGTTACCATGGTAGGCCCATGTCCCCCGCGCATTGCACCAAGACATGTATGCACGCACTAGCATTTAGTATTGAACGGCCTCTTCCTTCAGACAACACATCCTCCAAACATAAGATACCAGATATGCTATAGGTGCAGGTCGTTCTGACATCCCAGACACCAGACTCCTCTACTAGTGCTAAAAGTCAAGCCCCCCAGCTCTCCCCAGTTACACGTCATGCTCAGTTGCGCACGCACCCAGGGTAAAGGTTTTCTGCTGACCCTGCGGAATCTCTCTATGCATCCACCCACTTATGACATTTCTGTGACGTTTCCAGTACACACCTCCGTGTACGCCCCTGTACACGCCCTCTTTTACGCCCATGTGTTCTTATCATTCTCTTTTCACTTGTTACGCCTACTGTATTCATTTCAATTATACTGTTTTACTATATATAATGTGTGATGTTAATAAAATGTTGAATATCGCTTCCTGAACCTTAGTGGTGATGGAACCCGATGTCCAGTTTCTCCAGATACTTAATTAAAGCCCGTATGACTCAGATACCACGGACTCTGCCTCTCATTTATTGAGCTATCCTTTATTGTCATTTAATGTATAGAAAAATAGTCCCGGTAATTTTATTTACCACAGTAGAGCTTCACCAGCTGGATCAAAAAGGCTACAGATTATCTTTCCCCTATGGTCCCTGCTAAACTAACTATGGATTTCACTTCCAAGCCGTGGTTTTTGCAGAAGCTTGAAAAACAAAAACAACACTGCAAAAAACGTAGAACTCCAATGGCGACGGTATTACTGCCCCTCGGCGAAGCTTAACTGTAGGAAAGCCCAGAAGCTGTACTACACCTCTATCATTCAGGCCAAAAGCCTCTATTATGCAAACCGCATTGATCTAGAAAGGAATAATTCCAAAGAAATGTTTTGATTGTCCAGAGCTTCATGGCCCCTGGAGCTTGATCCACCATACTTCCCTTGTCCAACTCCTGGTGTGAGAAACTGTCTTTATTGAGAAAATTCACTCTATTCAGGCATCCTTCAGTCCTGGCAATCACTTTACGACCAGCCCCGCGTCCCCGGAGATGCAGCATGCTAAGTCTCCCTCACTGACCGTCTTCTCATCCATCGATCTCCCCGAGTCCTTGCGTGCCCATAAGGCCTTGAAGTCAGGCTCCCCGACTGATCCCTGTGTAGCCAGACTTCTGACTTCAGTCGCAAAGATGGTGAACCCAGAAGTAAACAGATTCATCAATCTGTCCCTTCAGGAGGCCTATGTTTCCTCAGCATGGAAGCAGGTCAAGATTCAACCCCTTCTTAAAAAACCTTCATTGGATCCTCTGAACCCAGTTAACTACCGCCCTATTTCCCTTCTTCCTATTGTCGGGGTGGGCCTCAGCTAGGCCTACCAGTGCTAGGGGTTCGCCCTTCTCTGCACAAAGTCCTCAGACCAATAGGATAGAAGTTGGCACGGAAACTGGAATATAAAACAAAGTTTTATTAACCACATGAGGTGGCACTACATTTTCACACAACACCCTTCGGTAGTGTATGTAGTAGCACACTGAATAGAAGGAGCATGGTCCTTTTATACCCACTCAGGGGCTCAAAAGAAGGTGGCACAAGTACAGAAGAGTAGGGTTACATACATAAAAGTTCATACAGAAATCACAGTAAACAGTAGGGAGGAGCTAGCAGCTTGCTGACTCCGGTAAGAATAACCTGACATTTACAGACTCGAACACGTGTATGGACAGTCACAGTTTCTTCTAATCATGTGCAGAGTAGCAGTGTTTAAATATAGTCTGTCTATGTGCAGAGTACAAGAGCAAATGACAGCAATGAAGGACAGAGCACATGGTGAGCACATGGTAGACAAGATGGCTACCGAACACAAGATGGCTTCAGCTAAATGCTAACCTGGTCGCTGCCAATTTACAACAGATGACCCTTTTAACATTAGCTGAAGACATTCGTTCATTTGGGATAATCTAGGTTCACATCTTGTACATCTATTTTCATCATTTCAGTGACTTCTTTATTAAGCATAAGTTGGACTCTAATCTCTGCAACATTTCACTTGGCAGGTGTACAGGCAGTAATGCAAACAGAGCAAAGCATTGGACCACATTGTATACATACACAGCATGTAAATAGTATCATGAGTATTAAACATAGGATGGTCAATAGCTTCCAGCCCCAAGTGGCAAAGAGTGTCCAGAACCAACTTGTAAAAGTCCTGGTGCCAGTCTCTGGATGAATTTCAGCAGAAATTGCATCAAACACTGAAGGTGAGTGGTCAGGAATGTAGACGCAGCAACTACTACCGATGATGTGACATGCACCACCTTAATCAGCCAGAATTACATCCAAAACCATATGATTTTGGAATGGTACAATCCTCACAATTTGCAGTTCTCCTGCAATGTTCCCAAGTGCCATAGCTGTCTGATTGGTAACAGCTTCTACAACACAAGTCAATTGTCTTATCTTTCTACTGTTTAATGCAGCACCCACAAAAAAAACAAGCCCAAATTGAAATCAACGTATTGTTGCAAGGTTGTGTCAGTCTGGTCCACCTCATCAGTACCTGTTGTCCCCTTACATCTGTTCTTAGAGATATTATTGTACAATTTGAAGTCTCTATGATACGATGCATGTGCCAGAAACACAGGGGGCAACAGAAAGGATACTTAGCATACTCCTGACCATCCAACTGGTAGTTGGTAATATCACTTGTTACCGCAGACAAAGTAGGTATTATGTGAAGATATGAAACTACTGTATTGGCACCTTAAATTGTTAGAACCACACTACACTCACTTCTTCTGACTGGATTTCTCCCAACACAACTTATACATAAGTATGCTTCAGCTCTGGTAACAGAAATAACAAATTGTCCATTGTTCTTAATAGGTCTCATATTTGGGAATACATATGGTGGAGAAATATTCTCAGGTTGATACTCTTCCCATTCCCATTTAGTACTTTCAGCTCTCGGATTGCCATCTTCATCTGGATAACAAACTTTCTTGAGATGATAATTAATCCATCCTACTGCCGCCCTTGAGCTGTTAGCCCTTTCAGAGGCAAACAAAAGTGCAAACCATACTTGGCAAGAACCATTATGCGAGAAAGGAAGAGGAATAAAAGGTGTTCCTCCTTTCTTCTGGTGAGCAGGTATCATCCCACACACCCAACAGTTGGTAGTATTTGTGTCATTGTGAGTGGGATGCAACATTTGAATAAACATATTGTTCAGGTAGGATTGTAGATGCTTTTGCTCATGATATGGAAGGGTAAAATAATGATCTTCAACTGGTACTGGAGCAGTGGCCATCAAAAGCTGTCGAACAGGAGCCACTTTCTCAACAAACCAGGTTGTCACTGCTACAGCCACCATAGCAACAACAAATCCTACAGCACAAATGGTCTTCTTATTACAGATCTTAGCAACAGTTGATTTCCTTGCAGATATGATCACTTCATCGTTGAGTCAATCATTGGAGCTCTAATGTCCTGGGCAGCAGTTGGTTTCTTCACTGAGGGTCAAGACGGGTGTCACTATGTAGGACTGATCCCCCCCTTGCACACATCAGCACTTCATTTCACAAACCCAGGACGGTAGCTCAACCAGTCTTTTTGAACAATGCAGATTCTTTCCTCGATCTTAGCTGGTATCAAGATACTCCAGGGATCGTGTGGTCCGAGAAGACTTCCTCAGATTCGTCAGGTGAGATAGCGGGGCCTTTCTCTGTCTCCAGAATCTCTTGATGGTCAGTCAGCACAGCAGGTTCCACCAAGGTAGGCAATACTCGATTGCAGGGAGTGCTTTGGATCCAGTTCTTCCGGGTCGTCACTCGAACTGCTGTCCTCGTAGTCAGGAGCACTTGTTCTAGTCCTCGCCATCTGGGTTCTGAGCTGTTCTACCTCTCGAAGACTTTGACCATCACGTGGTCACCGGGCCCGAGTTCATGGGCCTCACCTGTGGATCTGTCAGGAAGAGCTTCTCGAACATGTTGATGAATAGAAATCAAACTGTCAGTCAACTGCGATAAGTAGTCACTCATCAGAACACATGGTACATCATCTATGGGGCATGGATTAGGAACTCCCCAAATGTTAATTGATTCCCAAATACCACTTCATATGGTGTAAGCCCAAATCGTGAATGAGGCACCAATCTAATAGACAACAATGCCTAGGGTGACGCATCAGGTCATTTCAAAGACGTGAAAGCCAGTATTTTTGCTCGTTTCAGCTTCAAAGTAGCATTATACCTTTCCACTAGCCCTGCTTATTGTGGGTTGAAGACTGCTTGGAACCTCTGTTTGATCCCTAATCCTTTCAGGACATACTCAACAACTTGCCCAATAAAATGAGGTCCTTGTCACTCCACAAAAGTTTGCAAACACCAAATCTGGGGAAGAATTCCTTTATAAACACTTTTGCTGTGGTGAGAGCTGTATTATCCTTAGTAGGGTATGCCTCTATCCATTTACTGAAGGCACATACCACCACTAGAACATACTTTAAGTTATTGCAAAATTCAAGTTGGATGTAATCCATTTGCAAAACTTCAAAAGGTGCAGTTGGTGTAGCAAACTCTCCTGTAGGAGTCTGTGTCCCTTTACCAGGATTGCACTGCCAACAGATCAAACAGGACTGTACTATCCTTTTAGCTGTGCTGCCAATTTCTAGATGCTCCCAAACTTGCATACGCAATTTCGTTATTGCTGAAGCTCCAACATGTACCGGCCCATGTGCCATTTGAACCGTAGGCTGTAAATAGGCTATAGGCAGTTTCCACTTATTCATTTCTTTATTTTGCCAACAGCCCTCATCATCTAGCATTCCCTCTTTGGACCACTGCTCAAGTTCTTCCACAGAAGAAGATCTCTGAATGTCTAGCACTTCTTGTCTAGCATCATGCCAAAGCTCAGCTTGTGACTTCCCTACGTACATAGATGTAGTGTGTGGTATTGGTTGCATATGTAGTGTTGTGCGCGTGGTATGTCTTGTGTGTGTGTTAGCGCGTGAATGTGTGTGCACGTGTGGAATGTGTGGAATGCATGCTTGGAGAGAATGTAGTGGGTAGAGAGACAGTTGCTGAAGGAGAGGGTGGAGGTTGCTGTTGTGTTTGGGGCAGCTGTACTATCCTTACTTCGTGAATAAAGAAGAAGTAAAGAACCTTCAACGAGCCTACGAGTCTCTTTCAATACATGGCGACGAGCGGGATTTTGTAGCGGCACTGAGCACAATTTCATCAAATTTTTTAAATTATTTTTTTTCTTCATTACTTAAAGAATTGTCATCCGTGGAACTTGGATTTGACCTATACTTATGATGTCTCCACGACTGAACTTCTGAGCGGAACTTCTGAGCGGTAAAATCTTTCTTTTTGAAACATTTATCCTCGGCAACACTCACCCGTTGTGTTGTGCATTTTTCAATTTGCCTCCTGCGCGAGTGGATAGTGCATGAGCGCTCCGCGAGAGTGGATTGTGCGTTCCATTGCAGGTTGATCAAAAACATTCCTTTGAGTTTCCGTAGTGGATCGTCTACGTCGCTGCATCGTCATCACGCATCATAACACAACGTGGCGGCCATCTTGAATTTATTTACGGTATCCTAGCAAAAAGCACCGTGTATTTAACATTCAGTACCGAGTGCCGATTCCAATGCTGGTGGTGTTCAACTCTTCATTTTTCTTTATTTTCCTTCGTTGCATTAAGGAGCCGTTTACTATTAAATGCTGAACATATTTAGTAAGCCTTTTTATTTATTTTTCTCGACTCGAGTTCATGATGAATTCTTGGAATTTGCATTATTTTGTTTTACAAATTGCTTTTCTTCTGACAGAATTCAACTACAAACTTTGGTGAACATTTTGCCCAAAATGAATAATAACTATTGACACAATTTGAACTTTGGTGAACTTTTTGCGCAAGAATTGTACTCATAAGGAAAATATTTTTTTTTACGGTTTGATTTGTTGTTTTTGCTTGTATTTATATTTTCTTTATTTAATTCAAATGTCTTCAAATGTCTTCAATTCACCCACCGCCGTTCTTTTTGGCAGAGTCCGGTGAAACCCCATTGCATGGGATTTATGGCTTGACATGTTCGAAGCTTATGTTGAATGCGCATGCGCGGCCGCCCGCGCATGCGCATTAGTACCCAAGACGGCGCAGATGAAGAGAGGGAGCCCCAGAGACGCGGCGGGCAGCGGCGCGCAAGGCAAGTGCCTTTTAATTCTTACTAACGTTTAAATTAAAGTATTTAGGGAGGGCGGGAGGGAGGGAGGCCTGCGGTGCATAGTGGGGCTATGCGGAGTGCGGAGGTGGGCGTAGTTTCTCACCCACTTCATGTAGCTCCCCGAAGCCCCACTACGCCCACCACGCCCAGGGTTAGTATATCCCTGGTAAAAATAACGTAGTTGCGGATGGTCTTTCAAGATTACCTAATGTACCTAATGTAAATTCGACAGGAATTGGAACTAATACTGATTGTGAAATAGCTTTTACCATCAAGGATGTGTTTTTGATAAGTGAAAGGGATGTCAATAGTGTTGTATCTGAGGCGTCTTGGATGTGCGAGATGGACAAGGATGTTGTTTTGAAAGAGGTTAAATGGTTCATAGTTGATGGTTGGCCAAGAGAATCCAACTTATGGGGTGAATGTGCTGCGTTTTCAAAAATTAAAGAGGAACTGTGTGTCGTTAATGATATTGTCCTAAGAGGTGACAGAATTGTGCCTCCAATTGGCTTAAGAAAGGACATTGTTGAGATTGAGAAGAGTCACATGGGGCATGGTGGTATGTCCAGTACTAAAAGGAGGATTAAAGAGTGGTTTTGGTGGCCAGGGGTTGATTCCATGGTGGATCGATTAGTGAGGAATTGCAAAGTTTGTGGTGCCAGTGATAAGGTGGCAAAGCCATTGAGTGTGCCTTTAACCATGGTGAAGTTACCTGAGTATCCATGGCAAAAGGTGGCTATTGATTTCATGAGCCCATTTTCAGCTTTATCAGCAAAGGATTGTTATGCTATTGTATTAGTTGATTACTATTCGAAATGGCCTGAGGTAAGAATGGTAAGTGGGATGACTACGGATGTGGTCATTGAGTTTTTAAAGGATGTGTTTTCAAGGAGGGGAGTCCCAGAAGTTCTGGTTTCGGATAATGGACCTCAGTTTGTGTCACAAAAGATGGAAGAATTCCTAGTGGTAATGGGTATCAAGCACATCAAATCATCACTATATCATCCCGAAGGTAACGGTCACGTTGAGCGCTTCAACAGGGTGGTTAAGGAAGTGATTGAATTGGCATTGAGTGCAGGTTTACCCTGGAGGAAAGCTCTACAAGAGAGGTTGACTGCATATCGTGTTACTCCGCATTCTGCACCCTTTGAGGTTTTGAGAGGTAGGAAACCATTTACTGGTTTAGTTCCTTGGTAGTTGAGGAAAAGGAATGATAAAATGCAGTGCAATGACAATGATATTAATAAAGAAATCAGATCTGAGGTCAAAAAGATAGCAATCAGCAGTATCATGGAGGTAAATGTAGTTGGCCTTTGGTTAAGATAGGTCAAATGGTTAGAGTAAAGAATCCAAGGGTTGTGTTGAAGGGTGAAAGTGTATGGTCCAAACCCTTGAGAGTAATGAAGGTGTTTGGTAGTGCAGTAGAATTGGAAGATGGTAAGAGGTGGAATTTTCGGCAATTGAGTTTTTACAATGAGAGGAATGGCGTGGTAGGTTCACGATCTGGTGGTGTTGATGAAGGGGCCTGTAGTGGATATATGTTAGGCGATGATTTTGGATTAATGAAGGATGTGGCATCAACTGGTAGTACGGGTAGTTGCAGCACTAGATGTGACAGGAAGTGACATTGGAGATATTGTTGATGTTGGTTCATCTTGTACCAATATTGGTGTTGAAGGTGAGACTCTACGCCGTGGTAATAGAACATGGAAGTTGCCTGTCGGTTTTCTGATTTTAAATTAGGGTAATTCTTTTGGTGGTGACTCAAGCTATTGAGGAGGAGGGTGTGTGGTATTGGTTGCATATGTAGTGTTGTGCGAATGGTATGTCTTGTGTGTGTGTTAGCGCGTGTATGTGTGTGCACGTGTGGAATGTGTGGAATGCATGCTTGGAGAGAATGTAGTGGGTAGAGAGACAGTTGCTGAAGGAAAGGGTGGAGGTTGCTGTTGTGTTTGGTGCCGCTGTACTATCCTTACTTCGTGAATAAAGAAGAAGTAAATAACCTTCAACGAGCCTACGAGTCTCTTTCAATATAGTGCTTTGTTGCATTGCAGTCTCACGAGCTACGAGATCTGCAAAGGCATTGCCTTGTCCTGTCTTATCAGTCACTTTCTTGTGTGCGCTACACTTCACAATAGCTATTTTCTTTGGATATGTCATTGCAGTCAGAAGATTATGCACTAGTTCTCTGTGCATTATCTGCATCCCGTGGGACGTAAGAAAGCCTCTTTCCTTCCAAAGTAGGCCAAAATCATGGGCCACTCCAAATGCATAGCGGCTATCTGTATAGATGTTCACACGCAAGTTAGTGCTAAGTTCACAGGCTCGTGTCAACGCTATTAGCTCAGCTGCTTGAGCCGACTTCTGTGGTATACGAGCTGTCTCCACTACTTTCTGAAGTGTCATAATTGCATATGCAGCTTATGTTGTGCCATCTGGTAACTTTGAACAAGACCCATCAACCGACAATTCCCCATCTTCACCTGCAAGGCTCCTATCTTGCAAATCAACGCAATCCTTTGTCTGTTCCTCAGTAAGGAACTCAGTCACTTTTTTATTGTAAAAAAACTCCAGTGGGACAGTGCTGCAGGCTTATTTGACGAAGGATCCCGGAGGCCAGATACCCTAACAGAGAAGAGTCGCTGGACAGGATGTGTTGCTGCTGAGAAGAATGTAGTAGGAGCTACCACAAAATCCGGTGACTCAGTGAGCAGGTCCCAGTGTTCACTTGGTTCTCAGAGCACTTTTTGGTAGAAAATGTTTTAACTCCCAGGTTTGGAATTTTGGTTGGTTAGGCAACTTTAGGGTCCAGGACTTTGGCCACCACTTGGAGGGTTGGGACTCAATTCAAGCTGGTTGAAGTATTGTGTTTTTATCTAGGAACCTAAATCGATATTTCTATTTTATGCCCTTGTACGGTTATAATCAATAATATCCCTATTATGGCATAGGAATCATATCCATATTTAGTTGTAGCCCATGCAGTCACATTAAGCAAGGCTACTTCCCCGGACTCCTAGAAATCAAAACGAGTTCTCTAAACAAAACAAACCTCCATCAACCTGGGAAATCCCCATTTCCTTTAGTTTTGATTTCGTCCTAGAACTCCTGTGAATCACTGTAAGAACGGCCAGTTCTTAGTGACATCTTTATTGACGTCTTATGTCCAACCTTAAGTCAAACCTGGCACCTTTCAGGTTTAAATATACCAACGTTGCCTTAAGCAAACGCACGGTGGTGGTTTTGGAGCCAAGCAGCTATCTACTTGCCCGAGATCCCAGCTGATGCGAGAGCCCACGGACGCTGCCCCTCCCTTTTGACACACTGAGAGAGACGCTGTCTTTTCTCCTGCCGAGAAATCCAGCTCCGGTGTTCTCAGCCGCCTTCGCGGGCTGCTGGGATATCGAGTCCTGAAAAAGAGATACCAGACCTCCTGCATTCTATTACCCAGCTACGGAGCTGACTAAATCCTTAAAGAGAATTCTTGAGTCAGATTCTTGGCAAAACCAACTTAACTTAAACTGCTACTTACTTACTCCTTCCCATGTATTAGGCTTAGGTCAGGTACACCGGGGTAGGCGTATTTAGAAGCACCAGTTGAGTACGTTAGTCAATGTATATATGTATGTATATATTTTATCCATTTTAAAGTATCTTATGGCTAAGAAACCATATCAATGCTTTTACAGTATTATTTCATAATGCTCCTTTTACTGTACGCACTTTACTTTACATTAAGTATTGCAATTATAGCAATTCATTTCTCTTGCATGAGAAAGAAGACTGCTCAATAAATTACACCTTTTATTGAAAACGCCCCTCTCTCTTTTCTCTGCTCTGGTGAAACTAAGTACGCACGATTGACTTAGTGAAATAGCTGTCTATTGTTTTCACACGACTCTAGAGATACACTCTTATTCTGAGGGAGCAAAGTTGTCATGTTATATGGTTACCAGAAGCTAATCCCTTCTTGTCTATCTAGGGAAGTTAAACTCCTCCTCGTTTATTCGAGAAAGTTTCTAGTGACCTATGAGCTAGCTGACAAACCTTAAGTCTAATATAGTCAGTAGAGACCTAGTCGACCTCAGTCCTTCGTCTACACTACTGAATATATTATTCCAATGCGCAGAGCCTATTGGGAATATAGGAACTACACTACAGAAGGTGCTTTTTTAAAATTGTTAGATCTTTTTCTGTCCCGGTACCTCTTAAGAGGAGGCCAGCAAACTAGCCACTTAAATTACTCTGGTGGCCCTTGGTTAGAGCAGAGAAACAGGTCTCCAGCAGCAGGGCAGTCTTCTTAGGGCACATGGCAAGTTTCAGGAAGCAGATCAATCTTCTTAGAGAAGCAGGTCAATCCTCTGAATTATGTAGCAGACCACATGCAGCAGGACAGTCCCCTGGAAATCATCCTGAAGTCCAGAAGTGGATTGAAGAGTGGGTCTGAGAGTCTTATTTTTATACCTGATGCCAACTTGAAACGAACGTGTAGAAACCTTTAGAGTTTCTATCCACAGATAGGCCTGGAATTCCCTGCCTTCCTTCCTAGGCTCAACTGGCTTTGGAGTCACAAAAGGCTAATGTGAAGTTCTTTGTGTGTGTGTGCTGAGTCAGCTCCTTTGAAATGTAAGTTGGGCTGTGCACATCTCCACTCCCTCCTTCCTGTCAGGATGGCCCATTCTGGCAACGTCTAGTCTGCCATTGTGTTACTGTCTAGGAGGACGACACAATGGTCAGCTGACACTATGCCTAGACATGTGACCCAGGACACAGGCTGTAGGCACCAATAGGTTAGGACAAAAAATGTACAACTTTCTATAAGTAAAATCAACAGAGAATGCTTCAATTAATCTAATTAACTCAAAATCACTCAGGCCACATCCAAATCCATACATTTTTGCCCACTATATCACCCCATTTTGGACCCAGTCATGAGTAAATCAGTATTGACCTCACTTCTCATGGGAACAGTTCAGTCTGAACTGCCAGGCCAGTTCCTCCCTGACCCGGAACAGAAGCAACCCAGAACTGGTTTTGCCCTTGTTTGGGCTCTTCAGCAAGGTATAGCTTGATTCTAGTGGCATGGTGAGCACAGGACCCACAACTAGGATTATCTGTCACACTTAGGGCATCAAGAAAACAAAAATGATGGATAGAATGCTTGAAATCATCTCAGCCACTGGTGATTGCCTGGGCCCCATCCCATTCCAAAAAGCTGCCAAGTTGAGCTAGCAGTTTAAAACTGCATACAGTTTGCAATGGCAGGGCTGCGACATGTGTTTAGAAGCTATTTCAGAGGGTGGCAAAGTAAATGCTGCAGGTTTACCAGTACAGTACATTTATATAAGTGGTCGTAGTAGTTAGAAACCATTCAAATATGCATAAAAAATGTGGACAGAACACAAAAAGAACAGATCACCATTAGTCGAAAGACAATTTAAAAGTAAGGATATTGGGCCAGATGTAGATAGCCCCATACCGGTCGGAAACGGCCGAAAATACAGATTTTCGGCCGTTTCCGACCGGTATTGGGCTATGGAGATGTAGGGCCCTTGAAAACATACAGAATCGGTAATATTACAGATTCGGCAATATTACCGAATAGGTAAAATTACAGAATCGGTAAAATTACCGATTCGGTAAATTTTACCGATTCAGTAAATATACCGATCGGTAAAATGACCATTCTGTGTGTTTCCAATGTAGGTAGCTTTTTTAACACTGCTACAGGGCTTTCAGGATTCAGTATTTACCATGCAATACAATTGCATGGTAAATAACGAATTCTTGTGTACATGCACATCTGTGCATGTACACCTGTGCCATGTGGCACACAGACATGCCCTTAGGGCATGTCTGTGTGCCACATGGCACACAAGCCAGAAGCAGGGGTGCAACAGGGTGTCAAAGTGACACCCTATCCCCTTTGGCAATTCGGTATTTTTACAGATTCAGTAAATACCGAATCGGTATTTGCTATTGAATCCTATGGGCTTCAAGGCCCATAGGATTCAATAGCAAATACCGAATCGGTAAATACCGAATCTTACCGAATCGGTATTTTTTACCGTTTTTTTACCTACATAGGTTTTACCGATTCTTAAATACCGAATCAGTAAAATTCAGTATTTAAGAATCGGTAAAACCTATTTACCTACATCTAGCCCTTAATTTTCAATCTAGACGCATTATATGCAATTGTCATTCAAAGCATTAAATGGGCCAATGTGCATTCCTTTAGGGTAGTGCTCATAGGTGTAGGAAGTTGAAGAAAGGAGAGTAGGGCAGTGGTGGTGAGGGACAGGGTAAAGGTGTTTGTGACATAAATACAATACACACTATATACTGATAAGCCTTTCCAGCCTGTCAAAGTCAGTTAGTTCTGATATACATTTCTCATTGGTACATCTTTAGTTAGAACATTTTTATTCATGAGCATGTAAAGATTTTGAAAAGATGGTCTAAGTTTCGACCCCCACGGAGAAAAGGGTTATTGGTGGCTTCACGGCGGGGTCTTCATCAGGACAGGTGAGCACCTGTGGGTAATGGATATAGTTCAGTATCTAATGCTGGTAAACTTGTGTGGTGAAATGTCTTGGGTAGGAAAAGAAAAACCCAGACCTACTTGTCAAAAGGATGAACTGGCAAAGTTCAATCCTTGGCGGGCTTTCGAGTAGCTCCTGGTGTACTATAAAAAAGACATGTAGAGTGGGTATACATGTCAAAGCAAGTATGTGGATTTCTTCCTGAAACCCCTGGCGGAATCTACGGATACATACCAACGCGATACCATGCAATTAGTCAATCTAGTGGACAACATGGACTTCGAAGAGCATGAACAACTATTGGTGACGATGGACATTGTCTCCCTCTACACTAGTATTCCCCAGGCACCTGCTTTGGAGTCTATGATGAAAGCCATGGAGAGAAGATCAAAACCCACCTATGTCCCAACTAAATTCATAATCATCCTACTGGAGGTTGCTATGACAAAAAACTTCTTTGTGTTCCAAAATTACTTTTTCATACAGAGCAAAGGTGTAGCGATGGGGGCTGCCTTCATACCATGAAGGAATTTTGGTCCCAGGCTGGGGGGACAAAAATGAGGTACTTTTGATTTAGCAATCAGATCCAGTCCAAATCGGCTTGTGGGTATGAGGACTTGGGTGACTGTCTTTTAGAACTGGATGGGAGCTGCCCTGCCCCCCTCAGCAGACTGCCCTCCCCCTGGGGTGTGGTCAGTAAACCCGCCCTGGGGAACAGCAGCAAGATAGGGCCTAGTGAGGATACCCGATCGACAAACTACGTCCAGAAGCTCTGAATATCTGTAACACAAGGACAGGCTTGGATTCTTAATATTGTCTCATTGGTCTTTCTTTTTAATTTTGGTACAGTGACTTGTAAGTTGCGCATTAAATGGATGGTTTGTTATTCAGGGATTTGACTTACTGCATATTTAAGTTCTGCATTTATGTGAAGGCATTACCTCCACAGACAGTTACCCATTCCTGCCATAGTTGTGACCCCAGTCCTTGCGGGGCTGGGCACACTGTCTTTTGTTGCTGTTGCCACTTGGCATGCATTTGTCCAGCTGCCTGATTCCTGTTGGTGTGGTGCATTAGCTGGTTGACTTCCCTGAGGCTGTATGTATGCTTGGTTTGGGTTCCCCTGTGTTTAGTTTTGTGGTTGAGGGTTTGTGGCAACTGGCCCAAGGCATGGCATAAGGCCCATCCTGTAGCAATATTAACATTCTTTGAGGTCTGGTTGCTGCCAACCTCCCTGACTCCTTCCATTATACTTAGGTTAGAACACTCTGGGGTTTTGAGGTGGAGTCCCTCTCAAGACTGGTGCCATTTGCACTCTCACGGCCTATGCGGCCACCTCAAAGGCGGTCTTTTTCAACTCATGCTGGACCAACTTAGCGGTGCCTCACTAGGTTTTCTGTTGTTTTTCCCTATCCTTCTCTAGTGCAATATGTGGGCCTGTATCTCTTGCTAGGGTTTGCCATCTAACCCTACTATGATGTCAAAACTGCTCTTAATCTCGTGGGTAGCCCCTTTTTGAGGATATTATAGCAGAACACATCTTGCGGGTCCATGTCAGTCCATGGCTGTCCTGTCTCCTCTACCTATCATTCACTCGTTTTATCCAGAAACTCGTTATGATCTCCCCAGGTTTCATTGTTTCCGCCATTAACCCTCCTACATCTGAGCAGTCAGGTAACATTTCCTTCAGGCTCAATCAGATTAGGTGCCTGTACAAATTGTATGTTGCCTCATCATTCTCTGCATTTGTCAGCATGACTGCTGGGATGTGAGCTCGGGTAAACACTGTGTTAGTCTGCTTTTTGATGAGGCTGCTTAGTAGACTTTCAACATTGCCTATCGCTAGATTTATTCACATGAAGTTCTTTTCAAAATCTTGAGATCCATTTTGTTGCTATATTCAGAAGGGTGGAAATTTGGTCCTTAGCCCTTCCTTATCCATTTGAACGCCGGGCATATAGATGGTCCCAGACATGCCCTTCTGTAGCAGTGGGTAAATGTTGGCATGAGGTAGCTCTGCTGGTTTTTCCCCCCACATAGCTTTCCAATCTTCCTAGGCAATCCTGCATTTAGGGGAAGTTCCACTTGGGATCACCCCCTCCATGTCGGAAGCAACCTTCCAGAGTAGCCATGTCCTCTGGTTCGAAGGCTCCCTTCTTTAGACAGGGGTGCTCACATTGATTCTTTCCCTTGGTCCATCAGAGTAGCAGGTGGTAAAATGGCTGTGCGAAAATCTCACTTTCCTCTCTGGCCACTATCTTCCTTCGGATCAGAATATCTGTCCTGTGCATTCGAGAGGAGCAGCACACATCTTTATCGCTGATCCGCTTGTGTGCAATTTAAAGTGCTATCCTACTTCTCCTATGTCTTATTTGAGATTCAACCCGGCAACCGTGATCACTGCTGGAAGCCTCTCCTCTAGTTCAGCCCCAGACTCTTCTTTGAATGGAGCTCTGTGCCTACCCCCACTCTCCTCAGGAGGAGGGTGCACTGCTCTGAATTGCGGCTGAACTTCTATCGCATAGGCTCTCTCTCTCCTTAGTTCACACTTTTCCTCTATTTTCCACCTAGATTGCCTCCTTTGTTCAGAGCTATGCGTTTGTTTTGGGTCGGAACTTGCCTTCAAACTTGCTACCAATCATTTCTTTGGCTACCTATGCAAACCCTGTGCCTTCCACCTCGTCATCAGATTCTGGAGGACTAGCACCACCTTCGTCAACCCAGCTAGTCGTATCATTGCCCAGAACTGCTATGAATCTCCCTGTTAACCGAGTGTGTGTTCTTTGTGTGGCTGGGACTTTATGGACCAAACTCGACAGATGGGGGTTGAGCTTCAAGAAGCCCTAGCACTGGACTGAGGTGGTGCCTGGGCTTGATCAACCTGTTAGGCCCTCATGCCGAGACCTAACAGTCTGTCAGTATAGACTCCGGAACAAAGAAAACAACACATTTTTCAAAGAGAAAAGGAATAACTTGAAGAACAACAGGTCCCTCTTGGGCAAAAAAGTTAAATCTGATCTCCCAGATCCAAACCTTAGCCTAACATCTGAATTGCACACCATTTGATGCCCGGGGGCTTAGCATAACATATGTGTAATGCAAAGTGGTCCAAGCAAGCCACACCTCTCACTTCTTTCAGATACCAAAAGGGTTTAAGAGATGGTAAGTACTGAAAAAACCTTTTTAGACTTAAAAACATGATCGAGGTGTTGGCCCTGTGTCACACCCTGAGCCCATGCATACCATTTATTTCACACCCAGAGGTCCAAGCGATGAGGCCTCAACACAGCAGCTTCACAACAGAACTCCGCCTCTTAGAGTCAGCAGAACTACCAGTCAATTGCAGCTTCTGTACACCTTCCTTGCTGAACAAATGTAAATCCATCTGGACTGGATCTCTTTCCTTCAGCTGAAGCCGGGCTTGAGGTACCAATCTCACCTGACTGACTCACCAAAATGTTGCCCAACTATAAATTTACCTTGAAAAAAAAAAAAAGACAAGAGGTATTGTGCAAAACATAAACAGTTAGTTTAATTAAGCACTTCATCCTGGAGTACAGCTTACAGAAACAGGTCTGAGGACTGCCTTAACCTCTTCGCCGCTAATGACAAGGGTAACTCGTCATGGACTTTCCATTGATTTCAATGGAAATTCAATGAAAAGAAAGAAAATAGCCTTAGCAGTAAAGGGGTTAAAGTACAATCAATCACAGAAATTGTTTTACAGTACAGTAAAACAACACATGGAAATCCATGTTTGGTAAAAGAATGGGGGCATTATCCAGTGGAGTCATAAACAAAAAAATCCCTGATAACAGATGCAGGTGGGCCTCGACCTTTTGTGGACACAATGTGGGCCAATGGATAATGTGTCCCGATGTCAGACATGAGGGGCGCGTGATCACTGCGTGCACTGTTTGTGATGTGTCCTGATTTGCTGCATTTTCCTAACTTCCAAAGGCATCTGACTTTATGGTGTTTTTTGGAATGCCCAAACCCCTCTGGCCATGTGTAATTTATTGGGGTCAATTTCCCTCGATCATTGTGGTTTTGCTGTGCTTATCTGGGTGACGGACCTGAGTTTCTTCTTCGCATGTTTGTCTGCCGACTACATACCACCCCTCCTTAGACCTGTTAATCAGTTACTGATGGCCTAGCTTGCAGTGCCTTTCTGATCATAATGCATGAAGCATAATGCTGAAAACTTTTTTTTGAACCAAATCGAATTTGGGTCATAGACTGAAGGAAGACGATTTCGGGAGAGAAGGACAGTTCTTGCAATGAGGACATTTTTTTAGACAGTCTGTTGACTGTTTTCCTCGCACATCATATATACTGCCTTGAAAGTCAGAAGAACGGTCTTAACTAAGGATTCCAGCTTCATTACTAGAAGATTGAGAGAACTTAATCCAGTCGATCGTTGGTGACTTATGCAATCAAAAGTCACAAGGTAGTCTGTCTAATGGGAATAAATTGATGTTTTAGAAAATGTTGAAAGTGACTTAAATAATGAAAGACTGCAGACAACTACCTGCAGTTTAATCACAGTTAACTTTACCCCAAAGTCCACCTAACCTGTACTGACAGGTCTGGAAGAGTCACAACACAATCTTATGAGCTGACATCCTTAGTTACTATCAGAAGGGATATAATGGAAACCCCTGGCTAGTTTCTACAGTTGTATCCCCCACTGAACAAGAAATTACTTAGAGGGAATACCTGGAATGAGCTTTTCAAAGCATGTAACACTGGCCCCTAAAAAAGTAAAAAATAATATTGTAGAAGACATCGATGAATACAATCCAAGGAACCAGAAAAGAACACAAGATCACACATGACATTGAACCTTCAGCTACAGATGTGCTTGAGATTGTGCCAACAAATAGTTTAGAATTGTTTCAGATGTTTAGCTCTCTCCATTGGAATGAACGCCATTCCTTGATCCAGTCTGTACTGTGACCTTAATAAAAAAAATGATGTCTTGTGACAGTGTTAGTTGGCTTTTTGGCAGATTGAGAAACAAGCAAATGTGAGATAGACAATCTTGAAGAGCTTCTAGATAACTCAGAGTGTCATTTTAAAGGAAGCATGTGATAACCAATTATCCAGGTAGGAAAACATGTAATCCAATGTGATCCAATAGAGTTATAAAAAAGGGGTCCATCACTGGGACCAATCTTCACTCAAAAGACAACATCTGCAACCGACAATGACTGCCAACAAGGTTGAACCATTTATATGTTTGAGGTCAAACTTTGATGGGAATATGAAAATTAAGCACTCATTAGATCTATTGTGATCAAAAAACCTTCTCCAGAATGAAAGGAGTTTTTCTCCAAAGAGTCTGCTCCTTGAAAGGATCATATTGACCAAATTGTTGACATTCTTTAAGTCAAGTAAATGTCTGAATCTTCCTGAATCCTTTGGGAAGAAGACAAGAAAATGTATTCCCAGACCTTGAGCTCTCAGTGGCACCAGTACAATCACTTCAATGGTAGAGATTGAATTAGTTAATACATCTGTGACTTGTTGATGGTATTGCAAGGGCAAAGCATACATTGGACCCCATTATCTGGTGGAAAGGAGAGAAATTAATATAGATATCTCCCTTTGATCACCCACAGAATCTAAACATCATAGATACATTCTCCCATGCAGTCATCAAGTATTTCCTTCAGCATACAACTCAGAACCTGGTGCCATGTTAGGGATAGCCATAAATACTACCTTTTGTTGGTTGAGTTGGTTTGATGGTTGGTTACCCTTTTGATTAAAGCATCCTGAAAACTGTCCCCACAGAGCTCTCTTGCAAGGGAAAGACACCTCTTAAACAGGGGCATTGTTAATAGTTTTGAAAATAGATGTTGAGGAAGTCTGAGTAGAATACAATTACTGTTGAAAAGAAGAAGAATGCTTCTTCTCTTTGATCAGTCAATCAATTTCTCATATAATTCTCAGCCAAAGACTTTCGAGCCTTCAAAACGATGATTAACTGTGGCTGGCATCTGGGCTAAATCGGTATACCAATCCTATTAAAATGGATTCTTCAAGATACAGTGTTTGCTCCCTCACCCTAAATAGTGTCAAAGCTTTCACAACATCAAAAGACATGTCATATAAAATCCTCATCAGCTTTCCATGGATTCCAACAAAGCCAAACACTCGGATGGCTTTGAAAATTTGAGCTGAGATACTAAGTATAATCACCACAGAAACTATCCCTCACAGATGGATGAAAACGGCATATGACTTCTTCAAAGCAGACTCAGCCTTCCTATGGGAAGGTTCCTTTATAAAACACTCCTCAGCCATCAAACCACAACCAACTAGCACATCACAAAATGTCAACTAATACTTATTCAGGAATCGTCTCATTTATATCTTCTTCGGGATGTAACCTGGAAATAAATCTGTTTGTAATTTCTCCTTATTTAGGAATCATTTCATCTAAATGATGATGTAAAGGCCAACCTTTGAGTAGAGCACATTAAAACGATATGATACCAGGTAAAAAGGATGTACTAGGAGAATCTTTGACAGGAAATTCCATATCACTATGGATTTTCAATAAGATCACACTCAAAATCATTTTGGCAATGCACTTTCCTTTTTGTTCAACTGATGACACCTCTACCCCTGATGCTGCTGCTGCGGCATAGGTCAAAGTCCTTATTTCTTCTCTCATCTATATAAGAGACTTCTACCACTTTCTTAGTATATGGTTTGTGAGTCCCCTAGGGCAAAACGTCTACTGTGCTAATTTAATGTGTGCTAAATAAGTTAGCTTTGTGTACCTTTGCCTCTAGCCTCATAAAGAGACTAGAGGGATGTTTGTACGAAAAAGCAGCAGCTGACCTTAAAAAATGCCGCACATAACCTCCAGTGCCAATGAGTCTATGATCAAATCAGTTTGATATTGTGCTGCCAACCCCGACACCAGCTGCTGTTTGGCGTCGCTGTGCTCTCCAGATCAGTTAAACAGTTTTTAGATACTCATGGGGGCGCACCAAAATGAGAGTCCAAAAAGAATAAGTAGAGAAATGTTCTTTATTTATCTTTGTTCAGCAAAAAAAGGCACATCAATAAAATATATAGTGAGATCAGCCAAAGCGTTTCACTCCCTACCAAGGAGTTTCTTCAGGGCTGAAAGAACAAATAAAAGACAAAATATTCCCATCAATTTCCTGCATAGCCAAGTGTGTACATATTATCCCATTTGACATTACATCAGTGGAGATTCCTTGTAACCTACGTATTTCCCTGGAAACCAGGAAAAATAATGAAAAGACACAGTAGCCTGGCATCTTCTAAAAGAGGTCCCAGGACTGCAACTACATGTGAGAAACAGTCCCTCAGTAACATTTCGCAGAGGTAGAACACTACGCAACCAACTATGCCCTAGCTATCTTAAACCGAACAAAGATACCAATACCAATTGGCTGTCACAGAAACCGAAAGGCTTCTTTACATGCAGGGAGTGTAACATCTGTGAATATGGCAATGATAAAACTAAGCACTTTACATTCAATGGCTCACCAAATTTTGAAATTCTATCCTTCATAAACTGTGCGACTACCTTTGTAGTATATGTTTTGGGCTGTAATTGCGGATTACTATACATGGGCAGCTCAAAACGCAACCTCAGGACAAGAATCCAGGAACACAGGAGAGCAATTTTGAACAAAGATGCTAGATACGCCCATACAAAACATTTTTGGGAAAAGCATAGTGGGAAACCTGATTTTTGGTTCCATGGTTTGGAACATGTACAACTGCCCTTAAGAGGAGGTAATCGGGAGGTACTTCTTAGACAGCGGGAGGCAAGATGGATATGCAAACTACAAAGTATAAAATACGGTATGAACTTGGACAGTGAAATGTACCATTTCTTATGATGATATGATAATTTGTATTGCACAGAATTAATACTTTGCCAAAACTGTGTGAAGAACTATGTAAAGCTCTGAGTCAATACTTTATCAAAACTGTACAATTCACACATCCTTGAAAAACTTTTGTGTCTGTCAGGAGGAGTATTAACAATGTAATAAGAGTGTGTCAACGATATGACCAGATACGAATTCAATATAGACACATCCTCCTTTTTTACATCCTCCTACATATAGCAGTATTAAGTACCACTAACAAAATACTTTGTTCCCCAAATGCCACCTCCCTACTTGCCTCATAAGTCGGACCAATACCCGCTAAAAATGAAATGTAAACATAGAAACAAATATTGCGGAGGTTAACACTCAATTTGCTTAAAATCAGAGCGTCCCCCTATATCTTATGTGACAGCCCTAAGCACGATGGTCCACCCATTTATCACGCCTTATATCGAACTAAGGACATAGACTGGTGAAAGTCTCTGATAGAGAACCAACACAGCCATATATGATTTATAAACCCTCGAGATGAAACAGCCCCAACTCGACCAAAGGGTATACCATAGGGCAGCTATCCGTTCGAAGATGGCGCTCGCAAAATACGCGATCTGCAATGAAGTTTAAATGTGATCGATCAATGAATATACAAAAGAGAGGCCTTGTTACTCAGGATTATGATACTATTGAGTGACCATTTGGTCACACATTGACACACTAATGGTAGTACGACGTTAGATTAACTAGGATGACTTCACAACCTGGAACATGAATATTTCTCCATACAAAGTGATTAAATATACAGAGAGGAATGCACACTTCTTATAGAAATCGAATTGCATGTAGGGTCCACCGAAAGGTACATCTAACATGCTATACTACCAACGTTTCGGAAATTTGACTAGTCTAAGATGGTGCCCGAGAAAAAAGTTACTTAATGCAGTTACAATTAAGTGTATACTTGATCAACTAACGAATATATAAAAGAAAGGTCTTGTTATTCGGGATTATGATTGTACTGAGCGACTAATTGGCCACAGCTCGACAATACGACTCTAGACAAACTAGATTATCATCGCGATCAGTAACATGAGTGTTTTTTCCATACCGAGCGCTAAAATATACAAAAACGAGCTCATGCTCTTTACAAAAACAGAACTGTATGTAAGACTCATTAAAATGTACATCTAACGTACTATACTAGCAACGTTATGTAAATTTGACCAGTCTAAGATGGCGCCCGAAAAAACCTATCCTTTGCAACCAACTACAGGAGCTTAACAGATCGGCCAATGGGCTAGCTCCTATCTGTATATAAGGCGGTTCCAATAAATGGCGAACTCAGCCTGGAACCAGCCATGCCGAGACGCCGAAACTGACGACGGTCATTACAGGTGAGAGACAGGGTTAGGAGTTTAGCAAATACATGTACTGTAAAAGCTAAGATCCCAGGAATGTTAGAGAAATGTCAGTGCTAACATATTTTTGTCACACAACTAAGTAACTTTTTGGCTACCTTTTATGTAAACTTTATGGTTTCCCCTTTCTCAACTTGGGAGTATTTAACTATTTTTACTATCCACTCAGAAGACTATTACTCCAAACCCATGGAGAATTGTGTTATGCTGTTTAGAATGGTAAAGGTTTTTTGGCCTCTACAGCATGGATCCTTTTTAGGAGCATGGGTCGAGATGCATTATGGTTCTGGGATACCCTGTAATTGGGAAGGATGTCCTTTGGCAAAGATTACATGTAACATCAGGTTGGGTTAAAAATCTGCAGTGAGAAAAGGATATAGTACTAGGGGTTGGAGAAGCAGGTACATACAACTCGCCTCTGATTTCACTTCAACAATAGTTTCTCCTCCTGTGAGGTTGCGCCACCTAGACTCTGGAATATTGGGTAGGGGAGACCATACAACATATAATGCAAGTATACAGCAGTCTGTTGATGCAGGAATACATGAGGGATCTGGTGTTGAATTTTGAACTGATCTATTTATGTTTTCCTACCGTCTAGCACTTCACCCACCTAGAACAAACACAACCAGGGACGGGTATCTCTTTGAAGTACCAGAACTACTTTTTTGGACAAGACCTACAAAGTCCACTACAACAAGAAAAGAGAAGGGAAGATAGATACTCCAAAAAGTTTTTTAAAGGTAGGCATAATATGAAGATATATAAGACACCGTAGGCGTAACATAACAGAATATAGATCTGATGTAAAACAATGTTTCTTTTACTGATTAGAAATAGGCTGGAATAACGACCGAGAAAATATCAGTGTGGTCACAGAGGGATCCTACAAAGGACAACTTACCGAAAATATTCACAGCGGTAAGAACCATAGCCATGGTAGTATACTCTCCCCTGCCAAAAAATTTGCGTTCTACATTACTATTACCTTCCCCTCTCCATGCCCTTTCGACAATGAAATATAACCCATTAGATGGAAAGGAGGATGGTCTATCTTGAATATGGGTAGACGTACTCTTGTTTTTGATGTAAATGTCAGAAAAGAGAGAGAATACGATGTAGAGCTCTTAACTGTGCCATGCGTATATACACATACTATTAAATTGTCTAGAGTATATGATATAACAAGACGAAAAAAATTTGCAGATTGTATCTTTGGTGTGTTCTCTCCAACCTATGATATAAAAACAGTAAAACTTTGTACAGGTTACCTATTCATGACTGTGAAATAGTGAAGATAGATCTAAATGTGTTAAGACAATGCGAGATATATGCTTTCTTCTATGAATAGTGATATACTTAAATCTCCATGCAGGGGATGCTCAATATTGAAGAAGAATCTCAATTGAGAATTATACAGTGCATTTAGGATGTCTTGAACCTTTCTTGCTGGCCTTCCACGTAAACCTTCCCCCTTCCGTGGAGGTAACCGCTTAGAAAAGGATGTTTTTAAAGTTTTAAAGTTAACAAATATTCGTTGATCAGTCTTTCCTTTGCAAAAGGCTACTGTGTCTTTTCTTTATTTTTCCTGGTTTCCAGGGAAATACGTAGGTTACAAGGAATCTCCACTGATGTAATGTCAAATGGGATAATATGTACACACTTGGCTATGCAGGAAATTGATGGGAATATTTTGTCTTTTATTTGTTCTTTCAGCCCTGAAGAAACTCCTTGGTAGGGAGTGAAACGCGTTGGCTGATCTCACTATATATTTTATTGATGTGCCTTTTTTTGCTGAACAAAGATAAATAAAGAACATTTCTCTACTTATTCTTTTTTGACTCTCATTTTGGTGCGCCCCCATGAGTATCTAAAAACTGTTTAACTGATCTGGAGAGCACAGCGACGCCAAACAGCAGCTGGTGTCGGGGTTGGCAGCACAATATCAAACTGATTTGATCATAGACTCATTGGCACTGGAGGTTATGTGCGGCATTTTTTAAGGTCCGCTGCTGCTTTTTCGTACAAATACCTAACTGCTACCTGGACCAGCAAGCACTAACAGCCAACCAGCAATAGAAAGAAAACAAACATGTCCAAATTTGATGATAAACGGGAGGAAATGGCACAGGACCTATTCGGGAAAGACTCTCGTACAAATTCTAATATACCAAATGCGCCAGAAACCGGAGGATTGAAGGCACTGTTCCAAAAATTGGAGAGATTGAGAAGACAAGAACTATCACGATGGTGGGATGGCGTAACCCTGCAACAATACATTCACCAGAAAAAAGTACCAAGAGGGCTACGCATCCTAATCTTTCCTACATTTGAGGATTTGAGTGAGGATTTACTAAAGGACTGGGAAACCAACTTGGAGGGTGCCTCATGTGTAATGATGCAAATACTAATCAAACATGCTGAAGAGAAGGGGGCTAAACTTTTGGTAGAAATAGAAAATGTAGTAAAACAAATTGAGGCCTGTGAAAACCGGGATCTAGTTGAAAAAAACTATGATATCTTGAAAAAAGTAATTGACAACCATCAAATGTATCTAAAGGATAAGAAACTAAGAAAGATAAAGAGGGATGATAAAGACTATCGCGATGGTCGCATATACACCTTTGCGAAAAAATTTGACAATATAAATACAGATGACTCTACAAGGAAACGAACGAGGGAGGAAAGTGAAGAGCTAAGATCAGTGAGCACTACCTCTCTGTCTTCACTAGATAGTGTATCCTCTGCAACAGCCCCAGGTGGACTCCCTTTAGAAGCAGGCCCCTCCACTTTCCAGAAAGAAATGGAGAAACTAAGAATAAGTGGGAATCAGGCCAGAAAAATACTACAGCAAAAAAGACAAGGAGAGGGGGCAGGAGGTTCCAAAGGTCCATCAAGAGAAGAGGGGGAGGAGCAAGTGTGGAGATCAGAGAGGGGGAAGAACAAACCAAAAGAACAAGCGAAGCAATAGATGGTATTGAAAAGGATAATGACATGGAAGTGAATAACCAGTCAGAATTGAGAATAGTCAACCTGTCAGATAGATGTTTGGATTCTGATGAAAAGAAATTGTTGTGTAAAGGTTTGGGGTTTTGTCCTACACAGGATGGTGATTTTTCTGATGTACATGTAGATTTGTTTAAATTTACACGGCAACTAAAATTAAAAGAATTTTTTTGCAACAAACCTATGTGTAACGCATTACCTGGGAATTTGGGTTTTGAAGTAAAACCTGTGAACATGTCTATCGCTGAGATAAAGGGTTTACAATGTCTAACCTCACTTAATGAGGAATTGGAAGTAGACTTAGACACTATTCGCTCTGAATGTAGGATTACAGAAAATATGTCTGATGACAGTGGATTACATCCCAAATCTAAGTTTCTCCCTAATGTATACCATCAAAACATCGATATATTTAACGAGCGAGTGTCTGCCGGCTTATACAAACTTGAGAGGGAAAGTATGGCACAAAGATCCAAAGACTCTAACCTTACCAAAGGGGAAAGAGATGCCCTCAAGAGATTACGGGAAGATCCTAACATAGTAATCAAAGAGGCCGATAAAGGGGGAAACATTGTGGTTATGAATAGAAAAGACTACACACATGAGATTGAGAGACAGTTGGCTGATAAAGATTGCTATGAGCAAGTGACACACAATCCAATTGGGCTACTAACCATCGAAATCAATTCCAAATTACTAGATTGGAAAGATATGGGACTACTCAGCGACCAGGAATATCAATACTTACTAGTCTCCAACCCCAGATCTCCCTGTATATATATTCTCCCCAAAATACACAAAGGTGGGCCATTCCCGCCAGGTCGTCCCATCATCTCGGGAATAGGCTCACCTACTGAGAAGCTATCAGAATATATAGACCTGAAACTTAACAAACATGTCTTGCACTTACCATCTTTTATTCAAGACAGTAAAGACATCTTGAATAAATTACAAGATTTTGAATGGTCAAATGATCTCCTTTTTGTAACCTTAGATGTTACAAGTCTCTATACTTCCATTCCATGATATTGGCCTCAAAGCTAGCGAATTCTATCTGGATAGAGAAGGGGCGGACTTGCTCCATAAGAACCAAATGGTCCTAGAAATGATGGAACTGGTACTGACAAAAAACTATTTCCTGTTTGATGATATGTGGTACCACCAAAAGAGGGGTACTGCGATGGGGACCAAATTTGCACCATCGTATGCCTGTCTTTTTATGGGACAATTTGAAAGGGAGCATGCATGGAACCAGAGTGCCTCCCCCTGGACCAACAACATCGTGTTTTGGGGGAGGTACATAGACGATATCATCTGTCTCTGGTCCGGATCTGAAGTTGATCTTATGGACTATTTTGACTACCTAAATAAGAACTACATGAACGTGAAACTCACGATGGAATATAGTAGAGAGAGCATAAACTTTTTGGATTTAAAGTTCTATATCAGGAACAACAAAATCCAAAGTACTCTTTTTCGTAAGGACACTGCTTGCAATGCGGTTTTGCATGCAAGTAGTGCACATGCCAGTTCCACAATTAAGAATATACCATTTGGAGAAATGGTACGCCTGAAGCGGAATTGCACAGAAACAGAATCTTTTGACACCAATCTTCAAGTACTCAAGAGTCGTTTTGAAGCTAGGGGATACAGTAAAGATGTCATCCACAGAGCAGAGAGCAGGACACGTAAGATCCCCAGGGACGAAACTCTTAAAATCAAATCACGTAAGAAATTCAAAACAAGCACAGATGTCAGATTTATAACAAAATATACCAGGCATAACAACAGCATATTCAAAATCCTAAAAAATAACTGGCATCTTCTAAAAGAGGTCCCAGGACTGCAACTACATGTGAGAAACAGTCCCTCAGTAACATATCGCAGAGGTAGAACACTACGCAACCAACTATGCCCTAGCTATCTTAAACCGAACAAAGATACCAATACCAATTGGCTGTCACAGAAACCGAAAGGCTTCTTTACATGCAGGGAGTGTAACATCTGTGAATATGGCAATGATAAAACTAAGCACTTTACATTCAATGGCTCACCAAATTTTGAAATTCTATCCTTCATAAACTGTGCGACTACCTTTGTAGTATATGTTTTGGGCTGTAATTGCGGATTAATATACGTGGGCAGCTCAAAACGCAACCTCAGGACAAGAATCCAGGAACACAGGAGAGCAATTTTGAACAAAGATGCTAGATACGCCCATACAAAACATTTTTGGGAAAAGCATAGTGGGAAACCTGATTTTTGGTTCCATGGTTTGGAACATGTACAACTGCCCTTAAGAGGAGGTAATCGGGAGGTACTTCTTAGACAGCGGGAGGCAAGATGGATATGCAAACTACAAAGTATAAAATACGGTATGAACTTGGACAGTGAAATGTACCATTTCTTATGATGATATGATAATTTGTATTGCACAGAATTAATACTTTGCCAAAACTGTGTGAAGAACTATGTAAAGCTCTGAGTCAATACTTTATCAAAACTGTACAATTCACACATCCTTGAAAAACTTTTGTGTCTGTCAGGAGGAGTATTAACAATGTAATAAGAGTGTGTCAACGATATGACCAGATACGAATTCAATATAGACACATCCTCCTTTTTTACATCCTCCTACATATAGCAGTATTAAGTACCACTAACAAAATACTTTGTTCCCCAAATGCCACCTCCCTACTTGCCTCATAAGTCGGACCAATACCCGCAAAAAATGAAATGTAAACATAGAAACAAATATTGCGGAGGTTAACACTCAATTTGCTTAAAATCAGAGCGTCCCCCTATATCTTATGTGACAGCCCTAAGCACGATGGTCCACCCATTTATCACGCCTTATATCGAACTAAGGACATAGACTGGTGAAAGTCTCTGATAGAGAACCAACACAGCCATATATGATTTATAAACCCTCGAGATGAAACAGCCCCAACTCGACCAAAGGGTATACCATAGGGCAGCTATCCGTTCTAAGATGGCGCTCGCAAAATACGCGATCTGCAATGAAGTTTAAATGTGATCGATCAATGAATATACAAAAGAGAGGCCTTGTTACTCAGGATTATGATACTATTGAGTGACCATTTGGTCACACATTGACACACTAATGGTAGTACGACGTTAGATTAACTAGGATGACTTCACAACCTGGAACATGAATATTTCTCCATACAAAGTGATTAAATATACAGAGAGGAATGCACACTTCTTATAGAAATCGAATTGCATGTAGGGTCCACCGAAAGGTACATCTAACATGCTATACTACCAACGTTTCGGAAATTTGACTAGTCTAAGATGGCGCCCGAGAAAAAAGTTACTCAATGCAGTTACAATTAAGTGTATACTTGATCAACTAACGAATATATAAAAGAAAGGTCTTGTTATTCGGGATTATGATAGTACTGAGCGACTAATTGGCCACAGCTCGACAATACGACTCTAGACAAACTAGATTATCATCGCGATCAGTAACATGAGTGTTTTTTACATACCGAGCGCTAAAATATACAAAAACGAGCTCATGCTCTTTACAAAAACAGAACTGTATGTAAGACTCATTAAAATGTACATCTAACGTACTATACTAGCAACGTTATGTAAATTTGACCAGTCTAAGATGGCGCCCGAAAAAACCTATCCTTTGCAACCAACTACAGGAGCTTAACAGATCGGCCAATGGGCTAGCTCCTATCTGTATATAAGGCGGTTCCAATAAATGGCGAACTCAGCCTGGAACCAGCCATGCCGAGACGCCGAAACTGACGACGGTCATTACAGGTGAGAGACAGGGTTAGGAGTTTAGCAAATACATGTACTGGGTTTTTAAAAGCTAAGATCCCAGGGATGTTAGAGAAATGTCAGTGCTAACATATTTTTGTCACACAACTAAGTAACTTTTTGGCTACCTTTTATGTAAACTTTATGGTTTCCCCTTTCTCAACTTGGGAGTATTTAACTATTTTTACTATCCACTCAGAAGACTATTACTCCAAACCCATGGAGAATTGTGTTATGCTGTTTAGAATGGTAACGTTTTTTTGGCCTCTACAGCATGGATCCTTTTTAGGAGCATGGGTCGAGATGCATTATGGTTCTGGGATACCCTGTAATTGGGAAGGATGTCCTTTGGCAAAGATTACATGTAACATCAGGTTGGGTTAAAAATCTGCAGTGAGAAAAGGATATAGTACTAGGGGTTGGAGAAGCAGGTACATACAACTCGCCTCTGATTTCACTTCAACAATAGTTTCTCCTCCTGTGAGGTTGCGTCACCTAGACTCTGGAATATTGGGTAGGGGAGACCATACAACATATAATGCAAGTATACAGCAGTCTGTTGATGCAGGAATACATGAGGGATCTGGTGTTGAATTTTGAACTGATCTATTTATGTTTTCCTACCGTCTAGCACTTCACCCACCTAGAACAAACACAACCAGGGACGGGTATCTCTTTGAAGTACCAGAACTACTTCTTTGGACAAGACCTACAAAGTCCACTACAACAAGAAAAGAGAAGGGAAGATAGATACTCCAAAAAGTTTTTTAAAGGTATGCATAATATGAAGATATATAAGACACCGTAGGCGTAACATAACAGAATATAGATCTGATGTAAAACAATGTTTCTTTTACTGATTAGAAATAGGCTGGAATAACGACCGAGAAAATATCAGTGTGGTCACAGAGGGATCCTACAAAGGACAACTTACCGAAAATATTCACAGCGGTAAGAACCATAGCCGTGGTAGTATACTCTCCCCTGCCAAAAAAATTGCGTTCTACATTACTATTACCTTCCCCTCTCCATGCCCTTTCGACAATGAAATATAACCCATTCGATGGAAAGGAGGATGGTCTATCTTGAATATGGGTAGACGTACTCTTGTTTTTGATGTAAATGTCAGAAAAGAGAGAGAATACGATGTAGAGCTCTTAACTGTGCCATGCGTATATACACATACTATTAAATTGTCTAGAGTATATGATATAACAAGACGAAAAAAAATTGCAGATTGTATCTTTGGTGTGTTCTCTCCAACCTATGATATAAAAACAGTAAATCTTTGTACAGGTTACCTATTCATGACTGTGAAATAGTGAAGATAGATCTAAATGTGTTAAGACAATGCGAGATATATGCTTTCTTCTATGAATAGTGATATACTTAAATCTCCATGCAGGGGATGCTCAATATTGAAGAAGAATCTCAATTGAGAATTATACAGTGCATTTAGGATGTCTTGAACCTTTCTTGCTGGCCTTCCACGTAAACCTTCCCCCTTCCGTGGAGGTAACCGCTTAGAAAAGGATGTTTTTAAAGTTGTAAAGTTAACAAATATTCGTTGATCAGTCTTTCCTTTGCAATAGGCTACTGTGTCTTTTCTTTATTTTTCCTGGTTTCCAGGGAAATACGTAGGTTACAAGGAATCTCCACTGATGTAATGTCAAATGGGATAATATGTACACACTTGGCTATGCAGGAAATTGATGGGAATATTTTGTCTTTTATTTGTTCTTTCAGCCCTGAAGAAACTCCTTGGTAGGGAGTGAAACGCGTTGGCTGATCTCACTATATATTTTATTGATGTGCCTTTTTTTGCTGAACAAAGATAAATAAAGAACATTTCTCTACTTATTCTTTTTGGACTCTCATTTTGGTGCGCCCCCATGAGTATCTAAAAACAGACTAGAGGGATGTGTTTAGAATAAATACATATATATTTTATATATACCTGGTGTGGTTCTCCTTTCATTTGGTAATTCATGAGATTATAGACTGGTAAAACAAGCTTCTTTAGATTCCTTCAAGACTCCACAGCTACCACTAGGATAGCTTTCTATAAAGGTTGTCTTTAAACCTACCATTAATAAGGGTCATTTGGACTAGTGCTAGGTGCCGATTACAATAGTGGACAGCATATGCCAGGCCAACTTCTCACAGTCCCGATCTATGATGATGCTTAAAGGGAAATCGATGAGTTCTCTGGACTTCCTGGTCCCAATTCCACCATATGAGCTCGGGAAAGCCCTTAGCAAATAAATCAACAATACGTTTCCGGACGTCATGTCCTTCCAAGCTCACCGCTATGCACAGAAATCAGACATTGTTCAGACAGAGACAATTCTCCAAGTCGTTCAGTTTCCACTACGTATCATTTTTCTGAGACCATATTGTCTCCGTTACAGATCTCTGTGCTGCAAGCTCATCTTCCAGAGTTGAGATTCCTCCTCAGCATCATTAATCCTTTCAGCGAACTCTGAGCAAGCCCTTGCGACACGCCAAATAGAATTCTGTAACTTGCAGCTTGCCCCCTGAGTTTTTTGACTCTCATTTCTTGTCTACTCACTATGCGCCATGATACTTTGATAAATCACAGATAGTGAAATCTTGTCAGGATTCTCAAATATCACTGGGTTGGTATGCTTTGGCATGGGCCTCTGTCTGCCCCATGCCCAGAGGTGAATGAATAGTCCCACAGGTGTGCTCCTACAGTATCTGATTGTTCTGCCCCCTTAAGCAGCTCTTTCATTTTCCGCAGTGTATCTGGTTCAGTATCAGTACTTCCCATGGCTTTCTCCTCGAGGTGCAATCTGATTGACTCACTCCAACCACTACCTGGTGTTTCGCCCCCTGAGTGTCATGTTGGAAAAAGTGAAGTCTCATCTCATGATAAGTTGGAAGGATCAAAGAGAGAGAACAAAATATCCCCTGAGTCTGTCTCCTTTAAGGCATCATGGTTACCAAGATGTTCCCTTGATTATTCCCAACTCTGGTCCTTGTGGTTCCCTGTCTTTGACTTCTTTGATTTCTTAAAGAGTGAGCTCAGCAGTGTTGAGCCGGTTTCCAAAGCTAGCTCTGAAAGGTCTTTAGTTTTTCCTATGCCTGAAAGAATTGATACAGGTACAGGTACGACCCCTGGTCTCCCCAATTCTTTTGAACCCTTTCATTCTTAAGCGTCATGTCTGTGTTACCTGAATTATCTTCATTGGTAGGGTTCACCGCAGCCTTCTGCCCAAACAAACTAGCCTCCTCTTGTCGGTTCTGCTGAGTCACTGTAATGGCTTTACAGCCATCCGCTGCAGCACAGAGATTCTCCCAGTTGGTTTGGGCTAGTTGACACTTTCTTTCTTTGGCAGACAGAAAGAGTGCTGAGATAGATATTTTACCAAGCTCAGTGCAGCTGGCTTTATTTGAAGCATTTTCAGGATCACCGACAATACCAGCATCACAGCGCTGCACACCCAAGCTGACTTTCGCTGACCTGAAAGCGTCGGATGGTCAACGAGTGTTCGCTGCTCTTGCGACCTTCGAGAGCATTTCGTTAGCTAAAGCTGAAAAGGCTGCACTGCACGGTGTGCGCTAGTCTAAAGCCAAACAGGAATCACCAGGTGAGGTGCTATCTTAAATATAAACGTGAAGAATATATTCCATGTGTGGCCCACTTCATATCCAGGTAGAATTTCTGCACGGTAAAGCCAGCAGTTCAAAAGCCCTATAAAAGCATGGAGGAAGGGTTTGATAAGGAGTGAAAGCTTACGCAGCCGACAGAGTGGACGCCATCTTGCCTCGGTAGAATCCAACCCACTGAGTCAAACGCATTTTCAATGTCTGTCAGCAGTAATGTAGCTGGACCAGTCAGGCTGTCTGTGAGGGTGAGCGCATGGTATCCTCTACAAATTCTGTGTCTGGTAGCTCGCCTGGGCATGGAGCTTGTCTGGTCACAGTGGACCAGGGAGGGTATGATTTAAAGCAGGCAATTGGCCAGAGCCTTAGCCAAAATGTTAGCGTTAGTGTTTAAAAGACAGATTGGGTGGTAGGAGAAGCATTGTTCAGGGGATTTCCCTGGCTAGATGATCACTACTACCTCTGCTCTATGGAAGTTAGACAGGAGCAGCCCAGTTCCAACAAACTTTTTTAGGGTTGCTACTGGGGTCCATGAGCTTGTTCATAAATAATTTTGAAAAATCACCCAGGATCCCATTGGGGCCTGATGTCTTACCAGACTGCAGGGCACCTAGAGCAGTCGTTAGTTCCTCAAGTCTTCATCAAGCGTTGCTCTAGCTGCCACCGATAGGGGTTGAGGAGTAGATCTGATACAAACTGGATAATCTATGGGGCCAACTGTTGTGCATCAGCATCATCCCCGGAGATCTGGGATACTATGAAATCTGGCAAATGGAAGATCAGGGAATGGTGTCTAATATTGGAGTGGAGGTGGTCCAGTACTTTGCTGGCTATATCCCCATTGATAGATCCGGGACAGTAAAAGGAGCCATACTATCTAAGCCTAATCAAGGAGCAGGTGCCACAACTGGGACTCAAAGTGAAGTTTATTCCTAAGCAGCCCGGGATCGGGGCTGTGGGTGTAGTGGGCCTCTAACATTTGGATTTCCATTTCTAGGTCCTGAACCAATTGCATTTTTTTATGTTTCTTTCCAACCATTTAACTTATGATCTACCCCAGCAATGTTGACTTAAGCACCTCCTGCAGAATCACTGTGAAGTGTACGGCGTGTTTGTTTTGGGCCAAGTAGGTGTCAATCTTTTCTCCCGTTTGGGAGGTGTTGGCTGTGACTTGTAGGGACCATGGGGTCAAACACCACCAGAATGACTGTATTGCGGGTGCTGTGTGCTGTAGAGTAGAATCGGGGCATTATCTGAGAACCCTTGAGTCAGGATTTGTGTATCTATTGCTTTGTATCATTCAGCCTTTGGGATGAGGAAATACTTCAACAGAGAGAATATGTTGTGCAACCACAAATCAAATGTATATCCCGTATCTTCCTGTTGGCACCCTTGCCAGACATCTGATAGCCTCATTGCCAACCTGAATGGATGCATCAGGAAGTGATTCTGGACTAGGTCATCCCTGTGGAGGTATTCATCTACCACTCTGGTCCAGTGTACCCCAGCACCAAAGGCCCCACCGGCAGGATACCAATGAGTCTTGTGATTAGTTACAGGAAGAAATCTAATTGAAAACAAATCTCTTAGCACATGCAATGTTATATAAACACAAATAACAGTCATTCCAACATCCTTACGTTCTTCAATTGAGTTCAAATTCCTCTGGCATCCAACATCTGTTTCGAGTGTGCATCACCCTATGACTTCCTCTGGGTTGGAAAATTCAATTGAAGCCTATCTTACATACTTGTCAATTGCACACAGATTAGAATATTATACAGAGTGTGTCTCTTAACCAGTCCCAAATGTACAGTGTGGAGTGATGGTGAAAACAAACATTTCTAACATTTGGAACACTATTTCCACTTTTTTCATATCCATTTGGGTGTGTTGATTTATATACCATGATTGGTGCTTCATCAGCACCTATCTCTTTGATTGCCACTATATCCAGTGTGCAAACCCTTATATTTGAGTAGTGTAAGTTGAGTACAGTAATGTCAATATGTTATAGTAAGAAACAGTACTGTGAATTGTGTCTACCTATAACCATGGATAACGCCATTGCAGTGTCATGCCAGTGAATCCCAAGGTTCCAATAAATATTATTAGCCGGGGTACTTACAAGTCACCAAGGTGTAAGAGTAACTGTATTCCTTAGTCTTGCTCTTTAAATTGATAATACATATTCTTAAATATAATAGAGTCTCTTCACATTATATCACTTCAATGGCCCATAGATGATTGAGCCACATGCCCCAGAGTAAATAGTTAGCCAACGTATAAATATTCCCAATTTGTCAATTCAGTATAATCCTCATTATCTACAAAAGGCATATTATTCTAACTACTGTCTGCACCAGTCAGACACAAAATCCAAAATGCACTAAGTCCCGGGTCCATCCTGGCAAGAAGGTGGCCACTGTTCAAAATACTAAATTAAATCAGTGTGGCGTCTCCCATATTTACACAGTTCCATATGTTACCCATGTCCAGGCCAGAGAATAAACTACCTGTCTTTTGGCGTGTGCATCTCAACCTTCCATAAAAAATATACAAAGTGCACTTAATCCAGAGTCCGTCCCTCTGGTTTTGCGACAACTGTCCATTGGACCCAGAATGAGTGCTGGGATCGAAAGGATGGAGCAGAATGGAGTATTGCTGGTGGAGGAGTGTGGCTCAATGGTTAGAGTGGCAGACCCTGATGCAGAGTTCACGCCAGGGACCAGGGTTCAATTCCCGCCTCGGCGGGGTCTCGGGCTCAATTTCCTCGGCCATGTTAATTCTCGCCTCGGTGCCTATTCTAATCACGGGCCACACGCTGCAACTCTGGGTAATAGCTTGCTTAGCCTCCACACTGGTCCCAACAGCGCTAAGAATGCCTGACTTCACCCTGGGGGTGCCCAAGAGTGGACACTTCACAGGGAAAACCAGGAGGGGTTCCACAGCAGTATGAGTATCAGCGCCAGGAAGCCGAATAGGCGACACCGCAAGGTGACCGTCTGGTGACAGTGCGCTCTATAAGTACCATGACATTTACATTTACATTGCATCTCTATCCAGGTAGTTGAGAATGCACGGAATCATAGGTCAGCCGGGAGCCCCTGGTGGTGCTCTCTGGTTCAGAGACTCTGTGTGATCTCTCAAAGACGAAGCAGGAGGCAAAGGATACATTGGGAATGTAAAGCAGATCCATTGATTAAGGAATGTTTTGGTGGAGGTTCCCATTCACCTTTTGGGGAGCAAATGAAATGGAGATTGTTCCTGTGGCCTCTCCCCTACGCATCTTTCACTTTTGCACCAGATTTACAAAGCATTTTAGGGGGTCTTAAGCAGCTCAATTAGCAGAATCCCACTGGTAGCATTTCATTCAGAGGCCATGGGTATATGGTATATCACTCTACATGGGACTTATAAGTAATTACATATGCCAATTAGGTATAGGCCTATGTAACCACGTCTGAGGGGAGGTGATCACAAGCACTTTAGAACTGATTAGCAGTTGTATAAGCCAACAGAAATAAGTTCAGCAAAATGGAGGAGGTGAGGCAAAACGTTTGATATACGCCTATGTACCCATGGTTGAGGGGAGTGAATACAAGCACTTTAGAACTGGTTAGCAGTGGTATGAGGCAACAGAAGTTCAGAAAAATGGAGGAGGTGAGGCAAAATGTTTGGGGGAAGACGACCCTTAGGCTGGCTGGTCTAACAACATGGAATAGTATTTTACAGGTCTACAATAATCTTTCAGATTCATCCCTGGTGCATAGAAACAAGTTCATCTGTGTCACCCATGGGTGAGAAAGCATATTTTGTAGAATTATACCAAAGTGGTACCTTACAAACACACCACACTGTACTTTGACAATGGCCCATTATTCTCTAATAAATCAATGAGCACCAAAGTTATCTATCACATTTAAATAATGACCAATTTTTTGAAGAGGTGAATTCTTCAAAAGCCTTTTCAAACGTGCCGCGAGATTTATATACTTTAATAGTTTTCGGATTTTGGTTGGCAAGAAGGACTAAAAACAAAACATTATTAGTCAATATACCCAAATACGTATTTTCAGTCACATTTACTTTAATGATGGAAGGTATATTTATTCTTAGTTAACTAATTTTTGATGATAGTAAAACCAGTGTTCAAAACCAGTGATCAAAAAAGTATTACTTGCGTATAAAACTTTAGTTTGATATCGGTAGTGTAAAATAAAGATGGGGATGGAGTGTTGCCACACCGTTGGATAGAGACAGTTTTGATTAAGCTAATCTAACAGGAATATTTGAGATATACAACTTAAGCAAATGATGGGCAGAAAATGCATCACTGGCTTATACTTTGTGTGCTAATAGGACCACTCTGTCTATGAATTTTCTCTAATCACACTGTGACCCCATTGCCACATACAAAAATATCAAAATTAATAAGTTCAAGTTGATCACCAAGCAGCCAATTTTGATTTATTGATTTTATACAACGCTGCTGAAAAATCAGTTTAAAAACAGAATTAGGTAGGGCTGTTTGTTTTCTTAGCCAATTCAGCCAATATTAGAATTGCAGGAATATTTTTTTTTTTGTAGGTTATTTTCTTATATCCAGTTTAAAAGTGGCAAATATATGATTTCCTTCATTGTTTTTCCCCTTTTCCATTAAGAAGCACATATGCATTCTATTGGAGCAAAAAGGTGTTCTTAGTATTAAAAACGCACATGCCTTGAAGCCGGGCCACTAGTGATGATTCCAAGCGCACCTATACTTGGCATAGTAGAGTAATAATTTTGAAAAACATACTGCTATTTCAATGTAACAGAGACTTCAAAGCAGGCACTTTTCAGAGTGGTGCTTGATTAAAATGATTAACTCCCTAAAAAGTTCTGAAATCATAAGTAGTGCCCAGCATAATAAACACTCATATGTAGAAAATGGAGCAGTCATTTTGTCGGATAAAACTCTTAGGAATGGATCACAAACGTTTTTGACTGGCTCCATTTCATGTCCTTTAAAAGTTAAGGGAGTGATTGTTCTAAACTCAATATAATATTGTACTATTAAAACAATATTCTGAAGATGGTAATGTGTGAAATTATCGATTGTGCACGTTTGTTGTGTGGTATTATGTTATGGTAGTGATATGTTATGTTGTTTTTTGTACCGTGATGTTTTTATGCTACCTAGTTGCAATGTGATTTATTGTAATGTACTGTTTACGTTGTGTTGTATTCTGTATTGTTGTGTTGTGGTGTGCCCTCTTATGTATTGTTTGTGTTGTTCTCTTGCCTTGTGTATGTTTTTGAGTTATTTTGTATTTGCTTTCGCTATGCATTCTAAACCTGCGATATTGCCAGCTAAAAGCTGTGCATGGCTCGACTATTCAAACAACCATTGACCACTGTCTAAGGTTATAAAATAGCACTGCTCCAGCTCCTCACCTACTTGAGGCACCATCCTGCCAGCCCAAAACTATGGCAGAAATTGTGTTTTAACTTACCTATCTGAGTTATCTTTAATGTGTTAGGGCTCTTGAATTCCTACTGGTTGTTTTAAATTGTCTGGTAGGTAGTATATAGGATGTATGATGAAATAGAAGGATTATAGAGAATAACGTATTATTATTGATTAATGTCATTCAATTATGTAAGGTATTTGATAATTCAATTGCTAGCTATTTTTATGAGAAGGCCAGTACCTGAAAATATTCTCTTGAATGGTTTGATCAGTACAAAAAGAATTATGCAGAACGGTCTCGTGTTTTTACTAATGTGATTCGGAGAATAAAGAAGAACTTCAAGACCTTTGTGGAGGAGTGATAGGGTGATTATTGAAAATTATCTATTTATTTATTTAGTGTATTTTGGTATCGCGCACAGCTACCCCAACGGGGTGTCCCGGCGCTCCTGTTTGAATACATGCTGGCTGAGATGTTTATTTCAAAGAAAAAAGGATCAGCAGAACAGGTAGGTTTTTAGGGCTCTCCGGAAGGGTTATTCATCCTGGATCAACCGGATGGCATTTGGTAGCTTATTCCAGAGGGCCGATACTGGAAAAGTTTTCCCGCCTGAGCGAGTTTTCCTGAATCTGGGAACGGTAAGGAGATTTTTTGAGGAAGAGCGTAAGGTCCTGATGTTATTAAAAGGAATCAAGCAAGTGGAGAGATAAGCAGAGCCCTTGCCTCTCAACGCTCGATGAGCCAATACCAGAGCTTTGAATTCTGCCCTTTTGTGTATCGGCAGCCAGTGAAGTTCACGACGGTGTGGCGAGATGTGTTCTCGTAAAGGAATGCCACTAACCAGTCGAACCGCAGCATTCTGGACTGTCTGGAGGCGATAACAAAGACCCCCAGACAGGCCTGTATAGAGACCGTTGGCGTAGTCCAGGTGTGAGGTAATTAACGCCTGGACTACGATCTTCCTGGTATTAATAGGCAGAAAATTGATTAACTTTTTTACCATTCTAATCTTAGTGAGACATGCCGCGGAGACTGTCTGAACTTGATGGTGAAGTGTGAGGTTGGAATCCCATCTAACTCCTAAATTTTTCACAGAGTCTTTAGGGAGAGGGGGGAACTCAAAATAAGAAGCCACCAGATGTTAGGGTCAAGTGTGGTCGGCTGATGGAAAAAGAGAACCTCTGTTTTTCCTGCGTTCAGCCTAAGGAAATTATTATCCATCCACAGGGCAATTGTGCGGAGGCAGTTTTTTAGGGGATCAAAGGTTGTGGGGGAAATACTATTAAATGAAAACAAAAGCTGGATATCATCAGCATAGGAGGTAACCTTAATGCCAGTTTGAGCGATGATATCAAAAAGGGGGGAAAAATATACATTAAATAGGAGGGGACTCAGCGAGGAGCCCTGAGGGACTCCCCACCGAAGCGGACGACTTTCTGAGGTAAATGGGGGAGTGAACACTGCCTGGGACCGGGTGGACAGAAAAGATGAGATCCATTTTAAGGCCGTACCCTGAATACCCTTCGATTGGAGGCGTTCAAGGAGGAGGGGGTGGGAGACGGTGTCGAATGCTGCTGACAAATCCAGCAGCACCAACACCGCTCTTGATCCCTCGTCCATCCTCCATCGTACTGCATCTGACATCTCAATTAGTGCCGACTCAGTACTGTATCCTGGCCTAAAGCCGTGCTGAGAATCATGATAAGCACCTGATATTTCTAGAAAGCTCGCTAATTGTTGTTGAGCGAGTCTTTTGAGTACTTTAGCAGGGGCTGGTAGCAGGGAAATAGGCCTGTAGTTAGAGGGCTCATTTGGGTCGGCACTAGCTTTCTAAATTATAGGGACTAGACAAGCTTGTTTCCAAGAGTCTGGGAATACTCCCGACTGTAGGGAATCATTCCAGATCCCATTCAGAGTGGGGTTAAGAATGGGAGCTAAGGACTTATATTGCTTAGCAGGCCATGGGTCCAAAGGAGAGCCAGATTTACTTTTAAAAAGTTCCATAAGAGATTGTTCCAAGGTAATCTCTGCAAAGTCAATGAACATACACTCTGTGACAGGGACAGGTGGATTGATGGAACTTTTATTTACATGGGTATTGCTGGGGAAGGAATCATAGATAGTGGCTATTTTGTTCTCAAAAAAGACAGAGAGGTTATCACAAAGAGTCTGTGACACCACTGGAGGACGTAAATATTTGAATCCAATGGACAAATTTTAACCGGTCAGGACATTATTAGCAACCTATTTAAGTCAGAAAAACCTTTAACGTATTTTTTAATAACAGATACCTTCCTCATGCATCCAATTCACTCAATCTCTCATCAACATCTGACTTCTCTGTTTTGCAATTTCCGCTCCTTCCATATTGGTCTATTCCCTTTTCAGCAATGCTTTATATCCATTTCTAGTACTTTTGGGCACCACATCCCTACTCATGTTGCCACAATCTTCAAACATAGTGCCAGAATCATAAAGAAATATTTGACATTCCAAAATGGAGATTTTTATCCCACGTGATAAGCGTTTCATGCATTTCTTTGATCCACCATACTTTCCTATGTGTGTCCTAGAATGCTACACTAACCAAAGCTTTACAGATACAATCCTGGGAAAGTATTTAACTGCTTTGTTTCAGAATGATGATGGATTAAATCCAGATCTGTGACTTGGGGTGAGTGTCTGAAAAGTTTCAGCGCTCTGTCCATCATCTCCCTGCGTTTGATTTCTTCGCACTAAGTTGGCACGGTATGCCCAGAAATGGTCCCTACACACACTTTGCCACTGGATTCAAGCTAGCCTGGCTGATAAAGCTGTCAGCCCAAAATCGGTCTTAGGATGCTGGTTTCCGATCCAGGAAAGACATGGTTTTGCAGTTTGGGATGAACTGTTCCCAGGCGGCACAGGGTCAAGACTGATTTTCATACGGCTGTGTCTAAACTAGGGTGGCAAAGTTAAATAAAGAATGGTGATGGATTCAACCAGATCTGTGACTGGTGGTGAGTGTCTGGAAAGTTTCAGTGCTACATCCAACATCTCCTTGTGTTTGCTTTGTTCGCCCTAAGTTGGAAGGGTATGCCCAGACATGGGTTCCTTGCTCACTTTGCCACTGGATTCAAGCTAGCTTAGCTGATGAGGGCTGTTAGCCCAAAACCGGTCTCAGGATGCGGGTTTCCGATCCAGGAAAGACATGGCTTGGCAGTTCGGGCTGGACTGTTCCGAGGAGGCACAGGGTCAAGAATGATTTGCATATAGCTGTGTCTGAACTGGGGTGGCGAAGTGAGCTAAAGAATGATGATGGATTCAATCCGGATCTGTAACTGGTGGTGAGTGTCTGAACATTTTCAGTGCGCCGTCCGTTATCTCCATGTGTTTGCTAGGTTTCATTTTGGCCACTGGTTTTGTCACAATGCGTAATTTTGCAAATGGTTGTGGGAAGCAAGAGCCTTTATGTAATTCCACCCTTTTTCCTTTTTCTTGTTTTCTCTTCATGTAGAAAATATGTTCTCCTTTGGGGGGAAACCTCTTTCCCCAAACTCCCATAAAATGTGGGGAGCTTTGTTACCCTTATCATCCTGCCAACCAATTTACTCTTACCCTTAAAAAGAGTAAATCTCCAACATTTAGCAGTATGGGACTGGGTCAGAGAGAATTTGGTATATAGCGATGGAATCTAAATTATAGAGGCAAATGGCAAACCAGTCTCAAAGTCCCCTGTTTCAATTTATTTTACTTAAAACCTAAACTTAAGTAACCCAAACTGAGAGTTCTAACTTTATGGTGAACAAAAGGAAATTCCATTTTGACAGGTTTGAATATTCACACACACATCAATAATTATGTGCTCTTAAATTACTGTTAGTATAAAGTGTTCCTGAAATGTCTCTGTAGATTGTCAGACTGACACAAGAAGTTGATTGTCTTTTGGACCTGGCAGTAATTAAAAGCTGTTGTAAATGTACACGACTCCTCTGACATCCAGATTGTTGGTCTGGAATAATGGATACAGTGGACTATACAAAAAATGTGTTCACAAGGTTATGTCTGTCTTCGAAAGCTAAAGCACATTCTAAACACATTTAAAAAATGTTTACAGAGTACCCAAACATATATTTGTTAATCATTTCTTTATATAATACGGGGGTCTGTTCACCAAGGAATTTTGAAGAATGTAAAATATTTCTCCTTTAGTGCTATTTTATGTACCCTAACATGCCTTTATGGATGGTATCCTAACCGTATAACATGAGAATATAGTAGGAATATTCCGAAAACATGCGCATACTATTAGTACAAATAAAAAGACTGTGCACACTTTCAACTTTCTTTAGTAGAAGCGGGACTTTTGAGGGCTTTTTGAGAAAGGCATGTATGATTATGTGAACGAGTATTCCTGTAGTACTACTTCCTATACTCATAAGAGCTTTTATAAATTGATGCTCTGGTTTTTATTGTATTAGGGGGTTGAGATCTCGTTAACATAGGTTCACCTATTAAACTCAATGCAAGCAAGATATAGGTAATTGGAAATGTGTTTACTACATGTTATCCTTTAGAAAGAAAAAGTGAGGCTTATATTCTGAATACTTTGGAATTATAAATAACTTTATAAAATGTTTTCAATTTCAAGTAGTTTGACTAAGTTTATTTTCCTTCATAAACATTGTTCATGTTCAAGGAAAAAAGGATGCACATTTAATTTTTTCTGGTTTACTATACACGATTAATATTCCACATTGTAATATTCATGGATATTTCAGCTTTCTTTTTGCAAAGTTTTTTTGACCCTTTTTCCTGAGAGTGGTGAGAGGTACAATAATTGAGTTTGTCTGATTGGCAAACTACCTGCTCTTGAACTCAATTCACAGACCATTGTCAACATGTGCTCAAATGATGTAGATAAAATGTAGTAATTTAGGCGTCAGCTGTGCGATGCAGAGATATGTTTGCCTGCTCGCATAGATATCTTTGAATTTAAGTTTTACTTAGTTGTCTCTAATTGTCTCTGTGAAAACTAATAATAGTTTTTCTTCTGACCAGTAATTGATTCGCTGAATTGAACAACCTTATCACAGCCTTGCACTAAGTAATAACAGAGCTTTGGTTTCATTCCAATTATACTGGCTTCATTTGAGATGCCATGGACATTTCTCTGAGATCTGCTCTTTACCAAAGTATCCCTGACCAGCGCAATTATTTGTTCCATTCACATAGGAGAAAATCTTAATGAAAAAGACAGTATTACATTTCTAATTTAGGATGTTGGCATGAAAACATGTAGGCAGGTTGAGCAACCCAGGACATGTAATATACAATTCAAATAGTTACATATTTCAATTGCATAGTTCAAGTTCAAAGAAAATGCCTCTTCTGCGTTTAATAAATTCTTTTGCAATTCCTCTTTTTTGGAAGTTTTGCTTCCTAAGTGATCGGTCGTTTTAGAATAAATTCTGTGCTTAATTAGTAAGTCAGTGGTTCATTTAGGCCGGTGGTTCACGGTGCTCAGCACCTGCACTTTATTGTCTACACTGAAACTTATGACAGCCAGCCACATTCTATTCTATTCTCCAAGACTTATAAAATGCATAGCTACCCAAAATCGTGCTTCCCAGCACTGTGGGGCTAGTTGGAGTGAGTGAATTATAAAGCTAAAAACATTTTTCATATTTTAGGCAAAATATAGATTTTATATTTTGTACTCCATTCTGATAGTGATTGGCAAGCAGTTCAAAAGGTTTGGTGCAGGATACATAAAAGACCTGCCCCCACTTCTAGCTTTCTTGATTCTGGGGCTTAGACTCAGTGACTTGCCACAGTCAAGGTGTAATATGATTAGCCCTTGAATCACGATTCTCTGTGAATCTACTAGGAGCCATTTCAGAACCTTTCTTAGGGTTTCTGAAAAGACCAAAACAGCTGCCAGCCACCTTTTTGCCTGTGAGGCTATGGTTAATTGTTTGTCCAGGGGCATCCCTAGGCTCTTTACTTCTTTTCTGAGGGGGATGGCCAAATGATCTCTTCCAGAGAGATGGATTGTTTCCCAAAACCAGAACCTCAGTTTTCCCACCATACAATCTCAGAGAACTAGCTGCCATTCACTTCAACACTTTTACTAAGTCTTGTGCAGATTGAGTCCCAGTCTAGGGATATTGTGACAATCAGCTGGGTATTGTCCACATAAGACACCATCTTGAAACTGAAGGAACATATGATGCCTGATAAAGAGCAGACATAAATATTAAAAAACATAGGACTCAAAGACGAGCACTGCTGTAGGCCTTAAAACAGTTGATGGGTAGAAGAGATAATGGCCCTCACTAACCTGACACTGCGCTCATGAGGCCATCCACTTCACAACCTTCCCAGAAATCCTGACTTCTTCCAGTCAACGAAGAAGAGTAGGTTGGGTGACCTAATCAAAAGCGGCACACAGGTCCAGGAGGATCATTGCCACTGATCTACCATAGTCCATCACCATTTTCAAATCCTCTGTGGCCCTCAATAGAGCTGTTTCTATGCTTTAGCCTGTATAGAAACTAGTCTGAGTAGGATGAAGAATGTTATTGGTTTCCAAGTGATCAGTATGTCTCTGTTGATCACTTTCTCTAAAATTTTACTGACACCCAGAGGAAGTCTGTAGTTTCTATAGCTTCAGCATCAAGATCAGGCTTCTGTAACAGTGGTCGGATAAAGGCATGTTTCCATTCTTCTGGAACACTGCAGCTCTTTAAAGAGTGATTAAAAAAGTCCATCAAAATGGTAAGCCTCTTTGATAAGATGTGAATTGGAGCAGGGTCAAGGATAGAGCCCAATTTGATCATTGTTTCCACTGCCATGACATCCTCTATGGACAGTTGTGGAAAAGAATAAGGTAACGTTTTAATGGCAGTGCCTTTTTTGCCATTATCCATATTATTCCCATAGTCAGATGAACCTGGTAGGGTATTATAGATGTCTATCACTTTACAAAGAAATTGATTAGCTTGAGATTCACATTGTTTTATTGTTGAGTTAGGCATGGTTTCAGGAAAATAATGATTTAGAAAGAATTATAAATCTCCCTTGAGGAGTTAGCAGATTGCTTTATCTTTTCTGTCAGGTCATTTAAACGGGCTCTTCTGATAGCCTGATGATATTTTCTCAGCTATGCTTTTTAAATATTTTTGCTAGAATTAACATTTCCTTTCATCATTTTTTCATTCCTTTTTTAATTTCTGTAATTCTGGTGAGAATCAAGAGATTTAGTTCCGCCTTGGCTTTTTATGATATGTTTTACATAGGATTAAATCTTCCAGGAATTTAGTAATCCATATGTTTATTTTCATGCATGACAGTGATACCTCAGCCTCTATCGTTATGCTTGATCCCACCTGGACAGATTACATTTAGATCATTGCCGAGAGGTCTTCAAATATGTAACTCCATGTGCAGGCTTCCTTACAATTGGAATCAAGAATGGTACAATGTGATGATCAGTCAAACTGTTGGTAGAGGCAATTCTACCACCACTACATTAGAAAAGATAAGGTCCAAGGTATGACCTTTTCAGTGTGTTGGGAACTTGACAAGCTGGAAATGATGGATCACTGACAGATTGTGCAGAAAATTGAAGACCTGTACACACTCAAAAGTTCTTGACAGGGATATTTAAGTACCTTAGCACTGTGAAATTAGCTGCCTGGAGGCTATAGGCAGCTAATGCCTATGGCATCAACTTCATGAATTCTGCAGCTGGATATGAGGGCTGGCATAGCAATAATCCTGTGAATATGAAGTTATGGGAGAGTCTGACAGAAAAACCCAAGCTTTCACTCCCTGGAATTAATCTGTGGTGAAGTTACATACTAGGTCCTTTTTCACAATAATTGCTACTCTACCCTCTTTCGTGTCTACTCAGTAACGCCTAACTATCACATAACCTGGAGGCAAGGCTTCTTCGATGTCAGGTCCACTGTCGTCATTCAGCTAGGTTTCTGTAAGAAACTATGCAAATGACTGAGCTTAATCTAGAAAGGTAAACATTCTAATTTGCGCTTAGGAAGTGATCTGCAATTAGTTAGATAAGTCTTCCACTATAAAAATTTGACTGGTTCTTCTCCTTCCTAGAATCTTTGTTTGATGGTGTATCAGAATTCTGTGATTCTCTAGGATCTGTGGAAACTAGGGAACAGCTACACATGAAGCAGTTACCCTATGATTTAGCTAGGTCCAGAGAATGCTGGCAGGCATTTGCCATTCGTTAGGCCTCTTGCTGGTAGAGGAACTACACCAGGCCTGGGAAAGTGTATGTCAAGGAGAACAAAGTAGGGCAGTCACACCTCTGGGGCCAATCATAGGAGGTCCTATTCTTTCAAGTTATTAAGGAAAGGAGCCATGAAGCTCTAGCAGCTAGGATGTGGATTAAGGCATTCAGGAAGATCTTTCAACAGACTACATAAAGAATAGAAATGTCCCAAAATGCTGGTGAAGTGATAATGTATCATGTTTCTATTGAGCAGAGTGCCTACCTTCTGGAACGTTCCATCTCACTTTAACACCTCTGCACAGGAGAGAAAAGGTGAGAGAAATTATGCATTTTGCAGGACCCTGAATAAGAATGGACCCATGTCTGGAGTGCTGGGAACTCTGTACTTTGTCTGTCGATCTACCTATCAAGGACCAGTGGTGCAGTCTCCCGAACTCCCTCAGTGCACAGTAGAGGGGCGTCACCACAGGGGTCCCTGAGACTTTTTAGCAGTTTGCCTGTAGGTAGGTAAAACTCATCGTAAGAAGGGTGCCTGACTCCTCCTCACACATAGGTGTCTACAACTGGCCAAAGGAGGTTTTGGGACCTAAATAGTGAAACAGGTGAGGATGCACTATCTTGAGTGCTGCAGGATGCTTCTGGAGGTCACTGTGGATAGATGAGAGAACCAGGTGTTGGACAGATGATAGGTCCATGACAATGAATTAAAGAGCAGGAGGAAGTCCATCATTTTTCCTTCATCAGAAGAGGGGCAATGCAGATTCCTGAAGTGGAAACTCCTGGCAGCTGGCAACTGTATTTAGAAGCAAAACAAGCCAAGACTAATTATTAGCCCAATGGGCTAGCGAAATGGGGTTTATGTGCTCACTATGTTTTGGGTAGAAGAAACTGTCTCCTGGTGTCCCAGGGGAGCCCTAGGAAGCTTGGTCCCCTTAGAGAACTCCCTTTGGATATCAAGCCTGGGAGAGAGAGATGATTGCTTGGGGTAATGGTGGGGGTGAATGTTCTGTACCACTTCATCAATTGTTTCCTGTGCGGGGGGCCCAGTACCTGACCCTCAAGCCAATGAAAAGTAACTGGAGTACTGCCATACTCAGTAATCAACCTAATCCCAGAGACTGAATTGCAGTCAGAGAGCTGATGCATCCCATGCTGTCTCTGGAGGGGACAGGAATAACTATCATAATCCTCTCAGCTGTGTGGTTTATGGGAGTGACCTAGTAATCAGCTGGCCAGCTCCCAAATAAGCACAGCTTATTGTCAGTTGGGTCATAAAACTGATAAGCTTGGCAGCACATGTTTTGGCTCCAGTATTGCCCAACAAGTTAAAGACGGGTGCTCCATCCGAGGGGCAAGGCCATTCAAAGCTAAAAAGTGACCCCATAGTGAGTGAGTAACACAATTGAACATAGAAGACCAAAACAAACATAGCTGCTTGTGAAAGAAGCCCAGAAAGTTCTGGGGTGGCTAACAACTAAGCATATTCTGTTTTCGTGGTGTCCCAGGAAGGGGAGAAGAAACAGCCCTCCTTACATAACACGTACACCTTATACAATGTGTTTCACTACATGGATTCCCTATTTTTCAAAATGATTAAGAGAATGATCACACATATATGACAATATAAACAAGCAAACATATTATATATATACATGAATTCCCCCATACAGTGACAGATCCAAAGACTCAATGTACAAATCTTGTCATGCATTTGTGGGCCGTTGTTTAGTTAACGCTTCGTAAAGTATAGGTCCCCGAATGCTTTACTTCTTTTTCTGTATATTCAGTTCAAGCAGTCCCCATGAGGGCTACTCCTATTCCAAATCCTTCAGAGTAAATGTCCAAGAATGATCAGTTTTATCACAAGAAGGTGATTCCAATCTTCATCTAATGAAACCACACTCCTCAAGAATTAGAATATGTGCCAATACGGTATGACCGCTATCAGATGGGACACAACTTTGAGGTCTTCCTCAAACAAACCTCTCACAATTGGGAAAAAGAGCTGATTCAAGGGACTCGGGCAGTTCAAGATTTCAACTGTTCATTGTTAATATGGTTTAACACTTTCTTGAACTAAGATGAGATTGTGCCCTCTCAGTGTGATCATGTCCTGTGGGAGTGGAAGAAAATTCACTGGGACACCGACTGATTTCCAAGAACATTTCTCAACAGACAAGCATTGATTGGAGAGAACATTTTACACAGCAACTCCCAAAAAGTGGTCTATTGATTAATAGCTATTGTTATTTATTCCTCCACTGAGGCCTTACCTGGATTAGATCCTGTACTGCATGACCAAGAAAGTCAGAAGCACCACCAAATATCCAAACAGTAGTTGAGAGCTCCTGGCATCCCTCAAAACAGTGGTTTAAGGGCTGCCATGAGTCTAGCTGTTCCCACAGGAGCTCCCTTTTAAATCCCCCTAAGTCTCCCGGGGGATTATATTGAATACACCAAAGAGGTATACCAATGTTTCAAGCATTCCTGAATAGGGAGCTTATCTGCTTATGGGGTGTAAAAACCTTTGTTGTTGGTTCCTAAAGCTGCTCTTGCATCAGTGTAAAGAAAGAACAAGGACTCACATTGCACAGTTCTGAACAAGTAATGCTTTATTAATGAATGAAGGAATTAATAAAATCTACTTTGTAAAGTGAAACTGCTGCTTCATTAACAGCTTTCTGGTGATTTGCTAGTGGTGGCAGTAGAAAGAGAATTACATTCCATGGAACGGAAAAGTCTTCAGCTGGACCTTAAATTAACTTTCGCTTGGAATATACAGAAGGTTTGATGGTAGAGCATTCCAAAAACTGGGTAGTAGAATCTTTTATGACATTCAAATTTAACAGTGAATCATGGCTCATTAAACTATCATTTTATACTGCTCTACCAATAATGAATTCTAGTGTTAAGTGTGTATTGCTAATTTGACAGTTGTATTGATTCCATTCTATAGAGAGTAGCTCTGAATTTTTATAGCTATTCCCAATTATATTGTATTCAGTAAATGTGGTGCTAGGGTTCACAGCTAGTTGCTAAACAGACTTAAGAGGCCATTACTTAAGGTTTGCTACCTGCCATCATTTATATATTTTCAAATTAATGTATAGTGCTGAGTGTTGTGTGCGTGTAATCAAGTATGTTGCCTTTCTATATGTAAATGTAGTGGCTGGGCAATGATTTATTATTGGCTGGACAATAATTTATTGAGGGTTGTCTGCTTCATGCCTAATGACTCTAGTAGCCCCCACCACCTCCCCTGAGCAAACCTTTTGCTACCCTCAGAGAGTTATGTGCTTGGTTTGTGGAAGAAGTAAGATTGCAGACATTTTTGTGAAGGAACCACATACTTCCCAACTATTAGCCCTCTTTTCTGCACTTTTTTTGCAGGAAAAAAATAGCAAATACATTTCTGGGTCTCACTTTGGACAAACAAGGCATCCACCCCATATTGTAACCTGTATAAAAGGCGTGGACTTCAATATGGGACTAGAACTCGCAGTAATCACGCATGGGGATGCCCCCAGAAACATACCAAAATATGGCAAAGATGGTCAAATTCCTTTCCTAACGCTCACGTTACAATCACCAATGTAACCTGGCTTTACCTATCACTACGGCACTATCCCTGGGCTTTTTCTCCTTATGATACCCACCCGGCACTTCCGTACAAACCTCCTGTGTATTGAGATGGCTTTCTCTAGCTTAATGTGTCGGTTCTTACCCCAAAATGTATCCGGGTATTATGATGGTTTGTTTTACCAATATATTGTATCTACCTGTCCCTATCCCTTTGGCTCTCTCCTCCCCATGTCTTTGCATTCCACCTGTTACTACTGTAAAGAGCTCTGATACCCTTACGGGTCTGGTTAGCGCTCTATAAAACACTAAATAAATAAATAAAATGGGCTGACCATATAAGCTTGTCCCTGGAATCAGACACTATACCCCACCACAACCTAGACAATGAGATAATGTCATACGGACAAGATCAGAAAGATATAGCACAGATCACGGCCTCTACATGAAGGGGATGTTGGGAGAGTACAGGATAAAAAATGTGAGTGTGGATGCACATTGTTCTCTTTTATAGTTTTGTTACATTACGTTTTTAGTCAGGCGTACATTTTTATATACAGCCTACAGTCATAGCCGGTGGGCACACAGATATTGTAGATGTGCTTCAAAATGGTGGTAAATGTTTCACCCTGTCGAGATACACCGATCTGTATTGTATCAAACTTCAATTAAATACGTTATTAAAAAAATATATATATATCAAATACAGAAATGTAGATTACAATAATATTGAGTTTTAACACTTTTTAAAAATAAGATGTGATTATTTGTATAATATAATAATATATTCTTTAAATAATTAAATGCATTTTATTAAAATTAGTTTTACACTTTATACAGTTGTGATACTTTTTAGAAATAGAATTTCGTAATAGAATGAATGCATTGCATAATACATTTTAAATATATGTATTTTAAATCGCAAATGATAAAGACATTATGTACCTTTTCTGAATTAGATATGTAATTTATGTACCATTTATCACTTGCAGAATAACATATTTTTTAGAGACAACTGCTATCTAACAGTAAAAAAGTAAAAATAACATTAAATGTCCTAAATACTAATCTATTTTCCAAATTTTTGAAATATTACATATTTTTTTCTAAATATATGAAAATGTATGCAATTGTCTGAATAGATTTTAATTTTTAGTACATAAACATATATTGTGGAGAGTAAATTTACCATAACTCTAACCCAATTAACATTAAGGAAAACACATATATTTAGAGGGATCAATTGTCCTTTTCCAACTACAGTCCAAGTAACATTAGGGTACTGGGGAAAATGCATATGTTTTGTTATCTGTTTTACCTTTCTCACTCCATGCAATGCAACATTGTGAAAAATGTAGGACTCTAGAATGAGATCTGATTCACTATTCCCAGTTGAAACCAAGTAAAAATGGATAAAGGGTTGGACTCTGGGGGGTCAGATTTACTATCCGAATTGAGAAAAAAGCAAATTTGGGAAAGGTGTTGTATATGCTGCTCTTACTCTAATCTAAGGAGTAATGAGGAAAGTGTTGGACTCCATGAGAGGTGAGGCAGGGCCAGAGGTACTATTCCCACTGCAACTTAAGCAACACTGGATGATATTGTAATATTCTTTTGGGCTGAGCAAATTATGGGCCCAATGTAGGTAGGCCGTTACCAATCGGTAACGGCTGAAAATACCGATTTTCGGCCCTTACCGATCGGTATACAGCCATCGAGATGTAGGGCAATGAAAATCGTCCAAATCGGTATATATACCGAATCGGAATGGCTACCAATTCGGAAATAATCCGAATCGGAAATACCCCGAATCGGAAAGAGAACGAATCGGTAACATACCGATTCATTAAAAATACCGATTCGGTCAATGTACCGAATCGGTAGTGACACCGATTCGTAAAAAAAACCGATTCGGTCCATGTATCGAATCGGTAGAGACAGCGATTCGGAAAAAAGCCGATTCGGCTAACCTACCAATTCGGCAGAGTAACCGATTTGGCAAATCTCTGATTCGTACAGAGAGAGAGATGTAGGGAAGCATAGAAATACCGATTTTGGCTCAAAATCGGTATTTCAAAATCGGTATTTACCATGGATTACAATCAGGTGGTAACCAACTTCAACCTATAAAAATAGACCCAGGATGGCTGCTTTTTATGTCATTGCAAGGCGGCTACGGCTACAGCAGGAAGGAGAGAGGGAATGGCAAAGAGAGGAACAGGTCTACAGACAGAGGATCACCCTGTTCATGCTCACAGAGGCAGAGATCCTACAGAGGTACAGGCTGGACTCAGACACCATTCTGGAGCTCATCAGGGACCTCAAACCACTGTTGGAACCACTGTTGGACCATCCCACCCCAAGGGCACATGCCATCCCATCGCACGTGCAGGTGCTATGCAGCCTACACCTGCTTGCGTCTGGCAGCTATCAAAGTGGAGTAGCTGCGGTAGGAGGGGTGACCCAGAGCAGCCTGTCAAGGTTTTTCCACAAATTCCTTGACGCCATGATACACAGGATGGACCAATACATCTCTTTCCCTGCAACCCACGCGGAACTGGTACAAACAAATGCTGACTTTTACCAGATGGCACAATTTCCCCAAATCATTGGCTGTATAGATGGCACGCACATTCCGATTTGCCCCCCTGCTGACACAGAATACATATACCGCAATAGGAAGTCTACGCACACCATCAATGTTCAGGTGATCTGCAATGCGAAGTGCACCATCACAGACCTGGTCGCAAAATTCCCAGGGAGTACCCACAACTCCTACATTTTTCAACAGAGCGGCATCTATGCACGGCTGACGGCTGGCGAATTTGGTGAAGGATACCTCCTAGGTGAGACACATCATCAGACCCCCATAACACAAAGTAGCTAAGTGAAATACATGTATGCATGTGAGTAATGTTACCCCTTTTCCTTCTAGGCGACAGTGCATATGCCCTCCGCTCATTCATACTCACCCCCTACCTCAACCCCTCTACACCCAGCCAAAGGAGGTATAACCGGGCCCACAAAAGCACAAGGAATGTAGTTGAACGGACCTTTGGCATCTGGAAAAGCAGATTCAGATGCTTGCACAAGAGTGGAGGTGCAAGGCAGTATACCCCCATCACCTGCTGCAAGATCATAGCTGTCTGTGCAATGTTGCACAACCTTGCGGTGAAGAAGGGCACTGAGCTGGAGTTGTCAGACTACGAGGACCATGACGACGACGTTGCTGTGCCACAAACACAACCTGCTGGGGTGTCTACGCCAAGTGATGGCAGATACAGACGTGAGGAGATTACAGAAAACTATTTCTGAGTGAGTACAGATGCACAGACAGGTCAATGGTTGTAAGGAAATGAAATTTTTAATAATGTTGCAACACCGTTACTGCACTGATGTGCAACAAAAGAAAATGTTAACAAAAAGTGGTTCAATGTCAATTGTCCGGGTTGCCTCACCCGCCCTGGCAAGCTTATTTTTTGCTGCGCTTAGCAGCCCCACTGGGATGTGCCTCTCCCCCTTCTGCATGTCCAGCAGCTTCAGCAGAGCGCCTGGTGCTCCGGCGCGGCTCCGACACTGCGCTGGCCAGGCTGCTGCGGCTGCTGCTGTCCCCAGCCTCGCCCAGGTCCAGGGCTGGATTGACCACAGTGTTTGATATTATAAGTGCCTCCATGGCGGTCGTAATGCGGGCCATGCCCCTGGTGACCTCTGCGGTGTTCTGGGTCAGGCTGGCCTCCATATTTGCCCCACGTTGGCATAGCTGTGCGGTGGCGGCAGCAAGGCGGTTTATTGACCTATTTTGCATGCGGGCATCCCTGCGGCGAGAGTGCTCGTGCTCGTCCAGTTTTGTACATAGCTGCGTGATGGCTGTGGTCATACGGCCAAGACCTGTAGCAATTTCCCTTTTGCTTTCCACAAATGTCTTAAAGCCCTGCGCCATCTCTCCCATTTGCAGGTTATGCTGCCGCAGCTGGCGCTGGCAGGCCAAGATGGATTTTGCCTGCATCCGCTGTATCTTTACCATGCTGCCCTCCAGCCCTTGAAAGACGCTGCCCTCCCGTGCTGGAAGTGCAGTGCTGGATGTTGTACGCCTCCGGGGATTGCTGCTGCCCTGCTGTGTGGGCTGGGGTGCCACAGGTGTAACTGTGTTGGTAGCTGGGGCCTGACCCGCTGCTCCCTCAATGGGTTTCAATGGAGCTACAACAATACTCCTGGCAGGAGATGTGGCAGGTGCAGGGTGGCTCGGTGTTGGTGAGTTCTCTGGGGAGAACAGCAATGGGGGCGTGCCAGATATTCGGGGGAGTGTAGAAATGTGAAGGAATGTCCAAGGTCTTCCTCATTTCCCTGGGCACTGGTGTTCTCATCCTCCTCCTCCTCCAGGGCTGCTTGACTAGTGCTTGGCCCTGCCACCGCACAGGAAGATGTTGCTGGTGCTGGTGCCTCAGTTGCTCCTGCTCCTCCGCCCGATGGTGCCCCTAGGTATAAAGAAGCATTTGTGAATTGAGTGCTGATGTATTACAGTCACTACAATTAAAGCATTGCACATATCATTTCAATTACTTTGATTCAGTTCCACTGTTCTTTTAATTATGCTTCTGCACTGGCATTTTTGCCTACTTCTGCTGACTACATTTACCATGATGCATTTCTCTTGTCTGTTGGTAGCAGTACTGGGCTGGGGTTTGGCTGTACATTGTGTCTAAAGGGGAGGTGTCTGGTAGGGTGTGTCATGATGCGCATGCTTCTTACCTTTAGCTGTAGCTCTGGCTGAGCTATCCAGGTTCCCAACTCCAACCACACTCTCCCTCTCGATGGTAGTCGCCACTAGTTCCTCCAGCTCAGTGAGGGGTGGCGCCGGGTTCCTGCCTCCACCGGTAAGTCCAGCCTGCCTCTGCAGCTCTGCCAGTTTCCGCTTTGTTAGGCTGCGGATATCATAGAACCTCTTTTTGAGGTCATCAAGGCTCATGGGGGTAACACCAACTGAGTTAACTTTCTCCCCAATATCGCTCCACAGCCTCTTCTTTGTGCTCTCAGGTACAGTGATGGACAGCCTCCCAAACAGCTGCCTGTGTACCCTCACCACCTCCTCCACCAACACTTGCAGCTCCATGGTGCTGAATTTAGGTTTCCTCTTCTGCACAGCCTTCTGGCTCTCACTGCTGCTCGCCATCTTTTACAGTGCTCTGGATCCTGCTTCCACTGCTGCTCACTGTGAATGCTCAGCTCAGGCTGCCTCTCCTGAAAGTTCTTAATGAGCTGCACCTGCCTGGGTAGCCACTCCCTGCTAGGGTGGGGGAGGGTGGATATATTTATTTATATTTGTTTGCATTTATATGGCGCACAGCTACCCAACAAAGGGTTTCCCGGCGCGACAGATCCCAGTGTCAATGCGGTTACAGGAATTAGATGTTGAATAGCCATGTTTTTAGGGCTTTCCTGAATTTGATGTAGCTTGGTTCAGACCGCAATGTGTGTGTCATTGAATTCCAAAGTGTGGGTCCTAGAAAAGAAAAGGACTTGCCACCCATGCGTGACAACTTGATCTTTGGGATTTCAAAATTATTTGCCGTAGAGGACCGAAGAGATCTAGAGGGACGGTAGGGGCGCATCAGGCTTTGTAGGTATTTTGGAGCGGTATTGGTGGAAATCCTGTGCATGAAACATAGGGATTTGAATTTGACCCGATTTTCAATTTTTAACCAGTGTAGTTTCCTAATGTATTTGGTAGTTGGAGTAGTGATGGGAATTTTCCAGAGTAGTCTGGCTGCTGCATTCTGTACTGACTGTAACCTGCGGACAGTAGCTTTATTTGCCCCCAGGTACAGAGCATTGCCATAATCTAATCTGGATGTGATCAGGGCGTTGACAACTGTTTTCTTGGTGTTTTCAGGTAACATCCAGCAGATCTTTTTAAGCCATTTCAATATGGCGAAGCAGGTGGATGAAGTTTTTACTGCTTGCTGGTGTAGACTGAGCGAGTCGTCAATAATGACTCCCAGGTTGCGGGCATGTGCGACAGGGGTTGGGGGGGTACCCATTTCAGATGGCCAGTGTTGGGGTCCCCAAAGATCTTTGTTTTTACCCAACACGATTAACTCGGTTTTCTCGCCGTTAAGTTTTAGAAAGTTTTTCTGCATCCAACCGGCGATTTTACTAAGTCCGATTTGTAGGGAGGATGAATTGTCAGCGTCTGCTGCTGATAGCGAAAAAAGCAGCTGAGAGTCATCAGCGTAAGAAAACATTAAAAGCCCAGTGTCTTCCACAATCTTGGACAGGGGACTCATATAAACATTAAAAAGCAACGGGCTAAGAATGGAGCCCAGAGGTACTCCGTGTTTAAATGTCCTTGTATCAGAACAGGCAGTTTGCGAAAATACCTGAAACGTTCGATTTTCTAATAGTGATCTGATCCAATTAAGAGCTGCCCCGCGAATGCCTAGGGAGTGGAGAGTCTGAGAGAGGACCGCATGCGACAAGGTGTCAAATGCCCCGCTGAGGTCGAGTAGCACAAGTGCTACTGTTTCGCCCTTATCTACCATGCGACGGATGTTTTCGGTCACCCCTAGCAATGTAGACTCAGTGGAAAAACATGCACGATATCCCGACTGGTGAGATGGTAACAGATCATGAGTGGTGATGAAATCTGTAAGGCAACGATGAACATGCTTCTCTAATAACTTAGCAAAGGTGGGTAGCAATGATATTGGGCGAAAGTTAGCTGGCAAGTTGGGGTCTGCGCCAGCTTTCTTTAAGAGTGGATGAATCATCGCATGCTTCCATTCACTGGGTACAGTTTGTTCAAGTAACGACGTATTAAGGAGATCGGTAATTGTAATTAGAACGTTACTGCTAAGTTGTTTTAAGATTGAACATGGCAGTGGGTCTCTAGGAGAGCCCGATTTGATGGTCTTTAGTAGCCCTTGAACCATGTCAGGGTTCAGCAGGGGCCAACTAGCTAGTGTGGCAAAAGATGTATCATCCTAGGAAGGGCAATCAGTAATACCTATGGTATTACCTGGCGTATGTGATGAACAATTGGGGGTCGCTTCAGGAGTGAAGTCGTGTTCATTGGCAGCATAGTTGATGTCTTGGTGGATTTTATCAACTTTATGAATAAAAAAGTTGGCTAACATGTCACATTGCGTTTTGTTTAGCTCAGGTGGAGGTTGGAACGTATTGGATCCCGCCATCTCTTTAACTAACTTGAAAAGTGTTTTAGAGTGGTCTAAAGCATTTGTGATTTTTGTGCAGATGAATTCTGCTTTGACTTTGTTACACTGTTTTTGGTAAGCTGTTAGCTGGATTTTATATTTTTCCTTATCTGCAAGTAAGTAAGACCTCCTCCATTGACGTTCGAGATTCACCTCATTGGCTGTTGTCTCTGGTTTCAGTTTGACTAGCTTGCCGAATCGGCATTCACCGATTCGGTATTTACCGAATCGGATTTTACCGAATCGGATTTTACCGATTTGGAAATTCCCGATTTGGTATTTGCAATGCGTTCCTATGCGCCTTTTGGCCATGGGGGTGTATAGCGATTACTGATTCGGTATTTGCCAATTCGGTTGTAGCCGAATCGGTAAATTCCGAATCGGTGGATGCCGATTCGGTACGTATCGAATCACAATACCGATTACGACCGAATCAGTATTTTTCCGATTTTTTTTCTCTACATCTCATTTTCCGATTTCAAAATACCGATTCGATGCAATTCGGTATTTTGAAATCGGAAAATGCGTTTTACCTACATCGGGCCCTTAGTGTTCCCAATCCAATATCCTCTATTTTGTAGAAAATATCCATCTCAAAGTAAATTAATTTACTCTCTATACTAAAGAAATATTACAAAAATATATTTGACTAAATCTAAAACAATAAAACATCAGTAATGTATTAGTTATTATGGTGGAAAATACCAGAATGAAATTAATTTAAAAATAAAGCCTTTAAAAGGAATATAAATATTAATTATAAAAAATGCAATAATTTCTGACATATACAATTATAATAACACAACAATTGACATTTTAAACTTAATTTTCTCCAAAATAATGTGAACACATTTTAAAAAACATAACATGATCATGTTTTTTTAAATGAAATAATAATTTGAAAAATGGTAACACACAAACAATGATATAGCAAATATTTCAACCAAAATATATATAGATATGTATTATACAACCTACTGGCAGTCGCCAGTAGGTAGTTATAGTTAGGACCTATTATCCATAGGAAATCTGTTACATTCTTTTCCCATTAACTGTGGCGCCGGTTGACGAATCTTTGCTAAATTTTCAAAACTTGTGGGGCGCTCCAGTCAGCTTCTATCTTGAAAGTTTCAGCGTGATTCAGCAAGCGGGGGCGAGAAAAAATGTGGGTCCCAAAACATCTTTTCTTCATGTTAATTCCTATAGGAAACTTTAGACACGGCTACAGCCCGAACTGCTCCAACAGAATTACACCAAATTTGGCAAAAAGGTAGCCCTTGGTTCAGAAAGAAACCTGTTTTTTTTAATGGTGTAAATCCGCTCAGTAGTTCCTGAGAAATAAAAAAAAAAATGAGGTCCAAAAATGCATTTCCCATTGCAAACTTTAGACATGGCTACAGCTTGAACTGCTTACCAGAATTACAAATGGTGTAAATCCGTTCAGTAATAGCTGAGAAAATCCCCTGAAAATAGATCGATATATAGAGGCACTGTGGATCTGCGCACCCTCCCGATCACGAGCTTCATGCTAATTGGCTGTCAATACTCCAAATCAGGAAGTGTTGGCAGTCATCCTGTGCCACGGTAGAACCAAGGCACAAGAAAACGATAAAATAAAGGCGCAAAAGAAATAAAGGGGAAGAAAAAAGCGCATTTCTTTTATAAAAAGGTGAGATGCGTGCTGAGTGTGAAGATGCAGCTGGAAAAAAAAAAAACGAAGCGCAGACTCCCGCGCTTCGTTATTAATTAACCCCCAGGTGGGCCAAGTCCCTGGGGCATCTCAAAAATAATTTGTGTGAGCCCAGGGGGACCACCGCAGCCACGGGGACCCCCACCCCGGGGCTTTCTATAAATTTTTGTGCGGGAGCACATTGCCCCCCACAGCCCCGGAGACCGCCACACCCTAGGGCTTCTTTTTAAATGTATGGGGGGCCTCAGAGGCCCCCCAAGCCCCAAGGACTGCCACCCTGATTCTTTCAGTAATTATTGTGCGGGGGCACATTGCCCCCAGTTGCACCAGGGACCACCAGGCCCGGAGGCATCTTTTAAAAAAAAAAATACCTGTCCGGGGGGGCTCAAGCCCCCTCACACGCATCCGGGACCGCCACCTCCCCGGGGCCCTAATATGTAAATTTGGGGATCTGTTAAGGACAGGAGCCCCGGGGACTATCCCCGGGGCTCGGCATGTGCTGGCCCTAGGGACCGCCACCCCCCCGGGCCGGCTCCTGCAGTGTCCCGGGGGGTGCCCACCCCCGGGATACTGCTGTTTGCTATGACAGGGCAGGAGCATCACGCTACCGCCCTGTCATAGAAAACTAGGGTTTCAGTTTTGGAAGAGAGAGCAGGAAACTTGCTCTCTCTTCCAAAATCCAAACCACATTGCTTTTCCACACAGGAGAGCTGAATGTCAGCATCTCCCCATGTGAAAAAGCAATTCCGGCTACCGCAGGACGCAGCAAGCCAGCAGGGACCGTGGGGGCATTGGGGCTCCCCCCACGCTCCCCATCTCACTGCCTAGGCCACGGAGGAAAATCGAAATTAGTGGTAGGAGCCAAGTTTTTTTTTACCAAAAAATTGGAGTCTCTAACCCAGTGCGATGCTCAGCGTGGCCCCCTGGTGTGAATGCGCTGGGTGCGTGACTCCCAGCTAAAAAAAATTGCATTTTTTATTATAAATCTAGGTTATATGTTTGGTTCTTGGGTGGCTCTAAAAAGAGCTCTTATGTTTATTGGGTGATTTTGGTATCTACATGTAAGTGCTTATGCAGAGTCTACAGTTGTTGAGAAAGACTCTGTTTCTCTCTTCTCTCCTGTAGATGCCATACATATTAAAACGCATATTGTTGTTGTATGTGGACCCCATACTATAATCTCTGAGATAAGCAGAAACAGCTTTATTGACATGTTTCCTAGCTTTCTCAATCTGTGGACAAAATTGATTGGACTAGTTCCATTTCTGTCTTTGGCATATGTTAGAGTAGAGAAAGGCAGTTTGGGGGAAAAGTAACATCAATTCTGCAAAGGTGTCCTTCATTAGCATTTCCAGACATACCCCAGTCAAAGTTGTGAGAAGTTAGCCTGGCATATGATGTCCACTAGTTCTAGTGGGCAATTTGCACAAGCCTAATCGACCCTTATTGATGGTGGTTGTAAAGTCAACCTTATAGAAAGCTATCCTAGTGGTAGCATGGACCAGCAGTCATCAGGCTAAGACTTCAGAGAGCGTATTAGGCAAGTTGTTTTACCAATTATAATCCCTTGAGTACCAAATTAAAGGACACCACACAAGGTATATATCAAATGAATATGTATTTATACTAAATGCAACCCCTCTGCACTCTTAATGATGTCAGAGGTAAAAGTACCATACATGTTACTCAATTAGGGGCCTCACAAACCATATACTAAAATAGTGGTATACGAACCACAAGAGAATTAGAAAGCATGCCTGGGGCCTGTGGAATCGCTGGGGCTACTCTAAACAACCAAAGGTTAGGAAGTAGGAGGGCCACGGGAGACGCGTGCAGTGTCTAAACAGAGCCACGGGTTACCATTGAATTTCTATGGGAAACAGTGAAGTTACAAATATACAATTTAAGGACACTTCCAGATGGAGTACGATGGAACCCTTTTAAACTAGGACAGTTCGAGAGTCAAGACCCACGGGAGCACTGGAGTACTCGTGTTACCTCACCCTGGGAAGCCGGGTGCATTGGTGTATTTTTGTGTCGGGTTTCGTCATCGTTTTCAATGGAGAGCTGCAAAGAAGTGCTGCAGGCGACCAGAGGAAAAGTGTCCGGGTGGATCAAAGATCTGTAGAACCTAAAAGCAGAAGGGACAGAGTCTGGGTCACTTGCCAGTGACCAGGGTGGTGATAGGAAGATGCCACCAGATGTCGGGTGATTTCAGGTGAAGATGTGAAGTTTGTCTCTTCAGCCACGAGGACCAGGAGGTGTCAATGACAACCATGAGCTTGATTCGAGCTGTCCCACAAAGGATCTAGTTGACTGCGGTGTTGGTATCCGTACTGGGCCCAACAAGCCTTGGCAAACGCAACCCATATAGGATGTCAAGCTTGGCTTTGGAGCAGACCAGCAAGGTCTGAGGAACTTCTCGTTTGTAGGGAAGTTGGAGAAAGCCTGGAGAAACCATGAAAGCAAGTTACATGTAAAGGAAAGTCTTCGGTGGGCTCACTAGCCAAAGGACTAGGAACCGCAAAGACGCATCAAGCTGAAATGCAAAAATTGGGCCCACGGGTCACTCGAGGAGTGGGGGCCTATGACCTTCAGTGCAAATAGTGCTCGGGTCTGGAGCTTCAAGCACTCTAATGCACAACTTCGAGTTACCTCGTGAAGTGAGTGCAGCTTGCAAAATGCAGGATGTCCAGGAGTTCTATCCCACGTCTCTTGTGTCTGCCACAGGTCTCAGCTTTGCTGTGAGTGAATGACAGGATCTGAGATGTCTGGAAGTCTGTGTCCTGTGTTGAAGAATCTTCAGGATCCAGCAGGAGCCTCAATAATACGGACCAGCAAAGTTGCTGTTGGTGCCTGTTTGAACATGGTGGTCACTCCTTGACCACAAGGGAGATGTCTTCCATCTTTCAATCGAAATGGAATGTCGAAGGTCCAGGATTTATGTTTCAGATTTTCATCCAGGGTAATCTAAAGTCCTAGTGACTGGGCTTCTATACCTATACTAAGTTTAGGGCTGGAATACCCTTAAGGTCCTTCCTATGAGTGGACCTTGAAAGGGGGTGGTTACACCCCTTTCCCTTTGTCCAGTTTCGTACCAGAGCTGGGGCAGAGTGCCCCAGCAACCGGTTTGAACTGGGAAAGGCATGGAGCAACTTGTGTGCCCCAGGCAGTGTCTGGAAAGCATTCACTGAATTCAGCCCTCCCTGCCCCAATACACTAAAGCCTGTCTGGGGAGGTGCTGGCACCCCCCTGGACAGGAAACCTATTGTCCGAGCCTCCACTGCCAGCGTCCAGCAACAGGAGGTCAGACTCGTGTCTGTGGCAGCAGCATCCATGTTGTGATGCTGAGGCTCTGATTAACTTTAACCGGGTAAATCAGTAACTACATGTCTTCTCCCTCTAGAAGGGTAGAATGCTACCCCCGCCGCCAGGACTGGCAGGGGGTAGTATTGCAAAGTGTTTGACACCTTACACAGCATGTTTTGATGAAGCCAAACCAAAGTTAGCATTAACCACGAGGATTATAATGCATTTTAGAGTTTAGGGTATGGCTATATCATAGAACAGCTATAAGGAGATGGTTCCGAAAGCTGCAGAGGGGCTCAGCTCATGCTAGGGCACCCTCTCACATAAAACCAAGCACTCTACCTCCAGGATTGTTAAGGCCTGCTACTATATCTAAGTAAGGGGTGATTACACCACCTTACTCAGCCTGTATGAACAGACCTGTGGTGTCAGTTTGGAAGGCAAACCAGGGGTGGCACAATACATGCTGCAGCCCGTGGTAGGCCTAAGGTGCACCTATGCCCTGGGTACCTATGGTGCACTATACAGGGGCTCACATGGGTGACCCAGTAACCAATCTGGTATGTACCTAAAGTACATGGTATCAATTAAAGAGAGAACAGCTGGGCTCTGGGCCTGATTAGCAGGGTCACAACCACACTAAACTCGAATAACCAGAGAATCACAGCAAAAAAGTGGGGGTAACCATAGGAAGCAGACCCTACTTTCCTTCAAAAGTGCCCTTTTTCATTGCCACCACAGTGCACAATGAAATAGGATTTAACCAATGGCATCAATTGGTGCCACTTTAATCCTCACTGTCCAATCCATTTAATGTCTACATTTTGCAAAGCACAGTCTTTGTCAATACATCTGCTTTCAGCATACCTTTTGCACCAGAAAATATAGCTGTGTCCCACAATCCATACTCTAAGCACCTTGAAGGGAAGTCCGGATGCACTCAAAAGATGTCTGCAAGTGAAGTAGGCAGTTTGTAAAATAAGAGTCTCTAAATTGGTCGACAAGATGCAGTTTTAAAAAAAGAAGAGAAATGATTGGCTGATTGAGAACATCATAGAGTGAAAAAAAGGGTATATGTTTCTGTGTTTAAAAGGCATGTTTATTATTCGTTAGTAAAAACTGTTTGAAAGGTACATTAGACAGGATAAGCTTGTATTTTAGAAAGTCAAGCACACTTGCTGTTTGAATTTGCAACATTGTGTGCTGAACTCGTGACCTGTGTGTTCAGTTGAGTTTTCCTTGAACTGTGACTATGGAAACAGACATTGTGCAGAATGGGGGTAGGGTTGGAAATTATGTGTGGCATTAAAATGTGTATTTCCTAATAATATTACAGTAATATGCAATTGCAGTGAGATTTCCCAAGTCACTGGTATAGTTAGAAGTAGTGTGTTATGAAAAATAATGGTAAAAGTATTTGTAATATACTTTTGAAGTCTCGTCTGGATCTGCGGTTTCATCGCTTAAGGTGCAAGGACAAGGCGCGAATCTAGAAAATTTCCTAACCAATTTTGGGTCAGTTGGCAAAGGTTGATATGGGTATCCAATAGAAATGTGTCTTAGAATTTGAATTAATCTGGGAATCAATGTGATTCGATATTTACATGTATACGTGTGCAGAATGAGAGGGAAACTTTGCCATTTTTTAGTTTTGCTAAGAGCAGTGTATTATATTCATTGTGTGCATAAAAAAATCTGGTGTGTGATTCAGATACTTCATAATCTACAAATCAATTTGAAAGGTGATTTATTCATTTGTGAGGTGTACTATATGGAGCCTTTGTTTTTAAACATGAAATCTAATTGATAAAACTTGAAGTTAGTCATATATTTTGTATTGAAGAAATGTTTATTGCACTTTTTTGTAATGTGTTTAAAATGTTGTTTAATATACACTTTACATAGTATTATGTGTGTTTTGGAATAGGGATTGCTGATTATGACTGATTGTGTTAATATGTGGATATGTACATTATTAGTATAGTGCATACTTTTAGGTGTTGATTTTAAATTGGAAATGCATATGTCGAGTTAAGGTATTAGTGATGAAAGTAGTTTTTATAAGTGTCTACAATGGTATAGTTAAAATATGCGACATAATTCAGCATGTTGCCTTCCAGCCCAGTGAACACACTGTCACCTTGCTCCAAAATTGAGGACTGGCTGGCCTTGCCCTGCGGCGTCTGGAGGATGTGTGGGCGAGCTCTGATGGTGTCTCAGGGCTTTCCATGTTGCCGTCCTCATCCACTGGACACTGTTGGCCCTCTGTGCCCTCCTCCTCTGACAACTCCATCTGCTGGAGGGTGGCCACGGCATGCCTCCTGCCTGACTGTGGTGGTGGTGGTGATTGTGGCAGAGGGGATGGAGATGGTGGTGATGGTGGCGTTGTCTGGAGCTGTGGTGATGATGGGGATGGAGAAGTTGTTGGTGGTGGTGCGGTGGTTGTGTGCCCTGTAGGCGACTGCTCCTCCTCCTGTTGTCTCCCCTCTGGCCTGGGTGCCTTCCCTCTGCTTCCCTCTGCTACACTGCAAGATGTATCACCTGTAATGACAGAATGTAGATATACTCACTTATCTGGCTACATATATATTGCATTAAACATTATGCCAGTTCTGAACATGTGTTTCCTAAGACTACATCTCCCACGATGAATTGCAGGTAATGAGTAAAACATGGACTGGAGTGGGAGTCCCTATGCCTCTCGGGGGATTGGGGTTGGGGAGGAGGAAGCACAGCCTACAGGACATGCATCTTACCTTGTTTTCTGGCAGCTCTGGCAGAGCTGTCTGCGTTTCCCACGCCACTCACACTCTCCGGCTGAAGGGTGGACTCTACCATGAGTTCCAGTGCTGTTGGTGCAGGTGCTCTGCTCTTTCCTCCACCAGTTTTGCTGCCCTGCCTCTGCCTCTCCGCCATCCTTGCCTTTGCCGTCTTCCTCAGGTCATACCACCTTTTCTTTTATGTCCTCTATGGAGCCTTGGGTGACCCCAATTGAATTTATTTTGCTCTGGATCCCAAGCTAGATCTGTCTCTTCTGAGACTCTGGCCATTGGAGGGACTGCTTGCCAAAGAGCTTTTCATGGTCCTTGCTGACGACTTCAATGAGGACCTCCAGCTCCTATTCACTACATGTCATCTTCCTTTTTCTTTCTGCTCCCTCCTTCTCTCTCTCCTGGTTTGCCATTTTCCAATGGTTTTTTGTTGTTGTTGAAGATGAGAGGCTGTGTTGCTCGTGACCGAATTTGTAAATTACTGATTCGGTATTTACCGAATCGGTATTGGATTCAATATTTACGAATCGGTATTAGTGTTTCGAATCTTTTTTTTTACCGATTGCTCCTGAATCAGTTATTTTTACCGATTATTACCGATTTGGTAAATTTTACTGAATATTTACATACATCAGAGATACCGATTCCTTAATACCAAATCGGTAAAATTCGGTATTAAGGAATCTATATTTCACGTTTACCTACATGTGGCCCTCAGGCATTTAGACAAGCAGTGGTACAGTCAAATATACACAATGTGTGTGGTCCCCTAATCCCTTACAGACTACTGAGTCAGTCCTGCAAAAGTCCAGGGAATAGTAATGTTTGTCTGGAATCACACTGTGAGTCTGTGTCTACTCCTACAATAATCCTGACTGAAGGATGTTCTTATCTAATTACTCTGCTGAAACATAAACGCTTATAAAGTTATTCTTATGTCAACTACTAGCAGTCTGGGAACCCAGTCACTGTCTATGCACTTGGAGAACGACTCAGGCATTCAGACAAGCAGTGGTACAGTCAAATGTGCACAATGTGTGCGGTCCCCTAATCCCTTGCAGACTACTGAGCCAGTCCTGCAAAAGTCCAGGGAACAGTCATGTTTTTCTGGAATCACACTGTGAGTCTGTGTCCACTCCTACAGTCATCCTGACAGAAGCATGTGCTTATCTCATCTCTCTGCTGAAACATAAGCGCTTATAAACTTATCCTGCTGTCAACTACTAGCATTGTAGGAACCCAGTCACTGTGTATGCACTTGGAGAATGACACAGGCATTGAAACAAGCAGTGGTATAATCAAATGTGCACAATGTATGTTGACCCCTAAGCCTTTGCAGACTGCTAAGTCAGTCCTGCAAAAGTCCAGGGAATAGTCATGCTTTTCTGGAATCACACTTTGAGTCTAAGCCCACTCCTACAACCATCCTGACAAAAGCATGTCCTTGTCTAGTCTCTCTGCTGAAACATAGGAGCTTTTAAACGTATCCTGCTGTCAACTACTAGCAGTCTGGTAACCCAGTCACTATCTATGTACTTGTGGAACGACTCAGGCATTCAGACAAGCAGTGATATAGTAAGATTTGCACAATGTATACGGTACCCTAGCCCCTTGCAAACTACTAAGTCAGTCCTAGAAAATTCCAGCGAATAGTCATGCTTGTCTGGAATCACACTGTGAGGCTGTGTCCACTCCCAGAATCATCCTAACCGAAGCAAGCCCTTATCTAATCTCTCTGCTGAAACATAGATGCTTATAAAGTTATTCTCCTGTCAACTACTAGCACTCTGGGAACCCAATCACTGTCTATGCACTTGGAGAATGACTCAGGCACTCAGACATGCAGTAGTACAGTCAAATGTGCACAATGGGTGCGGTCCCCTAACCCCTTGCAGACTACTGAGTCAGTACTGCAAAAGTACCGGGAATATTTATGCTTGTCTGGAATTACACTTTGAGTCTGTGTCCACTCCCAAATTATCCCGACAAAAGCATGTCCTTTTTAAATCTCTCTGCTGAAAAATAAGCTCTTATAAACTTATCCTGCTGTCAACTAATAGCACTCTGGGAACCCAGTCACTGTCTATGCACTTGGAGAATGACTCAGGCATTCAGACAAGCAATGGTACAGTCAAATCTGCACAATGTATGCAGTCCCATCAACCACTGTAGTGTAGTAATTCATTCCTTCTAAAATCCAGGTATTACCCATGCAGTTTAGCAATCACACTGTCACTCTTTCTGCACTCCTGCAATCATCCTGACAGAAAAATATTTCTTATCTAATCACTGCACAAAAATTCGGGCATGTATAAATTAACCATTCTATTTCATTGCAGTACTCTAATGGTCCAGTCAATATCCATGTTCTCATGTAATGACCCAGATACCAATACATCCAGTATTACAATCATCTATGCACTATTGATGCTGTCCTCTAAACACATAAATATTATTTATTCAGTTACACAATTATCCAGTTAGTTATCTTTCTATTGCAATGAATGGATTGCAATTTTAAAAGAAAGTGTTGAAATTATTTTTATATTCAACATGCTTATTTAGTAATACAATAGTATATATTATAAATTTATTTTAATAATGTCATGTATTTTTTTAACAGATATTGTTCTTCATCATTAAAAAAAACTTACCATTAATAGAATAACACAATAGCAGAAACATAAAAAAGGAGTATTGTTTGAAGAAAACACAACAGCAACCATTAGATGAACTACAACATGTCAGAAAAAAGAAAAATCTTGCGGTAAGAAAACAAAAGAATTTATTAAAAAACTTTCAAAGCCTAGAAACAGTGTGCACATTGTGGAAAGTACAAATAATACCTCAACAACAATACATAATAAGATGAAAAGAAATAAAAAAAATGTGAAATCACTTTCAAAAGACACAATGTATGGTAAAAGGAGGAAGACTCAGTATGACGAAATTAGAAAGAAAATGTTTTACAGTAGAGTAGTCTTTCATTTGTTGAAAGATGTGAAGAAATACAAAAGAAGACCAGGATTTTATAAAAAGAAGAAATAAATTGAAACCATTGTTGAGAAGGCTTTTGAATTAAAAAGGAAATTATTCATTTTAGTTTTAAAGAGAATTTGATCACTAGATAAGCCAATACATTTTATGAAGTCCAAAAGTAAGAAGAAAAGAGTAATTAACAGAACTAACTTTTGTGATTTTTTTGGGGTGAATGGAAACACAGTTCAAGTTCAGAGCCTTTTTTGTAATGTAGTTATTTTCAAACCAATACATTATTGCTTGCAGTTGATACCAGTGGTCGAGCTTATGAGGTTAGAAATGGTTGTCCAATTGAGAAAGAGAAAATGGTTCCTAAAAATGTAGAAGAACGGATAGCTGATGAAGTTCTAGGGAGAAGTCCTAAAGCCCCAGTGTAAACTTGGGATTAGTATTTGTAGTATAGGACAGGAATCTATTGATATTTTACGCATTTGTTTACGAGAGTATAGTAAAAAAAAAAGTCCTAAACAAAAGAATAAGATGTTGCAAGGACTAGATCCTTGCATAGTGTGAAAAAATACTGGTTTGCAAGGTCATTATCTGGCTTGTCTTTCTAGAAAAGTATGTCAAAGTGTTTTTCCTCATTTTAGAATGTTACTAGTACATCATTCTCAAATGAGGAAGTTAGTCAGAAGATTGAATTATGTAAAAAGTCCAGCAATCATTTTAAATGAGTTAAACAGTGCTCTTTGCATGGCTCAGTGTCAGATGTAAAAACTGAATTGATGAAATAGAGTTTTGTTACTTTGGCCCTGAAAAAGAGAGTAAAGAAAGAGAGACATTAATAGAAGTAGATGTTGAAGGAAATGTGGAAAATATTACTACCGAAAAGTTTGAAGAACAAATTACAAAGTTCAAGGTGATTTCATGTGAAAGACCAATTTATTCTTGTATTTGTTGCTGACAAACTCACAATAGAAATCAGACAAGAAATGTTGATTTATACTCAAAAAGTGAAAGAGATAATAATGATAAGTGGAAAGAATTTGCAACTTATTTCTTGATAGAGGGTTGCTTTGATTTAGGTACTGATCAGCGTATTTGTAAATATTGTTATAACAAATTAGTTGATAATACAATGCCTGCTAGAGCTGTCCATAATAATCTTCAGTTAGTAACTATTCTTGCAGAATTAATAGATTTAAACACATATGAGTCTATTCTGATTCAAAGTGTGCACCCATTTCACGCTATTGTTCGTATGGAGTCTAAAATAGGTAAATTGCCTCCTACAGATTTACAGAGAGGATTGAAAGGAAGAGTTGTATATTTACCTCTAGATTTAAAGAAAAATATTGAAACGGATTGGTGTAGAGAATGTAGAAAGTTAACCACTAGTTATTTTGGTTAATGGTGTTCCTACTAAAAGTAAGAAAATCTGGCAGCAATTAGTGGATAAAAACAACAGTTGATTGGCCGGTTTCGGGCTTTCAACCCTCATCAGCCGGGATACCTTGATTCCAGTGGCATGGAGAGCACGGGACTCACGTCTGAGCATACGCGTCCAACTCGGGGTGACATATGCAAAAACAACGGTTGATGGACAGAATGCAGAACTATGTCATACATTCACCCCAGTACAGAGATCTGGGCCTAAATCCATCGTTTGTTTGCTCACCATGCCATTCCAGTTTGAACCCAGCCATATGCAAATCCGTCTTGACCCTGTACCCCATGGGAACAGTCCAACCCAAACTGCCAAGCCAGGTTCTCCCTGGACTGGAAAAAAGCTTCCTAGGACCGGTTTCAGGCTTTCAGCCCTCGTCAGCCAGGATAGCTTGATTCAAGTGGCATGGAGAGCACTGGACTCACGTCTGAGCATACCCGTCCAACTGGGGGTGACATATGCAAAAGCAACAGTTGATGAACAGAATGCAGAACAATGTCATACATTCTCCCCAGAGATCTGGGCCTAAATTCATTGTTTTTTTGCTCACCATACCATTCTAGTTTGAACCCAGCCATATGCAAATCAGTCTTGACCTCGTCCGTCCATCATCCCATTTGGTACCGCATTGTTTGCCCTAAGTTGACAGGGTATGCCCAGACGTGGGTCCTTTGCTCACTTTGCCACTTGATTCAAGATATTGTGGCGGATGAGGGTTATGAACCCGAAACCGGTCCCAGGATGCTTGTTTCCAGTCCAGGAAAGACATTGCTTGGCAGTTCGGGCTAAACTGTTTCCATGAGGCACAGGGTCAGACATGCACATGGCCATGTCTGAACTGGGGTGGGGAACTGAGCTACCAGGAGGCTTGTTTCTGGTCCAGGGAAGACATGGCTTGGCAGTTCGGGCCGGACTGTTCCCATGAGGCACAGGGTCAGACTGATTTGCTTATGGCCATGTCTAAACTGGGATGTAGAGAGAGTTAAAGAATGATGATTGATTAAACCCAGGTCAGTTGAATGAGGGTGAGTGTTTGATTTGCTCTAACACTCCGTCCATCATCCCCTTTGGTACAGAGTGTAGGAGAGTAGAATCTGCTTACTATGGTTACCCCCACTTTTTGCTGGTGTTTCACTGTTTCTCGACTTTAGTCTGGCTGGGCCCTGCTAACCAGGACCCAAGCCTAGCTGCTTCCTCTCTAAATTGATTGCATATACATTAGGTACACTCCAGATTGGCTACTGGGTTACCCTTGTGAACCCCTAGTATACGGTATCTTAGGTACTAAGGGCATGGGTACCCCTGAGGCCTACCAGGGGCAAAAGCATGGATTATGCCACCCCTGGGAACCCTTTCAAAATGGCAACACAGGTCTGCTACTGCAGCCTGGGTAGGGTGGTGCATGCACCCCTTACTAAGATATAGGCTACCTATATCCACTGTTTTTCACTGACACATATAAACCTATAAGTCAGTCCTATGGCAAACGTTATCAATCCTGAAGGCAGAGTGCGTGGTTTTGAGTGAGAGGGTGCCCATGCATGAGCAGGACCCCTCTGCAGCTTTCGTAATCTATTATCTGTAGATGTTCTGTGATGCAGCCAGACCATATACTCTTAAGTGCATTATAACATTGCGGTAAATGCTAACTTTGGAATGGCTGCATGGAAATATGTCGTGTTTGGTTTCAAACACTTTGGAATCCTACCCTACCTGGCGGTGGGGGCAGAAATCCAACTTCCCGGAGGCGGAAGACATGTACACACTTACCTGATGGGTAATAGTTTAAAAGAACCCCAGCAACACAAAATGGATGCTGCAGCCACAGACACGAGTCTGACCTCCTGCTGCAGGACAAACCTCTGGCAGGGGAAGCCTGGACAATAGGTTACCTGCCACAGGGAGGTGTAACCACCTCCCCAGACAGGCATTAATGTATTGGGGCTGGGTGGGTGCATTTAGTGAATGCTTTTCAGACAGTGCTGGGGGCACACTTGGTGCCCCTGTGTATATCCCAGTTCAAACCGGTTGCAGGGGTGCTCAGACCCTGCTCTGGTGCAAAACTGGACAAAGGGAAAGAGGTGTAATCACCCCCTCCCTGGATCCTCCCACGGGTGGATCCCTAAAGTAAGTCCAACCCCTAAATTTAGTATAAGTATAGGAACCCAGTCCTTAGGACTTTGGATTAACCTGGATGAAACTCTGCAACATATATCCTGGAACTTCAATATTCTATTTTGACTCGAAGACTGGAAAAATCTCCCTTGGGGTCAAGGAGTGACTCCCCTGTTCAAACAGGTACTAACCAAGCATCTTGCCTGTCTGCAGTCCAAGGCTCCCACTGGATCCCAACGGATTTGAGACTCAGGACATGGACTTCCAGACATCTCTGAGGCCGACACGAGATTCCAGCAAAACTGGGACCCGCAGCCATCACGAAAGACGTGGGACTGGAACCCCTGGACACTGGGCACATTTGCAAGTGCATCAACTTCCGGAGTGTTCGCAAAGTTGTGCATTGGGCTACTCATAGTCCAAGCCCAGAGCATCATTTGCACCGAAGATTGTGGGCCTACACTCCATGAGAGTTCTGTGGGTCCGCTTCCAGCATTTCTACTTGAGACTCCTTTGTGATCCTGCGTCCATCGACTGGTGGGTCCCCACAAAGGTAACTTTTCTGTTTCTAGGCCTTTCCTGGTTGCTCCAGATGTGCACTGACTCCCCCCCAAAGGGTGAGTCCCTCAGACATTGCTGGATTGCACTAAAGCCAATCTCTGCTTTCTGCATGGGTTGCCAAGGCCTTTTGTGCCCCATCAGGAATCTTACACTGCAGCACTCAACATCCTCCATGGGACAGCTCAAATCCAGCACTTGTTCATCGTCGATGCCTTCTGGTCCTCGTGGCTGAAGAGTCAAGCTTTACTTTCTTCAGCATCGGTTGGCATCTTCTCTTTGCCTTCCTGGTCACTGGCTAGTGACCCAGATTCTGTCCCCTCTGCTTTCAGGTCCTTCTCGACTCTAATCCAGGCTTGGATTCATCTGGACACTTTCCACTTGGTGGCCTGCTACACTTTTCAGCAGCTCGCCATAGGAAACGACGATGAAACCCAACACGAAACGACATCTATGCACTCGGCTTCCCTGGATGAGGTAACACGAGTACTCCGGTGCTCCCATGGGTGTTGACTCTAGAACTGCTGAGTTCTAAAGGGGTTTGCTCCAAGTCCTCTCCTAAGTGTCCTTTCTCTGTCCTTTTCCAACCACGACTTTTTTTTTGTAGAAGTAAATGGTGATTTGCGGCTGTGTTTAGACACTGCGCGCATCCCCCGTGGGTCAACTGTGTCACTACCTTGGGTGGTTCCTTGTGGCCCCAGCGGTTCTACAGGCTCTAGTCCTGATATTTATGCCAGTCATGGTTCTTATACCACTTTCTTAGTATATGGTTTTTGAGGCCCCTTGGGCAAAACGTATACTGTGCTAATATACTATGTGCCAATTAAGTTTACTCAATGTACTTTTACCTCTAGCCTCATAAAGAAACTAGGGGAGTGTGTTTAGAATAAATACATATATTCTATATATATACCTGGTGTGGTTCTCCGTTCATTTGGTCATTCACAAGATCATAGACTGGTAAAACAAGCTGTTTTACATTCCTTCAAGACTTAGCCTGAAAGCTGCTCTACACAGCTACCACTAGGATAGCTTTCTATAAGGTTGTCTTTCACCTAAGCATGGGCATAAAATCCGTTTCGCTGGCGAATTTGCAGATTTTTGGCAATTTTGCGATCTGCGAATCGCTCGAATTTGCCCAAAAATCCGCAAATTTGCAAGCTGCGAATTATTTTGCTTGGTCGCGCTTGAAAAATACAACATCGCGTGCGCGACGTTAACTTATCGTGATTCTTAGTCCGCTGAGTTGTTTTTCTCCCGGTTTGCGTGTGCTGCTGCCATTTTCGATCTTGCTGCGTCATCGCGCGAGAGTTTTTCGAACGCAATTACGTTATCGTGCCTCGCCATCTTGCACAGCGAGAGATTGACAATGCGAGTACGTCATAAAGGGCCGCAATCACGCATTGCGGGAGTAAACAATGCCGAACACGTAGATGCAGCGCGCAGCTGACTTCCGGCCGGAGATTTGAACTGCTCGCGTTCCCGAAATTGCAAACATTGCAATTCTGCACAAGAAATAAGGAAGCATAAAAATCAAACCTTGTGAAAATGATGATTTTGATCAGAATAACTCCTCAGATTGACATTTGGCTGCACTTTTTGGTGCAAGGAGTCAAGTTTTTTGGGGGGTGGGAGGAAGGAAGTGCTCCAGAGTCTCCAACGTCCTGTTCCAGTCCAGCAGGCTCCTCCCAGTGCTTTGTCCATGTCCTGGTCGCTTTTGATTTGGATCTGAAGCTGGCAGGATTACTTTTTGTGGCTGCTGCTGGATATTTGTATTTGAGGACTTTTTGGACTTTTGAGTTCGGATCACTTTTGGACTTTAGATTTTACAAGTAAGTTGTTTGGGGCATTGCAGTTGAGGCAACTAACGTTTTAAAACTTTTTTCACAACTTTAAAAAAATATACATATCGTGGGTAGCCACATTATCCAGTAGGCCCAGGGTTAGTCATGGGTGCATGATACAACTATTTCTGTGATTTTTTTTAAACTTAATTCTCATTTATGTCATGGAATTTTAGCTCACTGTTATATGTTGATTTTTTTAAAATTATGGGGTGCCTGTAAAGCCTCACTAGCCAGAAGGCCCAGGTGTAGTGAGTGGTGCATGGACCTAGGCTTTCTCTGGGGTGTCTTGAATTTAAACATCATTGAGGGCATGAATGGCATTGGATTGTGGAGATTTATGTGTGTTTTTCGACTTTTTGGGGTGGTGTTGGGGCCTGGCCATGTGGGTGGAGGCCATTTGGAGTCCTGGTACAGGCAGGGCCTGGCCATGCTGCTGTGGGTCAAGGGTCAATTTTGAAGCCAGGCAGTGTGCTCAGGCCTGCACCCAGTTTGCCTTGCTTTCAACCATTATGCCCAGGTATAGTAAGTGGTGCATGGACCTAGTCTTTCTGTGGAGTGTCTTGAATTTAAACATCATTGAGGGCATGGATGGCATTGGATTGTGGTGATTGTTGTGTGTTTTTTGACCTTTTGCGGTGGTGTTGGCGCCTGGCCATGTCGGTGGGGGACATTTTGAGGCCTGGTACAGGCAGGGCCTGGCCATGTGGTGGGGGTCAAGGGGCCATTTTGAAGCCAGGCTGTGTACTCAGGCCTGGACCCAGTTTACCCTGCTTTCAACCAAAATGCCCAGGGGTACTCAGTGGTGCATGGACCTAGCCTTTCTGTGGGGTGTCTTGAATGTAAACATCATTGAGGGCATGGATGGCATTGGATTGTGGTGATTTTTGTGTGTTTTCCGACTTTTTGGGGTGTTGTTGGGACCTTGCCATGTGGGTAGGGGCCATTTTGAGGCCAGGTACAGGCAGGGCCTGGCCATGTGGTGGGGGTCAAGGGGCCATTTTGAAGCCAGGCAGTGTGCTCAGGCCTACACCCAGTTTGCCTTGCTTTCAACCATTATGCCCAGGGGTACTCAGTGGTACAAGGACCTAGTCTTTCTGTGGGGTGTCTTGAATTTAAACATCATTGAGGGCATGGATGGCATTGGATTGTGGTGATTTTTGTGTGTTTTTTGACTTTTTGCGGTGTTTAACTGATGTTCCGCTGGCTTCAATTGCTTTTAGGTGCACAAGAGAACCACCAGTGCCAGGAAGAAGTCCTGCAGCGGTGTGTGCAGCACAACGTCACGTGACGTCACGTGTGACCAGAGACAAGACAACTCTGCAACCCGTGCAACTGCGGCCTGCTGTTCTGACATCTGAAGAAGATGATTCAGAAAAGGGGGTGGTGATGAACAGAGTGTCTGAATTAAGCAGACCACTCTTACCCAGTCCAAAGATCAGGGCTTGATCCATCACCGTTTTTTAGCTCACTGCACCATCCCAGCTCAGAACCTGGCTACATGCAAATTAGTCTGTTCCTGTCCCAGCGCATGATGGGAACAGGGCAAACCAAACTACCAAGCCAATTCTTATACTGGGAAGGAAACAAGCTTCCGGGGACCGGTTTCTGGCATTTCAGCCGTCGTCGGCCCGGCTTGCTTGAATCCTGATGGTGCAATGAGCAAGGGACTCACATCTGAGTATACCCTTCCACGCTTATGGTGGACAAATGATTGTGAGGCCTGCTGTTCTGACATCTGAAGAAGATGGCCACAAAGAAAGGTGGCCGTAGCACCTCAGCGAAAAAAAGTTGCCAGTGCCACAGCCAGTAAGAAGGAGCAGAAGAAGCAAGAGGCACCACCTACCAAGGAGACTGGTGTGCCAACCGACACCTTTTTTGGGAAAAAAATTTACGCCTGCAGCAGCAGCGGTGTCCGCCGGGGACCAAGCTCGAAGCAGCACCTCCACTTCATTGGGCTCAGTGCCACCACGACAAGTTAGGTCCAAGACCATGAGTGCTGCTGCAGCAACCACTTTGGTTGTTCAATCACCATCGACCAGTGATGTTGGCTCATCACAAGAAAGTACTATCCAATCAACGCCGGGGGTAACTCAGCTGACGAGCCGCAACGACAACCACAGGTGCAACTAGTACAAGCGCAAGTACATGGGCAAGCAGAGGCGCAAGGAGAAGCGCAAGGAGAGGCGCAAGGAGAGGCGCAAGGAGAGGCGCATAGAGAGGTGCATGGAGAGGCGCAAGGAGAGGCGCAAGGGGAGGCGCATGGAGAGGTGCATGAGAGGCGCAAGGAGAGGCCATGGAGAGGTGCAAATAGAGGTTCACGGAGCGGCAAACTGCCTACAACGCTTGTTCCTCCAGAAATAGGGGCATATCAGGAAATTGATATTCAAGCGTTATCATCCGAGGAAGCCACTCCTCCAGAAGATGATCCATTGTCTTCCAGATCCCCAGCAAGAAAAAGGTCAAGGAGGGCTACTACTACTACAAGTTATTCTTCAAGCCCCCTTCATTCTGATGACCTTGATCCTGATTGGAACCCACAAATGCAGTCTGAGAGTGAGGTACGCCATGAGCCGACAGAGGTAGCTAAGCCTAAAAGGAAGGTTATGTGTGATGACGACGAACAAGAAGTGGTGTCTTCTGCTGCTGATAAACAGTCTGACGACGACCCAGTGATCACAGTCGTCACTCTAGCCCCAGTGGGCATGCAGCAGACAGATATTTTGACCCTATCCCGAATGGCTGTTGAGCGGGATGTGGGCGGCATGGCACTGGTACCACCACCAATGCAGTTAACTACAACACCAACACGACCTACAGCTTCCATCTTTTTTAGTCAGAAGGGCCGGCAGGGACCTCCATCCAGCTCGACCTCAAGTAGTGGTGCTGTAAGTGAACAACACAAACAAATTCAGCCACGCCCATCCTCCACTTCAATGGGCATTGAAAGTCAAAGTAGCACCTCCACCACCAGCAGACATCACCAGTCCCCAGTTTTGGACTTCTTTACTGTTAGCAAAAAGGCGGAAAACATGGTCGTTTGTTCGATTTGTAAAGTATCCGTTAGTCGGGGTAAGCTTGGTACCAACTATGGTACCGGAGGCCAGAGAGGTCATCACAAAAAACACCACCCTAGCCAGTGGTATTCGCACCTAAGTAAGATCGAGGAAGTCCAAAGTAGAACTGATCCAAATGTATCCATTCACATTGTATCTGATGCGGACGAGTAGCTAATTGTGCAGGGGGGAAGTCAAGAATCGAGCAACATTTTTTCTGGTACACCCAGTAACCCTGGCAGCAGCTCTGCAGTGGTAGCGCCCACACCCTATACCCCTGCAACATGTATGATGCACACTAATAGTCTAGGACAGACACCAATGCAAAAAAGTACATCAATGAGCCTAACTGGTTTGAAGTTTGCATCATCATCATCATCACGTAAAACGGTCCAGCCCACCGTTAGAAGCATGCTTTGGTCGGAGGTGCTTTTTGAACGCAACCACCCAACGGTACGTCTGTATAACACAAAGCTGGCTAAAATGCTAGCGCTGGACCTTCTCCCTTTTTCTTTCGTGGAAGGGGTGGGGTTTCTAGAACTAGTGGCAACAGTCTGCCCTAGCCGGTCCTATTTTGCCAGAGTTGCGGTTCCAGCACTACATCAAGATGTGCTGGAGGTAATTGGGGCAGCTTTGCAGAAAAGTGCTGTTCACACTATCCACTTGACAACAGACATGTGGACCAGTTGCCAAGCCCTTGATTACATGTGCATCACTGCACACTGGGTCTCTTTTGCAGGGGTTAAAGACAAGTCAAGTGCAGGTGTTGACCCGGACACACTTTTTCAAGCTACTCGTTAACATGCAACATTAGCCATGTTTGCTGTGGAGAAATCTCATACTGCAGTAAACATTTTGGAGGAGTTTTACAGTAAGGTCTCTGAATGGCTGCATCCAAGAAATCACATAGTTGGTTATGTTTCACGGATAATGGCAGTCATATAGTTAAGGCCATGCAGCAAGGTGACTATTTCTGAGTGCCGTGTTTGGCGCACAGTATTAACATTGTGGTGAAAGATTTCTTGAAAAATGAAAACACCAGTCGGGAAGTTACTGACCACCTGCCGAAGAATCTGCACACATTTCAGCCATTCTTTTAAGGCCCAGAAGCAGCTGAGGGGCATTCAACATGAACGTAGAGTGCCAGTCAAAGAACTCATCCAGGAGGTGTCAACACGTTGGAACTCAACCTTTTAAATGCTTGAGCGTCTGTCTGAGCAGTGCATGGTAATCAATGAGTATGTCTTTCGATGGGGTTCTACTATGAAATACATGAGGCTAGAGTTGGAGAAATGGAAGCTAGTTAAAAGCCTGACAGACATGCTTCGTCCTTTTTAGGTCTTTACGCATGAAGTCAGCAGGGAGGACTGTTCTTTGGGCAAAGCTATCCCATTGTTGGTCTTGCTTGAGCACCAACTGAAGGCGGTGTCTCCAACGTTCAGAGATGCTGCTGAAAAGTAAGACGCATATCAGTTGGCGGAGAGGTTATTAAGCCGCCTAGTTGACAATGAAAGGCTTAAAAACATACATACAGAACAACATTACATTTGTGCCACTATTCTGGATCCACGGTACAAAAAGGCAGTGGCCAGCAAAGCATTCATTCTTTTTGATGAAGCAGATGTTTCAAAGTACAAACATTGGCTAGCTGTGTCAGCCACTCGGTTCGAAAAAGATCGGCAGAAAATTCAAGGAGCCGGCAGAAGTCCAACTGAATCAGCAGGCCGCCCGGCATCAAGTTCCACTTCTGAATCTGTGGGCGAAGGGAGCCACTTTCCCTCACAGCCATTAACGACACCAACAGCAACCGTATCATCATCCTCACCTGCATCAGGCCCAGCAATATTATTGCCGGAAGCAGATTGGCTAACTCATCAAGGGTTTGCTTGTTCCAGTGCTGCAAAGGCCACAGATGGTACGCAAAGTGGAGCAACCGTGGAGAACCTAGAGTCGATGGTACAGGCCTATCTGGATGACCCAACAGAGGTCTTTGTTAATCAGAACCCATAGCTGTATTGGTACAGGAAAATGGCCCTATGGCCACTGATCACCAATCTGGCTCTAAATTATTTGTTTTGCCCACTCGGAAGCGTATCTTCTGAACGGGTTTTCAGTGGTGCTGGTGCCATTGTAACTTCAAAATGGACCCGCCCCTTGGCCAAAAATGTGGAGAGGTTAACACTGATCAAGAAGAATCAGCACTTCATACCACCAGATTACAAAGTACGTGAATGCACGCAGGAAGAAGAGGACACCGACTTAGGTGACAGTAGTTCTTCTCTGTTGGCTGACCTACTCCCGTCTCAATTTATGGAGTTTGAGGACGAGCTCTACTTCCCTGACACCGAGGCCTGAAAATGACTTCCTTTTTCCGTCCTTATTCACTTTATTCCTGTGTGTCTTTCTTTGTTTTGCAACTTTTACCACAACAAAACTCTAATCACCTAATCATAACAAGTCCATCAGCAGCACTGTCTTCATCTTATATTCCTTATTGATTTGAAGGTGCCGCAGTCTGCATTCCTGAGGTTCACAAGTTCACAACTCAATCATGCTCCTCTATACTCCTCCTTGAGACTTCCCCTCTCCATTTCCCTCAAGGCAGATGGATGGATTACGACGAGTCCCCTCAAGTGGGACTGAATTTACTGACTGACTACATGCTTGCTGATTGCTGATAGAGTTACTTCTGATATTGACAGGAGAGGCTGCCCTGTGGGCCCTCACTTTCCGAAGAAGAAGCGGACAAAAAGTAGAACAGGTAATGAATAATTGAGAAGATGGCATGCAGTGGACAGCAATGGCTGTCTGGCTCTCATGAAACCAATTGCTGCTTGTTTTTTGTGCATGAAATGATGAATCATATGTCTTGTCTTAGTTATATTTAATCTTTTACACAGTAAGTGTAACTCATGTCAACTACTCTCTTTTTTTTGTACCTTGTTTAATTCAAATTGTACTTTAAATTCAGGGGCCACTATGTTGCAGTTCACATTATGCAAAATGTCCTTGGAGCGGACTCACTTGCTAATATACCATGATGATTGATTAAATAATATATATTTTTCCTTTACAGTCACTCCCGGGGATAGATGGATCATCAGCGTCGGTTTACGGAAGAACTATGGCCAATTTGTGAGTGGCAAACAGGTAAACCAGTCTACAACAACTACTACAGCAGAACTACATGTCTGTCTATTCGTGGTATGTAGTGGTCGAGGGCGAGGCAGTGTACTGTTGTTGTTATGCCAGGCAGAGTCCACTCCAGACAGCAGTTCATGTAAAATTGGGGCTAGGTGGCTTGCTGCATACAATTAGATATGCTTTGTCTGTCTGACAAAGAGCCTAGGTATGAAATGAAAAATTGCATTTGTATAGCGCATAACCGCCCTGGGGCCTCGCAGAGGTATGTTACATCAGGTTGCTTCACTCATTGGTGCCTGCCTTGACCATCTGCATGGCACTGCCTCAAGCTTGGGCCAAACATCCGTTATGTTTGCAAAATTTGCTGTTTTTCGGTATCTCGCAAATCCCGCGAAATTACCGAAAAATCGCAAATTCTTGAACGGAACGGATTTTTTGGCCCATGCTTGCGTCAGGGCCATGCAGAAGGTCAAGGCAGGCACCATTGAGTGAAGCATCCTCCTGATGTAGCATACCTAGGCTCTTTGACACAGACAGACAAAGCGTATCTAGGGTTTAGGGTTCAGTGCGATTTACTAGGGTTTTTGGGTTTAAGTTGGTATGGTTCACGGTGAGTCTAGGGCTCGGGGCCTGATGCAGGCTCATTCATAATGATGTTGGCAAGGTTTTAGGGGGGTTTGGTGTTCTTTGGTCCAGAATTGGCAGAATTCTGGCCTTTTTGGGTGTTTTGCGGGCGCGTGTGTTAGGGTGAAAACTAGTCGTAGACCTTCTTCTTCTTCTTCGTCTTCTTCAAAGAGCGCAGTGGTTCGATTTTGTTCTGCCTTGCTGAGATTCTTGGGAATCGCTGGAACAAGTGACTGTCCAGGCAAGTTTCAAGAGGATCGAAGTAGTGGAAGTGCTGAAAACAGCAATGTTTTGTGAACAGCGCAATTTGCCATGTTTTGAATATACCAGTATGCGTGTTTTTCGGGGGGCTGTTTGGGGGTGTTCTAGATTTGTGGGGGTGGGTCGGGGGGGCTTGGAGCACTGCTGGGATAGTCTACTTTTGATTGCGAGTGGTTTGAAGAAACTCCATGGTGGAAAAGGGGGATTTGGGCCTAGTTGCAGACACCGTTTTGGCACATTTTAAACTGAGGCCTAGCAGTATTGCTGGTTTTTGGGGGGCTGTTTGGGGGTATTCTAGATTTGTGGGGGAGGGTCTGGGGGTCTGGGAGCACTGCTTGGATAGCATCATTTTGATTGCAAGTGATTTGAAGAAAATCCATGGTGGGAAAGGGGAGTTAGGGCCTAGCTGCAGAGAGAGTTTTTGCAATTTTTGCTTTTTGTCTTTTTGGGGGTGTTCTGCTTTTTTGCGGGTGGCTGCAGGGGTCTGGGGGCATAGCTGGGTAGGTCTAATATCGGAATCAAGTGGTTTGGACAAAATCCATGGTGAAAAAGTTTTTCTGTTTTTGCTCACTTGCCTGTTTTCGGGGGGCTGTTTGGGGGGCTTCTAGGTTATTGGGGGTGGGTTTTGGGGTCTGGGAGCACTGCTGGCATAGTCTAATTTGTTTTTCAGAAAATCCATGGTGGAAAAGGGGAGTTAGGGCCTAGCTGCAGAGCGCATTTGGACTAATTTGAAGGTAGGCCCATTTTTGCTTTTTGCCTGTTTGGGGGCGTTCTGCTTTTTTGCGGGTGGCTGCATGGGTCTAGGGGCATAGCTGGGTAGGTCTAATATCGGAATCAAGTGGTTTGGACAAAATCCATGGTGAAAAAGTTTTTCAGTTTTCAGACTTTTCGCTCACTTTCGTGTTTTTGGGGGGCTGTTTGGGGGGTTCCTGGTGTTTGGGGGGGAGGGTAAGGGGGTCTTGGAGCAATGCTGGGCATGTCTAATTTTGGTTGCAAGTGGTTTGGAGAAAATCCATGGTGGAAAAGGGGGGTGCACGCACGGAGTGATCTGGGAACATAGGCCTAAATTTTAGTCCCCGTTTTTGCATTTTTGCTTTTTGCCTGTTTGGGGGTGTTCTGCTTTTTTGCCAGTGGCTTCAGGGGTCTGTAGGCATAGCTGGGAAGGTCTTATATCGGAATCAAGTGGTTTGGACAAAATCCATGGTGAAAAAGTTTTTCCGTTTTTGCTCACTTCCTTGTTTTCGGGGGGGGGCACTTTGAGGTGATTCTAGGTTTTTGGGGGTGGGTTTTGGGGTCTGGGAGCACTGCTGGCACAGTCTATATTTGATTGCATTTGTTTTTAAAGGAAATCCATGGTGGAAAAGGGGAGTTATGGCCTAGCTGCAGAGCGCGTTTGGACTGAATCGAAGGAAGGCCGAAAATATTCTAACCGTGAGATTTAGCATTTTTGCTTTTTGCCTGTTTCGGGGGTTCTACTTTTTTGCAGGTGGGTTGGCGGGTCTGGGGGCATTGCTGGAAAGGCCTAAGTGGTTTGGACAAAATCCATGATGAAAAAGGGGGGTTAGGGCCTAGCGTTAGAGTTAGGGTTAGGGTTCTAAAATCGCTTTTTACACTTTACACATAGCTTGAAGGGGAAAGATCCGCAAATTTCAGCCACACTTATTTATCCTTGAAAAGGAAACTCAGAGTACGCACTTTCAAAAAGATGCTTGTATGTTTTGTAATGCTGTCGACTCTGAAACTGCAAGTGTTATTTTTGCACTGCACAGCGTACCGTATATTTTTTTCTCTGTGGTGTTTTAATATCACTTCCTGTTTTTCCATCAACAATTACAGGCCAGCTTTTACCCTGTGCAATGGCAAAAAGGATGACCGCAGGCTTAGCGACCCGCAATTCCTTATCCGCCAGGCAGGCAGTGGACAAGGTGTTTTCTCGTCAAAAAGACAACTACTAACCTATTCTCGATCGACATTGACATTTTCTTGTTGGAAATTGTCAAAGCACTAACATTAAGAAGACTGGAATAGACAGCAAGGGCAACACAGAGGACTGCACTGAGTGCCTCTAAAGCTATTGCTGGATCAGAGTTTTGATTAACACCGTTTGCCGACTAGGCAAGCTTAGCTACCTACACAGACCGACTCATAAATAATAGTCAATAGTAGTAGCACAGAGAGTGATGGTAGAGAGGCAGGATAAGAATGTAGAAACAGTCTACAAGAAGATCGAAGACTATTTTGTAAAAAATAGAGTTAGGGAAGTATAATTATCTTAAAAACAGAACTACTTACTGGGGCCAGCGGAAGAGCCTGCAGTGTTCCGCCGGAGTCTGGGGTGGTGCTGTTGTCTTGCCCCTGGGAGGTGCTGATGATCATGAAATAAACACAAACATGGATGATTGTTTTATGGAAATCCTAAATTATCTCGGGAAAACAAATCAGCAACAATCGCACTACATGTATTGACCAATCTGATCTGGTCAACTAGGAGGATACTAGTACAGTATTACTGGACTCGCAGACCGTCTACTTGGAAAGTTATGTAAATAACTAACTAAACCAACAACAAAAAGGTTCTACTACAACTGCCAGCACTCAGCAGCACGCGACGTGACAGACACAGTCCGTCATCATGATTGCAGAGCACTTATCCTACTACTACTACTAATAACAAGTCATAAGATACTCAACCTGAACCTAACAATCTATCACTATCTCTTCTTCTTAGTGGCAGCAGGAGTATAAAGGAAGGACTAGACTTGAGTCTCTAGTCTCTTTAGCATTACGCAGTTCTGTAAAGTACTACAATCATACATATTCAGGCCAAATGAGCACAAAGTTGCAAATAAGTAAGCATAGCAGCAACACCACTGAGCAGGCAAGCACCTGCAATCACAGAAGCTATTTAAATGTTAATTTACCTGCAATGTAATCGAATTGGCAGCATTCTTGCTCTTCGGGAAAAACATATAATAGCAATATAACACAGAGCAGAAGAAAACAAAGTAGTTATTAAATAGCTACTCACCAAGGCCAGGGATCTCCACACCGAGCAAGTGGAGCAGGTCCTGCTCGCGGTCACGGAGGTCCGACCACCGGTGCGTCGCTTGCTGGTAGGTGCGCCGGACCCCTGACTCCCTCCGCATGGCCCGGCACACCATTTCCCACAGCTGGCGATGCTCCCGGAAGCCATACCCTGACGCGAGCCTGCCCCCTGCTGCCACAGTCTTGGGGAGGTGGCGCTGCACATAAAAGATCTCTGCGGCCTCCTCCACCGGGCTGAATATCTACCTGGCCATCACTTCCTCCCCTCGTAACCGCCCGCAAGGGAGCCGGGTACGGGGTGTGGGACCCTTCCCCTTCTCCTTCTCCTTCCCGGCTCCCTTTGCTATGGTCCTGTATAGCAGAAAGAAAAAAAAAGGAAAGAATAGGGAAAAAGTAAAGAAAAAAAAAGTTTAAAAAAGTAGCTTTAAAAGTAACGAAAAGTTGAAAAAAACACAAAATATAGATCTAGAAAAAAAGAGGGATAGATATAGAGTAGAAAAGATCCAAAAAAAGTCCAAAGAAACAAAGGATTGCACTAATGAAAGGAGGATTAGAAAGCATGCACAGACCCATAGCAATGAATGAAAAACAAGATGGCCACGCACATTGAGGCCCGCGTGGGTACGTTTTCCCAATATTTCCTTTGCAAGCATGCGAAAACCCCCGCGAACACGTAATCACGCACCGCATACGACGCGAGCATGCAACTAGCGCCCGGAAATGGAAACACGTCACGCAAACAAGATGGCCACAACCAAAAACGACCGCATGGGTAACTTTGCAGTGCAAGCAACCCACGAACACGCAAAATGCCCCACGAATACGCAAAAAAACAAAAATCCGCGAATTTGCACGAATTCGCAGATTTTGCGAATTGCAAATTGGATTTCGCGCAAAGTCGCGGAACGGGAATTCGCAAATTTCGCCTATACTTACTTTCACCTAGCATCAATAAGGGGTCATTTGGACTGGTGCAAGGTGCCCACTAGAATAGTGGACAGCATATGCCAGGCTACCTTCTCACACCGAGGAATTTGTGGATGTCAGGAAAGTGCAAAAGGCAACATTATATCTGATGTGTATGTGGAAGAAGCAAAAATACTTTTAGGAGATGATAGTGAAACGTCAAGTGGTCAAATTGAAAAAGTGAAGAAATTTATGAACATTATAGTGTACATTCACTTCATTCAAAAGAAGTGATGGGAAATACTATTGAATTATTCCAAATTAAGAAAGCGAAGGGGACTTCCATGAGTGTATGGGAAAAACAGTTTGGAAGCTCGTTGTTTTCCGCAGCTGTTTCCCACTGAAAAAGGTGGTCGATATGACGAACGATCAATGCAGATTCCTGCATCAGAATATCGGACAACAAGATTGCAGAAGATCCAAGATTTTGACAACGTATCCAATATATATTTCATCTTTTGTTTGAGAGGGATTTGTCTTGACTTTCATATGTAGTCAACCACATATTAAAAACAGGAGTATATCTTCAAAATGTTTCTGCAAAGGAATTTATAGATGAAGTACATCAGAGAGATAATCATTTAGAATCTCAACTGATTAATTTGATGGCTTGTCAGCGTGGTACTAATGAGTATTGGTATCGTCGTCATGAAGAACTTAAATGCATGCTAAGGAACCTAGGAACTCCAACGTGGTTTTATACCCTAAGCTGTGCTAAATACACTTGAAATGATTTACTTGAATTTCTTCGAGTAGCAAATTCAAATATAAAGACACCTGAATAATTGTGCTCTTTGTATCCTGTAAATGTATGCAGATATTTCAATCATAGGTTTGAAGCTATGATGGCTTTTATCTGCAATAAAAAGTATCCTCCTCTTGGAGAAGTTGTTGATTTCTTTTGGAGAAAGGAATACCAAGCTAGAGGTGCTCCTCATGAACATATGCTTTTATGGATCAAGGATGCACCCAAATTTGGAACTGATTTGGATGACACTGTTTTATTGAAGAATATGTCACATGTGCTGTATAAAAAAGAACAGAAGAAAGTACCTTAAGGCAACAAGGGTTACGATTCCAAAGTCATAAATGTGGCAAATACTGTCGATGAAAGTACAAGTCCAAGAAAAAGTTTTATACCAAATGTCGTTTTGGACTTCTAAGCCCTGTAATTTCCAAAGGAAGAGTAAACAGTTTCATGTCAGCTGTGAGACATACCATCACTAGAAAATCTTCCCAAAATATGCACAATTTGAGAAGTAGTGAAGAATCAAAGTATATCAATGATTATAATCCCGCTATTCTCTCAATGTGGAATGCTAATATGGATATCCAATATGTTGTGGATAATTCCATTGCTGTATGTGACATCTTACATAACAAAATCGGAAAAGACAGAATTGAAAGAAATGTGGCAATACATTTCTCACAAGAAGAGTCTTAGTAAGAAATTGTACAGTTTTAGTTTGAAGATGTTATCCCATTGAGAGATTGGAGCATACAAATGCTCAGATAGGTTATTATCTGCAAGTTTATATTCAAAGTCTAGAAGAATCATTTCGTGAGAATAGGTCTTGCTGCAACGCAAAACCGAGTACTTAATCTATACAAGCAATCAAATATTTAGCAGTAAATGAACCGGAAAGTACAGATATAGTCAAAACAAACATGTTGGATACATACTATCCAAACAGAAGTCGTCATCTTAAAAACATATGTCTGCAATATTACAGTTTTCAGAGAAATACTACAGAAAACATGAATGAAGGAAAATATGCAGTGATTTATTCAGAAGGATGTTTGGTATAACAAAGCAAAGGTAGTCTGATTAATCACAGAAAATTGACTTGTGATTTTCCTGATACAAGAGAATTTTAGTTTTTAGCACTTTTGCAACTTTTCAAGCCTTGGCGTACAGAATTAGAATTACTTGGAGATTTTCAGTGCTATGAAGATTCTTTCAATGCATGTAAAGATAGCATTAAATGCACAGTTTTTGCAAATTATCTAAAAATGTTGAATGTAGAAATTGATCAAGAAGCTACTATTGCAGCTGAGATTGCTAGAGACAGTTCTCAAGATAGTCAAGGTTCTGCTTCACTGACTCAAGATCCAGTAGGACAACCAATTCTTGAAAATGAAGTGGCAATCACCATGAATGAAGTGGAAACAGCAGTGCATCAAGCTCAAGAAGATATTATGGACTTAGGAAACTTGGAAGAACAACTAAACGTTGAACAAAAAACAAAAAGAAATATTTCAGCAAGTAAGGCAAAAGATCGATCATGTTTTTCTTCAGGAAAAGAAAGAATGCACATGCAATACTTCATTCTATTTGAATGTATGTCAGTGGCCAAGCTGGTACAGGAAAACGTTTCTCAATTAAAGTTTTGACCAGTTATCTACAGAAAACAACTGACTCACATTTGTCTTGTGTTGTAACTGCTCCAACTGGATTGACAGCACACAGCATTAAAGGAATTACATTACATCATTTGATAATGCTACCTGTAGAGCATGAAAATAAATTGGAATATCACAAACTATCTGGAAAGGCTTGTTATGAAGTTTCAAGAGTGCTAAAGAAAATTAAACTTCTGAATATTGATGAGGTGAGTATGGTCTCAACTTAATGCTTGCCTTAGTGCATTTAAAAATTCAGCAAATTCTAAAAACTGAATCAGTGTCTTATCTGGAAGAAAACATGTGATATTGTTTGGATATCTACTGCAACTCATTCCTGTAAAAGGTCAACCAGTATTTAAAACATTTGGACATGAAGATACCGAAAAATCTTTAGGAAGTGTTGGAAACGTTAACATTTGGTCATATTTTGAATACAAAGAACTCATAAAAAATTTGCGACAGGCAAATGATGTTGATTATGGAACTATTCTTCAAGATATAGGAATTGGAGTATTGACAGAATATGGCAAACAAGCTTTACAAAGTTGACTACTGACACACTTGTTTCCAAATGAAAATATAGTTCCTGAATAAATATATAAACAAATAGCAGAAAATAAATCTATAATCTGCCTAATGCCAACACTGTGCAAGTGTTCCATATTCAATGAAGAACTTTTAAAAAGGAACAAATATTAAAAATGGAAGCAATTGATAAAATAGAGCATGAAGGAAACACTATTATTCTGATTGAAAAATTACAAACAAAATTGGATTCTTTAGAGAAATCTATTTCTAAAACTGCTCGCTTAGAAAATAATTTATATCTATGTGTAAAGTGTCAGGTAATTTTACAGTGTAATTTGGATGTGGAGAAAGGCTTAGTAAATGGAGCAATGGGTAAAGTTGTTGATTTTGTTAAATATCAAAATAGAGATGGAATTGAATTTTTGAAAATCAAATTTGATCAGATTGAAAAAGTAAAACAAATTCGTTGGTGTTCAGTTCTTTTTTTGCTTGTTAAACATTTGTATATTCATAGAAAATAGTTTCCTCTTTCTCTGGCATATGCAGTGATGTTGAATAATCAGTCAAATTTAATAAAAATATGATGCTTCTTTATTGGCAGCACGGCAAACATCTTCCTGCATCAGAGTCCACCTGTAACTGACCTCCAGGTGCAAGACATAACAGTTCCACCAGCATGCAGAATGTAGAATACCATTAAAGAAAAACATGTCGCATGCAGTGGCATGCGACCATTACTACACTTCTTAAAGAGATAACACAATGTATAAGGTTATAACACATCTCCCTTTTTACAAAAGAAAAATAAACAACAAATAAGAGAACAAATATGTGAAGAAAAACAACAGGAAAAATTATGTACAACATTATACACAGTAATCATATCTTTTAGGTAAGCTGATAACACCTTTTGCATCTTTGACTCTGTGTGCTACAGAATCATTTCTGTCAACAACTAAATTCATGTCAGGACTTACACTGTGATCATTATAAAAATCGGAACCCTTGGCCAATCTTCCCATATTCCAAATTCTACCATCTTGAGTCATGACACTGTTAGTAAACACTTTTTTAATTACAATAGGATCACTAAATTTATTAGACCCTTTAGACAGTAAACCTGGTTTAAGAATTCTAACCCATTCTCCAACCGGAAAATCTTGTTTTTTTGCATTTCATTTCTTATCATGCCATAACTTTGTTTTTAGCTGCTTGTCTTCCACTCGTTTGGCAACCTCGGTAACATTCTCCTTATCATCCACTGATATCTTGTTATATTTCTCCTTTAACCACCATGGTAAAACATTGGAAGCAGGATTGCGACCTTTAAATAGTTTAAAAGGACTCACCTCTGTAGTGGAATGGGGTGTAATGCGGAAAATCCACAACCTCTTTCTTAATGCACTTACCCAATTTTTCTTACATCTGATAGATTCTACAATAAAATTCTTCAGCACCCGATTAAATCTCTCCACCTGACCATTTTCATGTGGTTCGTATAAAGAAGTTAGCCTGTGAATAACATTGCATTCTTTAAGAAATTCAGACATTTCCACAGACGTTAATTGTACACCGTTATCAGTGACCATTATTGAAGGACTGCCTTCTCTAGTAAAAATGTCTTTGAAAAACCGTATGACTGCATCAGTGGTGGCTTTGGGAACAAACTTAACTTCCGGCCACTTGGAACGATAATCTATCATAACCAAAGCATAACACGCAGACTCTGGTAACATGTGGAAAGGCCCAGAAATATCAAATGCCACCTTCTCCCATGGTTCAGATGTCCATTTTACCATTTTAAGGGGTGGAATAACAACCTTCAACATTCTCTCACTAGATGCACATTCCTAACACTCTCTGACTGTTCTATCAATAAATCTATCAATTCCAGGCCACCAAAAATACGACCTAACCAAACGCTTCATGGAAGATATGCCAGGATGTCTTTTATGTTCAACTTTAAGTATAACCTCCTATATGCCCTCCATGGGGGAACACACTTCACAGACTTAAATATAAAACCAGATTCCAACTCCAATTCTTCTGTCACCTTATAGAATGGTAACAATTCTGAATTAATTTTATCCTTATATGGCCATCCTTTATTGATATAACTCTTAAGTTCTTCCCATTTTGTATCTTTCTGTACACATTCTAACCACAGTGATTCAGAAACATCCTGAAATTTATCTGGTAAAACATCCTGAACCTTTACCACAAAATCCCCTTCATTCAACACACTAACTACATCTTGTCCACAAGGAAGACGCGATAAACAATCAGCTGTAACATTTTTCTTTCCAGGAAGATAAACGGTGACAAAATTGTATTCCTGTAATCTTGACGCAAGTCTGGCTATCCTGGCTGTGTAATTCCATCCGCCACCCACTGATAAAATGTTGACCAAAGGCTTGTGGTCTGTCCTGAGTGTAAATTTTGAACCCCACACATACAATGTAAAATGCTCAATAGCCCAGACACACGCTAACAGCTCCCTTTCAATAACAGCATATTTTCTTTCACACTCATTAAGGGTTCTAGATGCAAATGCCACAAACCATTCAATATTACCTTCTTTCTGTGACAGTACACTACCTAAACCATACAAACTTGCATCTACTGTAATAACACATTCTTTGTTAAAGGGAAAAGGTTTGAGTGTAGGTGAGTGTATGATATTATGTTTAATTACCTCAAAAGCTTGTTGTTGTGTATCAGACCATATATACTCTTCCCCTTGTGTCAATAATTTCCTTAGAGGTTCCATCTTACTGGCAAAATTTATCACAAACTAGCTGTAATATTCGCACATCCCAGCAAAGGAAAGTAACTGACCTTTATTTGTTGGAGTGGGGGCTTTAATAATAGCTTCTACATTGGATTTCTTAGAGATAACCCCATCCCCGACAGTGTGTGTCCCAAATATTCGACTGATTCTTGGAACAACTTACATTTGTGTGCTTTTAACGTTAAACCATTTGATTCTAATCTTTTGCACACCTCCTGTAAATGTGTTTCATGTTCACCAGCATCCTTTGAAAAAACTAAAATATCATCCTGAAAACATTTAACAAACATGTCCAGATCTCTGAACATATGAAACATTGTTCTTTGAAAAACGGATGCCGCTGACGCTAGGCCAAACGGCATTCGTATGTACTGGAACAAACCCTGAGGTGTTATAAATGCAGTGAATTTTCTAGATGCTTCTGTCAATTCAATCTGATGGTAGGCTGATCGTAGATCTAAGGTTGAAAAGATTCTTGCCCCCTCTAACATTGAAACTAACTCGTTAATATTCGGCAAAGGATGACAGTCGATTACAATATTGGCATTCAATTCTCTTAGGTCAACACACAACCTTAATTTTTGATCCGGTTTTCTTACCAAAACTATGGGAGATACCCATATTGATGATTCTATCGGTTCAATTATTCCTTAATCAAGTAAATCTTTCAACATACCCTGAAGTTCTTCTCTGATGTTGATGGGAACACCTCTAAGTTTTTGTACTACTGGTGTGTGATTTTTTTTAAGTACAATATTATGTGAGAAATTTTTAAGTTTACCTAACTTCTCACTGAAAACAGAGCTAAAACGTTTTACAAGATTGCAGCCTCTCTCACTATTAGTGATATTAAAGAATTTAGGTGGATCAATTACTGAAACAGTACCCATAAGACTTTCATCACAAAAAAATGGGATTTTTAGCACTTGGATTTAGCTGGATCCCTAATTTCCATTGATCGAGCCATCCTAACACATTAACACCCTTGAGAGAAATGTACAGTTTTATGTCAGCTTTTCTGTTTTTAAACTGAATTACAACCTGGAAGAAAACAATAATGTCAATTTTTGTACCAGAAATTTTTTTTGCAACAATATCAGACTCCTTCATTTCATTCATAGTTTTAGACTTAGCTAAAGTATTACTGAAATATTCTTGTGTTATGATGGTCCATGGTCAACCGTAATTCACCATAAGAGACAAATCATACTCACATACTTTGAAAATGCAATTTGGTGACTTAAAATGTAACATTGTTTGATCGTCAACAATTGATACTGCAAAACCCTTATTGATTTTATAATCAACATCATTAATAACGTTCACATTTTTCTCTGATAATAAAGAGACAGAACCCTTATTATAAACTTGAGTGCGTTTGACTCTACACATACTACTAAAGTGGCCAATTCTTTTACAAAAATTACATTCTTTCTTTAGTGCTGGACAACCTGGAAACGTAGCATAATGAGATCTATTTCCGCATCTAAAACCCATTCCTTGTACACCATTAAAATCATTAGATTTTTGTGTATTAAATTGTTTAGGTCTATATGAATTGTATCTTTTTCGAAAATGGAACAGATACATGTTTGTTATCTTGTTTACTTTTGATGACGCAAATTTCTTCCTCAGAACTTTTCTTTTCCGTATTATTCCTGATGGTGTTCATCCATACATCCGATTGTTCTTGAGCTTTGGCTATTGCAATTGTTTCTGTTAAGTTAGGATCACCCATAACCCAAAGCTTGTCTTGTATCTTTTTACATTTAACATGTACAATAATCTGATCTCGTATCATTTCATCCGTCATCATACCAAAATTGCAATGTAAGCTTAAAGATCTTAAAGATGTTAAAAAATCGTCAAAAGATTCATCTTCCTTCTGTTTCCTAGTATACAATTTGAACCGGTTTAGAGCAATGCTGACATTTGGCTTAAATCTTTTTTCAAGTTTTGCTAAAGCTTCAGTGTAAACATTCATGGAATCTCCTCCTCCATCACTCTGAGTTAATTATTTGGGGTAATGATCTAAATATGACTTGACCTTCAGAACCAAGGCAATGTAAAAGAATGCTTTTCTTCCTCTCAGAGCCCATTCTTTTACCATCAATAGCTTTCATATAGGTCATGAATTCCTCTTTCCACCTTGTCCATGGCATAGGTGGATCTCCCTTGAGTTGTAAAAATTTCGCAGGAGGATCAAATTGCATGTTTATTTGTAAATTGTGCTGTGAAATATAAAACTATACTAATGATAATTGTACTTTGTCAATAGTTGGATAAAATATGCGATGTTGTTATTCTTGTATATTATAATATTCGAAATTTCCACAAATTAGATTAAGGCATTAAGCACTTACTTCCAAGCGTTATACCAAAAATTGTGTCAAAAACGAAGCATGTAAATCCTCTAAATCGGCGAAAATGACTACGTCGCTTTACCAGGGCAACCAGTTAATAATAACAAAATGGCCGCCGTACGTGTGACGTAGGAAATGTGAAAACGCGGTGAACGCTATGCGTCGTCACAAGTCATTGCGCATATGAAGTTCCAATCAGAGGCATTCAGAATCGAACATCAACAAGGTATTTATTTTTGAAAAATAAATCTTTCATGTGTCTTAAAGTCAGCAAAAAGATAAAATAATCGTCAGACTTGAAGCAAAATGTTTAACGAGTGTCGCGCAAAGCAATTAAAATCGACTTCAAGAAAAAAATGTTTCAATTTGACACGGTACAAAACGCTATAAAATGAAGGCAAAGCTTATTCAAAATACAAGAAAATTACAGCCGCAGGTGCAATCAGAGCACAGTAACATTTCCTTTCAGCCGCAGGTACAATCAGAGTACATTAAAAGAACTTTAAAAAAAAAAATACACACCAAGATTTTCATAAAGTTTGCAAATAAAGAAAATGATGGGTTCAACACCACCAAATCCCGTGCTGCTTAGTGGTGATTTCCCTCGTCGCCATATTATGTTGAATAATCAGTCAAATGTAATAAAAATATGATGCTTCTTTATTGGCAGCACGGCAAACATCTTCCTGCATCAGAGTCTAGCTGTAACTGACCTACAGGTGCAAGACATAACAGTTCCACCAGCATGTGGAATGTAGAATACCATTAAAGAAAAACATGTCGCATGCAGTGGCATGTGACCATTACTACACTTCTTAAAGAGATAACACAATGTATAAGATTATAACAAGTGACTATCATAACTCTCAAGGCTTAGGTGTAGACCATGCTTTGGTAAACATTGGAAGTACCGTATTTAAAGAGGGTATGGTATATGTTGCTTTGTCCAGAGTCAGAACTTTATCCAGATTGCATTTGATTGATTTTGATGGGAGAAAGATTAGTGCAGATGCAAATTGTGTAAGAGAGTATATTCGGTTGAGAAGATTCTAATTTAGGTTAATATCCTGTATATGAAAAGCATGTAGTAGGTTGAAAAAGAAGATATGAGAATATCTGTAGTGAAGTTAAAGAGAAGGAAAAAATCAAGATAATGTTGAGATTGCAAGCAAAACGAAAAGGACACTATTAAAGAGATTGTCTGCTATCAGTTAGAAAATAGTTCAGGTAGGTATCAACTGCTATGCTAATGTAGTGGTAAATGTTTTTTTTTTTCTAGAAAGTCTGCAACAGCAAATTATGGAAAATCAACATAAAATATTTTGTTCCTTGTTGCATTGTATTTATGAAAAATTGAGAACCGATAAAAGTAATATGTGAAGTGTTTCTGATATTCAGAATCTTCTGGATATATGTTCTGGTTCTACACAATTTACACAGAATGTCCAACAAGATGCTCAGGAATTTCTAATGTATATGCTTGCAATATTGGAAAATGAAGGAATAGAAATTGAAAATCTTTTTGGAGTTAGTTATGAATGGAAACAAGAATGTAAAAATTGTACACTTAGTTCTACCACTAACATAGATACTGAAAAATTCAAATAATTGACAATACCAGACTGTAAAACAGTGTCTTTCTACAAACTAGTTAAAGCAACAAATCAAAACATAGAGAGTAGCCAATTCAACTCAGAAATGTTAACATTATTTATACAAAGATTTAGACAATATATAATTATAATGATACAACGTTGTACAGCTGATGGAAGAAAATTTGACACTTTAATTAAACATTTTGTAGCAAATTATTTTCCACAATGGTCCTTCTAAAACATTTGAACATTAAACTGTCTATTTAAAATGCAATAAAGGATGGACATATTGTAATGATGCTCATTTTAGTTTTTAGACATCGTTTGCCTTATGAATTACCAAATTCCTACCTAATATTTTTAAAGCCAAAGTTCTAAGAACATAATTCGGCCTATTGGGAATATGCTAAAATGTATTAATACGATTACTATTGGACAACTTTAGTATAAAGGATTTCAGGAATATCATTTTGCCTAAAGGAAAGGTATTAATATCAATTAAGCATCTTTTCTTCGACATTCTCACAGCATATATTTTTAAAGAACGTCATTTAGAGTATATGGGTATTATAAAGAATTGTTGATTGAATTAATATTTCGGTTCTTTCATATTGTAGTAACAAAATTCTCTTAGAAAGAATCATTTTATATATGTTTGATTTGTATTATATGGAATGTTATTAAGGATATTGTTTTTATGGAATGTGCAAGGATAGTTGACTATATTGAAAATATTTTTGACACAGATTTGGGCTTTTTGAAACATTCTTATTGATTGTTTTTTTTGCCTGCTGTTATGTGGTGAGTATCATTGAAACCACTATCTGTAGTGAAATTCATTATATTCTGAGAACAGCAAAATAGACAAAATAAATAATAAATATAATAATGCTAAAATTATGTTGTGTTGTAAAAAATATAATATTATACATTATAACTGTATTTTTTCCTCTCTTACACAGATCCTAATTCTGAAGTACGAAATTTAAAAAAATGTAAATTATAAAAAACTGAAACAAATGTTTAGCATTTTTTGACATCTACTTCTGTCAAGGTAAGATTAAGTATCAATGCACTACTACATTCAGCTCTGCACTATATATATGAACCTCTAACCAGCTACTTAGTAAACTACACCCATCAATGCAGCGTGCGTGAATCCTTTGTGCCTCTATACATCGATATTTTTATTTTCTCACTAATTACTGAACGGATTTACACCATTTATTAAAAAGAGTGCTTTCTGAACTAAGGGCTACCCTTTTGCAACATATGGTGTAATTCCATTCAGAAGTTCAGGCTGTAGCCGTGTCTAAAGTTTCCTATGGGAAATAACATGGAGAAAACACATTTTGGGACCCTCCTTTTTTCTCGGCCCGTCAACTTGCAGCACTCTAACTATCCAGTCACTGTCCATGTACTTCTACAATGACTAAGGCATTAACACATGCAGTGCTAGAACCAAATGTGCACAATCTATGCAGTCTCACATCCCTCTTCACACTACTGATTCTCTCCTGAAATTGCACAGGTACTACCCATGCAATCCTGCAATCACACTGTCACTCTCCGTCCACTCCTCTAATCATTCTGACAGAACCACATCCTTATTTAATCACTGCGCCAAAACTCAAGCACTAATAAACTGACCCTGGTTGCAACTTGCAGCACTCTACCTATCCAGTCACTGTTCATGTACTTTTACAATGACTCAGGCATTAACACATGCAGTATTATAATCAAATGTGCACAATCTATGCAGTCTCCACACCCCTTGTACTCTACTGATTCAATCCTGCAATTACACAAGTACTACTCATGCATTCCAGCAATCACACTGTCACTCTCCGTCCACTCTTCCAATCATCCAGGCAGAACCACGTCCTTATCTAATCACTGCGCCAAAACCCAAGCAGTTATAAACTCACCCTGCTGTTAACCTGCATCACTCTAACCATCCAGTCACTGTCCATGTGCTTCTACAATGACTCAGGCATTAACACATGCAGTGCTACAATCAAATGTTCATAATCTATGCAGTCTGCTAACCCCTTGTACTCTACTGATTCACTCCTGCAATTACACAAGTACTACTCATGCAGTCCATCAATCACACTGTCACTCTCCGTCCACTCTTCCAATCATCTTGACAGAACCACATCCTCATCTAATCACTGCGGTAAAATCCAAGCACATATAAACTCACCCCACTTTCAACGTGCAGCACTCTAACTATCCAGTTACTGCTCATGTACTTCTACAATGACTCAGGCATTACCACATGCAGTGCTACAATCTAATGTGCACAATTTATGCAGTCTCATAACCCCCTTCACACTACTGATTCACTCCTGAAATTACACAGGTACTACCCATGCAATCCGGCAATCACACTGTCACTCTCAGTCCACTCCTCTAACCATGTCCTTATCTAATCACTGTGCCAAAACCCAAGCACTTATAAACTCACCCTGCTATCAACTTGCAGCACTCTAACTATCCAGTCACTGTCCATGTACTTCCACAATGAATCAGGCATTAGTACATGCAGTTCTATAATCAAATGTACACAATCTTCCCCTTGAACTCTACTGATTCACTCCTTCAATTACACAGGTAGTACTCATGCAGTACAACAATCACACTTTCACTCTCTGTTCAATCTTTCAATCATCCATCCTCATGCGTTACAAATACACTTGTTCAATAATGCATACTCTACTAATACACTCATATAATCACCATTCAGAACTAATGCGTTCTTTTAATTAATCATGCTCTATACATATGCTCATGCAATCTTTCAGACATTCCCATGCAATTTGTTTTCTTTTTTTTTAACCAGATAAGTTGATTCTGAAAATAACTTTTTTTTTTGTTTTATATTTTTTTAATTATTTTTTTAACTATTTTGAAAAAAAAATTGGTGTTTTTTTTAAACAAAAAACTACAAAACAAACTGTAGAACTTTGCAATTAAAGTGTCTTTGCATCAAATAATGCAAAAAAAAATAACAGTAGTGGTTTCTTGCAGCTCCACAAATAGTGTCAATTGATTGTTCACCACAGCATATTATTCTCTTGCACTTGATGCAGTTCTGCTCTAAATTTCTAAATTCTGGCCAAATGTATGTTGCATTTTTTACTCCAGAGGTACTTGGTCCACCAGCCTGTTCTCTTTGTCTTCCTGCTTTCTGCGCTTCTCGTAGCTCTTCATGTGCCAGATGACGAGGATGTATTGTCCTTATATGCTTCCACATACTGGCAGTCCCGCAAGAACATTTTTTTGCTTTGTCACCTCGTGAAACACTGTAGGACACAAAGTGCAGCTCACCTTTGTAGCATTTACTTTTTTACCCTCTGGAATAATAAAACATTTCCAAACCAGAGACTCCTTCTTCTCCATTACGTCCTCCTGTAGCTCTTCAGCTTCATCTTCTTCCAAGTTCTGATGTGGATTAGATGAAGCCATTTCTTTGATTTGCCCTAATCACCCAAAACATTTTAGGACAGCCCAAAAACAGGTGTGTCTTCAAAGATGTCCTAAAAGCAATAGAAGAAAGGGAGGGGCTCTTTCGCATTCTAGAAAGAAAAGTTTTAAACCAATCAAATGCTTTCTTCTGAAGCCACATGGTATTCACGTACCCAACGTGCACCCAGCACGTACCTGACGTGACTTCTCAGACATATATTTAACAATAACATAACTTTCTTACAAATAGAAAAATGTGATTTTTAAAAATAGTTTAGATTATCTATTACTCTTATATACACTTTAAAGTTGTAAACATATACTTTTGAAAGATAAAAAAAATTAGGGGGTGTTGCGCATCTAGCGCGCCGCCAGACTCATAAGACGCAATGCGTGGCTCGGCTCCGCGCAACTATGGCAGACACAACGCACACCCAGTGCGTCCTCTACGTACAAGACGTAACACATGTCTTTGAACATGCAGCCGACGTGACCTTATACCTATATGATGTTAATAGCGATGCGACACCGCACACTCGTTGCGTACCATACGTGCACCTTTCACAAATTTACCAATATGGCAGATAGGATCCATGTAATGATCAAGCATAGTACACAACCAGTACCTGACTCCAGTTTTCTTTAAAAAAAAAAAGAAATATGCAAACCATTATAAAATTTTACAAAAAATATTAATAAAGGATATTGGAATTCCAAAATATAAAAAAATCTATATATTTATGTTTTATAACAATTAAAAAATTAATGTATATAAAACATTTGAAATTCAGCCAAAAAACATAGATTTCAGAGATGTAATAGTTATAAATCAGCATTTAAAAAACCTTCGAAATTCACTGAAAAAAACATAGTTTTCAGGGGTGTTATAGTTAGCTGGACATTTCATCAGTGATGTCATTTGAGATGTCATCAGTGATGTCACTGACCATGTCATGAATGATGCAATATGTAACATCATCAGCAGTGCATTGTGGGCGCCCAAGTTATAATTAGTAGAACTAACTATACCGGAGGAATTTCTATGGTTTTGTACGAGTGAAATATCCAGCTAACTATAACACCCCTGAAACCTTTGTTTTTAGTTTTTTTCATTGAATTTATATATATATATATATATATATATATATATATATATATATATATATATATATATATATATATATATATATATATATATATATATATATATATTCATGCTCTATTTTCTTCATTTGCGAAGAAAATCAGCACTCACGGGGCGCTTGAAAAAACTTTATTTAGCAGCAAGCAATAAAGCGTTTCGCCAAACTGCCTTCCTCGGTGTTACTGACACACCGGAAGAAGCCATGTTTAAAAAACAGTCCATTGATGCATCGCAATCAAAAAGGGACAAGCGCAGAAGCGCAAACATGAGCGCCATTTTGTAATATCATCCATATATACAGTTAATATCATGATGCTCACTTAATTTTAAGTTATATACTTAAACACCACAAACTTCATACTTTGTATAATGATTATGATGAATTCCTGCAATTTATACAAATTTCTTATGAACAATATAACATTCTTTATGGCCTTATATCTGACCCAAAGCAGTATATTGTGGTCTATTGTTATCTTGCCGTGGATCGGCTATGCTCCCTGATTTTCATCTTCTTGTGAATGCACTATTTAGGGTGAATACCCCTAATAATGATAATACAAAGTTAATAAACACATTTACAGGAGCTTAATTTCTCTTTACTTCATGCTGTGTATCAGCTATGATACTCAACATTTACAGATCATGAACCTAAATGTGAGGCCAATTCTTCCCCGCAATGCAATCCCCTCGGGAATTTTGTAATCATATCTATAATATAGCTGGACTCCAATCTTCATAATTCACGGGTTCTAACCCCTCCTCTCACATTTGATGGAATAGAATCTAGGCCAAAAAACTGTAGCTTATTACGATTGCTTGCATTCTTGTCAGCAAAATAACATGCCACAGGATATTCTGCATCATTTTTGTCTATTGCCCTAAGATGTTCTAATATTCTAATCTTTAGTGGGTGGATCGTACTGCCTATATAGCGCAACCTACAAGGACATACCAAACAATATACGGCATAGCTGGTACTGCAGGTTATGAACTTAGTTATCTTCCTGCTTCTATCTACATCTGGTATACTGAATGACAGCACCCTTTTGCTGTTTGTGCATGCCTTGCATTTTCTGCACTGGTAGAACCCTATCATTTCCTTCAGTGTACTTGTTTGCTGTGGTACACTCTCCAGATGACTCTTTTCAAGCATATCTCGCAGTAAATTCGCCTTCTTTTTTTTTTTTTTTGGGAAAACCTTTATTTGACATTTCAACCAAGTACAAACACAGGCCTACAACCCCGAGGGCCGGCCGCTAAGCAGTTGCAACACAATAAAACAATCAAAACCCAGACTCAGCATCCCAGGGAGCAGATTCGCCACGTCCACCATACGTACTGGTTGTAAAACATATCAAGTTGGTAACAGGATAAAAAGGTTCCATTTTATAATATAAGATAGAAGGATCAGGTGCCATACAATATCTCAAGTTGCAAAAAAAGGGGGGGGGGCGAAATAGCAATATGTCCACAGTTAAATCATCTTCGTGTAAGTCAGCGGCGTTAAAACATACTATTCAGGATAAGCGAGCGCACAAATACAGTTCGCGCCAGCTGAATGTCCGCCCAGTAGCACTGAAACATCGCGAGAATTGAGGCACATATGAAACAGCAGTGATGGCCATAAAAATGAACCCATTACACTGACCCGGAAAGTAAGAAAAGAAAAGGGCAAAGAAAGGTAAGAAGAAAAAAGGCCATAGAAATAAAACGAAAAACAAAACACCCATCCCCCCCCCCACCCTGCACCCCTGCAGATGACTTCGGCCTACCCCCCGAGCAGTGTGCCTGTCGCCCAAGAACTGAGACCCGAAATATAGAAAGACCCAGAGAAAGACAGAAAGAAATTAAACCCCACCCATAGAGGCGAAATGGCGGAGGGCTATATTCTACGTGCTCCCGGTCTCTCCCCCCCGCCCTCACAAAGGGGTCCCCCCGAAACTGTCACATCTGAATAGTCCAAACTGAGAAAACATCCCGGGGGGAACCACCGACCCTGCCCCGGACTCCGTTAAGCTAATGAAGCAGTCCCGTTACCGATAAAACCACAATGAACAACCCAAACAACAGACGAATAAAGCCCCATCATCAAAATGTCAAAAGATACACAGAAGTGCTCGGAACATAGTTCAGTAGATGGAAAAAGAACAGTAGATCCCAAAGTAAGCAGCTGGTACCGACGATGTCCCTCCCCATCTCCGAAGCCAGGCATTATCACGTCCGCCATCTTGATATACCGACTGGGGAGGGGGTTCGACACAATCCAAAACAGTTCACAGTACCAATTAAAAGGTTCCAGGATAGGGACAGCAGTTGAATGTTCCGACAGCGGCAAAACCGGGGATTCCAAAAAATTAGTTAAGTCACTGATCACAGCCCATTCAAGTAAATCCACTTCTGTAGGGGCAGGCACAGCTTCCAGCACCGGGTCTAATTGCGCCACTGGGGCGTCGATCAAAAGGCAAGCTGGCTGCCGAGTCTCGGGCTTCGAGTCAGGATCCGGTCTTAGTCCTTTAAGTTCATCTGCCGCCGACAACAGGCCGCAGGTCTGAGCTGCCACAGTCGCCTGAAGTGCCTCTAGGGCCGCCAGCACCTCCCGCAATGACAGGCCACTTTGGGCCTGCTCCGCCCGGTTCCATATTTCCTCAGGCATAGTGATCCCCACGGAGAGGCGCCTTCTCCGGGGTAAGATCAGCCGGAGCAGGACTGAGTCGTGAGGGACCAACCGTCAGCATGCATTAGTGCGCAACGAGACTCCAACCCAAGGTGCGTCGGCGATGCAAGTGCCGGGCCTCCGGGTCAGGGACCCCTGCAACACAGCACCGTGCGTCACTCGTCTCCTCACCTCCAACACAACACCAGGCTGCAGATGGTAGCAAAGCAATCCCAAAATTTCGAAAGTTCCAGAGACCGGACCCTGCGGCCCCAACAGTCCGCTGTTGTTCAACTCAGACCCGGCTAAGCCAGCACGCGAGACCCCGGCTTCCAGACTGGGTTAGGCCACAAATCGGTCCTTGACGTTACTCAGCTCCACAATGTCAGAAAAACCCCGGGATCACACCATCCGAGTGCGGATTAGTTCACACACACGGATCCGGGGCAGGAAATCAGGATAAGTGACAGGATCTTGAAGCGTAAGACGGAGGTCAGCGGAGCCGGGAGACTATGCGGCCATCTTGCTTGCTGTCGAAGCTCCTCCCCTGAACTCGCCTTCTTAAAGGTCATTAGCGGATAGGCTGGGATGTCTTCACAGATAATGCTATCCGTTTTTCAAATATGCCAGTTCTTTTTGAGCATATGTTTCAAGAAATTGGCTTCTGCTGAATAAGGAGATACTATCCTGAACTTTATTTTGCCACTTTTATTCTTTTCTTTCAACAAGTGGTCTTTGGGAATCCTTTGTACTCTCTTGAATGTTTGGTGCGTACCCTCTCAAAACCAACCTCGATATACACTCCTTGGCTGCTACTTCAAAGTCATTATCCCTGGTGCTATTTCTTTTTAATCTATGAAGCTCACCATAAGGTCTGCTGTGTATGAGTTTGGGTGGATGGCTACTGGTTGCAAATAATATCGAATTCCCTGCAGTGGATTTACTATGTAAAGCTGTCTGTATCATATCGTCAGCTACAAACATCTTCAAGTCCAGGTAGTCCACTGCCACTGGACTGCCACTGTATTGAATTTCTACCGTTTTTTAACTGTTTATTCATTAATTTATTAAACAACATTATATATTTTTCTGAAAATTGCAAAAAAAATTACATTTAAAACTGAAATATTTTTAATGACTTTGTTTGTAAAAATTTTAATATATCTACATAATTTTCTTTTTGAATTTTTTTTCAAAATTTTTTGGGGAGTTGCGCACCCAAAGCGTACCTACTGCAGCGGGTATGCATATTCTAGCTGCCATTTTGGAATAGTCGTGAAGGATTTGCTTATGTTGGGCGATGAGTGCGTTTTTTTTCAGTTACGTCATATACGTACAATGTTACGTGGTGTGCACAACTGGTATGCGACCAGTCCAGGACTCCGGCTCCCACGCAGTCGCGACACATGCATATTACGGTACGCGATTCTTGTGCGGTGGCGTGCCCTACGTCACGTCATATACGTGCTGGGGCGCGCTGGGTGCGCGACTCCCGTGAAATTTTTTATGATCTGAAATTATATGTACGTGTCTTTAATATACATATTAGGGCAAAAGAATATCTAAGGTATTCATAAAAATAATATATTTATACTTGTAATAAACTTATATTATTTTTAAACATCTTTTCACGAAGTTGGGTCAGGTGCGCGCTTCGTGAGTACACCGTGCGCGGACCCATGTGACCTAAAAAAAAAAAGATTGATTGGTTCATAACATTTCCCACTGTAACTATTAAAGGACCCCACCCATTTTTATTTTTATGTTTGGAGTAGTTGATGAGAGACAGCTCTTCTTCTTCCAGAGCTGGTTTTGGAATTTTTGGGGAATTTTTAAAAATTTGCATTGGAGAAATGGCATTTGGTTCGCAAGCTCCTCATCATTCTTCAGATGAAGATATCTTGGAGAAAGATCCACCCAAGCAGAGGCCTGAATCAGTGGTATGGACATTTTTCACCTTTCCTGCTAGAGAAAAAAAGGTCAACTCAAGAAAAGTCACATGCTTGCTGTGTGACAGGTTCCTGTCGCGAGGCAGTGACAAGAAATACTCCTGTGGAACAGCGAGAATGTATAAACATCTGCGGACCACTCACCTGAAGAATCTGGCATGAGAAGAGCTGAGGCGTGCACCAAAAAATCCATCACCAAGCATTGCTAGCACCTCCGGAGCGTCCACTTCAGCACCACCAGTAGACATTCGCCCAGAATTTGCTTTTCTGCAGCAGCACTGCACTAAGTGTAAAACCATCATCTGTTATGTGCAGCACAACAGGACCACAAATGCAATTTTTTTTTTGTTTTTGGAATGATGTTGAATTCCAAAAGCTAACTGTTTACTTAGTTCCTTTTTTGTTCAATTTTTAAAAAACACCACAAAAAGTACACAATTGTTAAAAAACTACTAAAAAAATATAAAACAAAAAACAGAAGAAAAAAAAAGTTAGGAACTACCTTATCTGGTTTAAAAAAAGAAGTATAAATGCATGGTAATGTCTGAAAATTGTGTTGAATGTATGTGTAGAGCATGATTGACTGAAAGAATGCATTAGTAATGTATGGTGAATTCATGGGGGCAGATCTATGAGGAAGTGCTGCAGCGTGGTACTGCAAGCACTTTAGCTGCACCACGCTGTGGCACTTCTGAAGCACAGGGATGTGACATATTTACATGAAAATGTCGCAATTCTGTGCTCCTTCTGAACTAGCACACAAACTGCAGCCATGCAGTGATGTAGGCACCCTTGCACCATGGTGCAAGGATATCTGTGTCGAGGGGAGATTTTTTTGTGCAGGAAGGGACTACTTTCTGCACAAAAACAATCACTAAAGAAATTTTCCTCCTTCAATTAGTGCTGTGGAATGCAGCATGCATTGAAAGAGGAGAAAACAAGGAGAAATGAGAAATGAAAACAATTCTCCTTGTTGTGCCTCGCTACACCACCAAAAACCACAGCTCCACCCATCATCCCCTTTTGTATTGCTTTGTTCGCCTTAAGTTGGCAGGGTATGCTCAGACATGAGTCCCTTGCTCACTTGGCCATTGGATTAACGATAGCCTGGCTGATGAGGATTATGAATCCGAAACCGGTCCCAGGAAGCTTGTTTCCGGTCCAGGGAAGACATGGCTTGGAGGTTCGGGCTGGACTGTTCCCATGAGGCAGAGGGTCAGACTGATTTGCATATGGCCATGTCTGAACTGGGGTGGCTGAGTGAGCTAAATAATGATGATGGATTAAACCCAGATCAGTTGACTGGGGGTGAGTGTTTGATTTGCTCAAACACTCCGCCCATCATCCCCTTTTGTATCGCCTCGCTACACCAACTCCAGGACGGTGCACCATTCACACGTATCTATAGATTTACACTTTCCTGTAACTCTTGTGATGTGTTATTCCATGGGTGCTGTGTGGGAACAGACACAGCAACAACCATGGAACGCACCTTCAACACAAAGTGCTGCGTTTGAATGGGTCGTATTTTCCCGGAGAGGAAAAGCCACGCATGGTGGCTTTTCCTCTCCTTGTAAATATGGAGGAGTCCCCAACGCCATCACTACGTTACAAAAAGTGGCATACTGGTGGTCCAGGGGGCTTGTAAATCTGCCCAATAAGTGCTTAGGTATTGGTAGAGTGATACAATAAGAACATAGTGCTGGATGGCTGATTGATGAACTGCATGAGACTGACAGGAGGTATCCTAGGCTGCGTGAGAACTACTTCAGTATTTATTGGAGTGTACCAATAATTAATATGTATCTGCTAAGAGGTTTGTAGGGATTCTGCACAGAATATTGTATGTGTACTTGTGTTGGTGCCTAGGTCATTCTATAAGAACATCACTAGTAACTAGAATGATGACAGTGCTGCAAACATAGTGCTCAGTTAATTTATAAGTGCTTAGGTATTGTCTCAATGCCTGAGTCATTCTGCAAGTGAATAGACATTGACTGGGTTCCTAAAGTGCTAGTAGTTGACAGCAAAATAAGTTTAGAAGCACTTATGTTTCAGCAGAATGATTAAATAAGGACATGCTTCTGTCAGGATGATTGTAGGAGTGGACACAGACTCACAGTGTGATTCCAGACAAGCATGACTATTACCTGGACATTTGCAGGACTGACTCAGTAGTCTGCAAGGGGTTAAGGGACCACAAACATTGTGCACATTTCACTGTACCACTGCTTGTCTCAATGCCTTAGTCATCCTGCAACTGCATAGACCGTGACTGGGTTCCTAGAGTGCTAGTAGTTGACAGCAAGATACGTTTATAAGCACTAATGTTTTAGCACAGAAATTAGATAAGGACATGCTTCTGTCAGGATGATTGTAGGAGTGGAAAAAGACTCACAGTGTGATTCCAGACAAGCATGACTATTACCTGGACTTTTGCAGGACTGACTCAGTAGTCTGCAAGGGGTTAAGGGACCGCAAACATTGTGCACATTTCACTGTACCACTGCTTGTCTCAATGCCTGAGTCATTCTGCAAGTGCATAGACAGTGACTGGGTTTCTAGAGTTTTAGTAGTTGACAGCAGGAAAGGTTTATAAGTGCTTATGTTTCAGCAGAGTGATTAGATAAGGACATGTTTCTGTCAGGATGATTGTAGGAGTGGACACAGACTCACAGTGTGATTTCAGGCAAGCATGACTATTACCTGGAATTTCGCAGGACTGACTCAGTGGTCTGCAAGGGGTTAAGGGACCGCATACATTGTGCACATTTAACTGTACCACTGCTTGTCGCAATGCCTTAGTCATCTTGCAAATGCATAGTCAGTGACTGGGTTCCAAGAGTGCTAATAGTTGACAGTAAGATAAGTTTATAAGCACCTATGTTTCAATAGTGAGATTAGGTAAGGAAATGCTTCTGTCAGGATGATTGTAAGAGTGGACACAGACTCACAGTGTGATTCCAGATAAACATGACTATTACCTGGACTTTTGCAGGACTGACTAAGTAGTCTGCAAGGGGTTAAGGGACCGCAAACATTGTGCACATTTCACTGTACCACTGCTTGTCTCAATGCCTTAGTCATCCTGCAACTGCATAGACCGTGACTGGGTTCCTAGAGTGCTAGTAGTTGACAGCAAGATACGTTTATAAGCACTAATGTTTTAGCACAGAAATTAGATAAGGACATGCTTCTGTCAGGATGATTGTAGGAGTGGAAAAAGACTCACAGTGTGATTCCAGACAAGCATGACTATTACCTGGACTTTTGCAGGACTGACTCAGTAGTCTGCAAGGGGTTAAGGGACCGCAAACATTGTGCACATTTCACTGTACCACTGCTTGTCTCAATGCCTGAGTCATTCTGCAAGTGCATAGACAGTGACTGGGTTTCTAGAGTTTTAGTAGTTGACAGCAGGAAAGGTTTATAAGTGCTTATGTTTCAGCAGAGTGATTAGATAAGGACATGTTTCTGTCAGGATGATTGTAGGAGTGGACACAGACTCACAGTGTGATTTCAGGCAAGCATGACTATTACCTGGAATTTCGCAGGACTGACTCAGTGGTCTGCAAGGGGTTAAGGGACCGCATACATTGTGCACATTTAACTGTACCACTGCTTGTCGCAATGCCTTAGTCATCTTGCAAATGCATAGTCAGTGACTGGGTTCCAAGAGTGCTAATAGTTGACAGTAAGATAAGTTTATAAGCACCTATGTTTCAATAGTGAGATTAGGTAAGGAAATGCTTCTGTCAGGATGATTGTAAGAGTGGACACAGACTCACAGTGTGATTCCAGATAAACATGACTATTACCTGGACTTTTGCAGGACTGTCTCTGTAGTCTGTAAGGGTTTAAGGGTCTGCATACATTGTGCACATTTCACTGTACCACTGTTAGTTTAAATGTCTGAGTCATTTACAAGTGCATAGACAGTGATGGGGTTCCTAGAGTGCTAGTAGTTGACAGCAGGATAAGTTTATAAGCGCGTATGTTTCAGCAGAGTGAGTGTATATGTAAGAACATGCTTCTTTTGGGATGATGGTAGGAGTGGACACAGACTCACAGTGTGATTCCAGACAAGCATGACTATAACCTGGACTTTTGCAGGACTGACTCAGTAGTCTGCAAGTGGTTAAGGGACCACATATATTGTGCATATTTGACTGTACCACTGCTTGTCTCAATGCTTGAGTCATTCTGTAAGTGCATAGACAGTTACTGGGTACTTAGAGTGATACTAGTTGACAGCAGGTAAGTTTTTAAGCTGTTATGTTTCAGCAAAATTATTAAGTAAGGAAATGCTTCTGTCAGGAGGATTGTCGAGTGGACACAGACTCACAGTGTGATTGCAGACAAGCATGACTATTACCTGGACTTTTGCAGGACTGACTCATTAGTCTGCAAGGGGTTAAGGGACTGCATACATTGTGCACATTTGACTGTACCACTGCTTGTCTCAATGCCTGAGTCATTCTGCAAGCGCATAGATAGTGACTGATTTCCTAGAGTGATAGTAGTTGACAGCAGGATACGTTTATAAGCAGTTATTTTTCAGCAGAGTGGGTAGATAAGGACGTACTTCTGTCAGGATGATTGTAGGAGAGGACAGGTTAGCAGAGCTGCTTTAGAGCCAGAGAACCAGGTCAGCAGAGCTGTTGTAGAGCCAGTGACACAGGTCAGCAGAGCTGCTGTAGAGCCATAGAACCAGGTCAGCAGAGCTGCTGTAAAGCCAGAGAAACCAGTTCAGCAGAGCTGCTTTAGAGCCTAAGAACTAGATCAGCAGAGCCACTGTGGAGCCGGAGAACTGGGTTAGCAGAGCTGCTCTAGAACCTAAGAAGCAGGTCAGCAGAGCTGCTCTAGAACCAGAGACCCAGGTCAGCAGAGCTGCTCCAGAGCCAGAGACCCAGATCAGCAGAGCTGCTGTAGAGCCAGAGAAACCAGATCAGCAGAGCTGCTTTAGAGGGAGAGAACTAGGTCAGCAGAACCGCTCTCGAGCCAGAGAACCAGGTCAGCAGAGCTCTTTAGAGGGAGAGAACCAGGTCAGCAGAGATGCTTCAGAGCCACAAAACCATGTCAGCAAAGCTGCCATAGAGCCAGAGAACCAGGTCAGCAGAGCTGCTCTAGAGGCAGAGAACCAGGTCAGCAGTGCTGCTTAAGAGGGAGATAACCAGGTCATCAGAGCGACTTTAGAGCCAGAGACCCAGGTTAGCAGATCTGCTCTAGAGCCAGAGAAACCAGGTCAGCAGAGCTGCTTTAGAGGGAGATAACCAGGTCAGCAGAACTGCTTTAGAGCCATATACCTGGGCCAGCAGAGCTACTTTAGAGCCAGAGAACCTGGTCAGCAGAGCTGTTGTATTGCCAGAGAACCAGGTCAGCAGAGCTGCTCTTGAGCCTGAGAACTAGGTCAGCAGAGCTGCTCTAGAGCCAGAGTACCATGTCAGCAGAGCTGCTTTAGAACCATAGAACCGGGTCACCAGAGTTGCTTTAGTGCCAGAGAACCAGGTCAGCAGAGCTGTTGTAGAGCCACATAGCCAGATCAGCAGAACTGCTCTATAGCCTAAGAACTCGGTCAGCAGAGCTGTTCTAGAGCCAGAGAACAAGGTCAGCAGACCTGCTGTAGAGCCAGAGAAACCAGGTCAGCAGAGCTATTTTAGAGGGGGAGAACCAGGTCAGCAGAGCTGCTTTAGTGCCAGAGAATGAGGTCAGCAGAGCTGCTTTAGAGCCAGAGAACCAGGTCATCAGAGCTGCTCTAGCTGACACTGACTGATTGACACTGACACTGATTGACTGACACTGACTGACACTGACTGACTGGCTGACACTGACTGATACTGATTGATCTACACTGATTGACACAGGTTGACTGACGCTGACTGACTGACACTGACTGACTGACACTGACTGGGTGACACTGACTGACCATGACTGACACTGATGGACACTGACTGACTACTCTACTACTTACTCTTTACTACTCTCTCTCTACCACTCACGCTCTTCTACTCACTCTCTACTACTATCTCACTACTACTCACTCTTTACTACTGTTTACTATTTACTCTCTACTACTCACTCTCGACTACTCACTCTCTACTACTCACTCTCTAATTCTCTACTACTCTCTACTACTCACTCTCTTCTACTTCTCTCTACTACTATCTCACTACTACTCACTCTTTACTACTGTTTACTATTTACTCTCTACTACTCACTCTCTACTACTCTCTCTCAACTACTCACTCTCTACTACTCACTTGCTACTACTCTCTACTAATTACTCTCTACTACTCTCTACTATTACTCCACTACTCACTCTCTACTACTCTCTACTACTCACTCTACTACTCTCTATTACTCTCTACCACTAACTCTCTATTACTTTACTACTCACTCTCTACTACACTCTACTACTCACTCTACTACTCTCTATTACTCTCTACCACTAACTCTCTACTACTCTACTACTCACTCTCTACTACTCTCTCTCTACTACTCACTCTCTACAAGTCACTCTTTACTACTCACTTTATACTACTCACACTCTACTACTCACTCTGCACTTCTCACTCTCTACTACGCACTCTGTACTAATCTATACTACTCACTCTCTACTACTCTACTACGCTCTACTACTCTATCTACTACTCACTCTACTACTCACCCTCTACAACTCACTCTCTACTACTCTCTACTACTCGCTCTATTACTCACTCTCTACTACGCTCTACCACTGACTCTCTACTACTCACTCTCTGCTACTCTCCCTCTCCTACTACTCACTCTACTACTCACTCTCTACTGTTCTCTCTCTACTACTCACTCTCTACTACTTGCTCTCTGCTACTCTCTACTACTCACTCTCCACTACTCACTCACTACTACTCGCTCTCTACTACTCTACTACGCACTCTACTAATCACTCTCTAATACTCTACTACTCTCTCTACTACTCACTCTCTACTAATATCTCTACTACTCACTCTCTACTACTCTCTACTACTCACTATCTACTACTCACTCTCTACTACTCTCTACTACTCACTCTACTACTAACTCTCGACTACTCTCTACTACTCTCTACTACTCACTCTCTAATACTTTCTACTACTCACTCTCTGCTACTCTCTCTACTACTCTCTACTAATCACTCTCTACTCCCTATTACTCACTCTGTACTCTTTACACTCTCTACTACTCTCTACTACTCACTATTACTCTCTACCACTAACTATCTACTACTATACTACTCACTATCTACTACACTCTACTACTCTCGCTCTACTACTCACTCTCCACTACTCTCTCTCTACTACTCACCCTCTACTAGTCACTCTCCACTACTTACTCTCTACTACTCACTCTCTTCTACTCGCTCTCTATTACTCTCTACAACTCACTATGTACTACTCACTCTCTACTACTTGCTATGTACTAATCTATTCTACTCACTCTCTACTGCTCTCCACTACTCTCACTACTACTCACTCTCCACTAGTCTCTACCACTCACTCTCTACTACTCTACTACTCACTCTCTATTACTCTCTCTCTTTTACTCACTCTCTACTACTCACTCTACTACTCTCTACTACTCTCTACTACTCACTCTCTACTACTCACTCTCTGCTACTCTCTCACTACTACTCTCTAATACTCACTCTTTACTCACTATTACTCATTCTGTACTCTCAACACTCTCTAATACTCTCTACTACTCACTATTACTCTCTACCACTAACTCTCTACTACTCTACTAGTCACTCTCTACTACTCTCTCTCTACTACTCACTCTCTACTACTCACTCTACTACTCTCTACTACTCTCTACTACTCACTCTCTACTACTCACTCTCTACTACTTGCTCTCTACTACTCTCTACTACTCACTCTCCACTACTTACTCTCTACTACTTCGCTCTCTACTAAGCTCTACCACTACTATCTACTACTCACTCTCTACTACTCACTCTCTACTACTCGCTCTCTACTACTCTCTACTACTCACTATTACTCTCTACCACTAACTCTGTACTACTCTACTACTCACTCTATACTACTCTCTCTCTACTACTCACTCTCTACTACTCACTCTACTACTCTCTACTACTCTCTACTACTCACTCTGTACTTCTCACTCTCTACTACTCGCTCTCTACTACTCTCTACTACTCACTCTCCACTACTTACTCTCTACTACTTAGCTCTCTACTAAGCTCTACTACTAACTCTACTACTCACTCTCTACTACTCTCTACTACTCACTCTCTACTACTTACTCCACTACTCACTCTCTACTACTCTTTACTACTCACTCTCTGCTACTCCCTCTACTACTCTCTACTATTCTCTACTACTCTCTACTACTCGCTCTCTACTCTATATTACTCTCTACCCCTCTCTACCGATCTTGTAGTGTAGTTCCTATATTCCAAATAGGCTCTGCGCATTGGAATAATATATACTGTAGTTTAGACGTAGAACTGAGGTCAACTAGGTCTCTATCGAATATATTAAACTTAATTGTGAGTGCCAGCCAACTCAGAGGTCACTAGAAACTTTCTTGAATAAACAAGAAAGGAATAGTTTCTGACAACCGCATAAACATGACAACTTTGTTTCTCAAGAATAGGAAATCAATCTCTGGAGTCGCGGAAACAATACATTAGGTGCTGAGAAAATAGAGAGACGGGCATTTTCAATAAAAAGTATTTATTGAGCAGTCTTCTTTCTCAAGCATAAGAAATGTACTGCTACAATAGTAATACTGGTTATAAAGTACAAGGCATATAATATGAACAGTATCATAAAATAGTACTGTAAAAACATGATATGGTTTCTAAGCCATAAGTTGCCTACAATGTATAGAATACATATAGTGATAAAATAATAACTGAAAGTTCTCAACTGGTGCTTCTAAAATACGCCTACCCCGGTGTACCTAACCAAGTCTAGTACAAGGGAAGAAGTAAGGGAGGAGTAGCTTAATTTAGTAGTTCTCTGCCAAGAATCTATTCCAAGAATTCTCTAAGGGTCTAATCTGTTCCGTACCTTGGTTTTCGAATGAAGGAGGTCTTGTATCTCTCTCAGGACTCGATTTCTCAGATACCCACAAGGGTGAGCCGGAAACACTGGAGCTGGATTTCTCAGCAAGAGAAAAAACAGAGTCTCTCAGTGCGTCAGCTGGAGGGTCGGCTTCCTTCGGCCCTTGCTGCTGCAGGGCGTCGGGCAAGTAGTTAGTGGATCTACTCCAAAACCACTGTGTGTTTGTCTGGGCAAATCTAGGCATATTTATACCTTGAAGGTGCCGAGTTTGACGTATGATTGGACTTAATAACGTCACTCAAAGACTCAATTCTTTGAAAACTCCAGGAGTTCTTGGATAAATCAATATTCAAGCAGGGGGAAGTCCCTAGCTGCTGAAGGCGGGTTTTTCCAAGAAATCGTTGTTGATTCTCGGACCTAGGTGGAAGTAGCCATGCCGTATTTGGGCTGCAAAGCTTAGGCCAAATATGGTACTGATTTCTATGCCTATATAAGGATTGGATAATGTATACCTATATAAGGGCATGAATCGGGAAAATGTACACTAATGTCCTAGATTCATTTACAACACTCTCTCTACTACTCACTACCTCTCTACCTCTTTCTCTCTACCTCTACACCTCTACCTCTACACCTCTAGCCATAGAACCAGGTCAGCAGAGCTGCTTTAGAGCCAGAGAACCAGATCGGCAGAGCTGCTCTATAGCCTAAGACCTAGGTCAGCAGAGCTACTGTAGAGCAAGAGAAACCAGGTCAGTAGAGATGCTTTAGAGGGAGAGAACCAGGTCAGCAGAGCTGCTTTTGAGCAATAGAACCAGGTCAACAGAGCTGCTTTAGAGCCAGAGAACCAGGTCAGCAGAGCTGATGTAGCTGACACTGACTGATTGACACAGACTGACAATGATTGACTGACACCGACTAACTGACACTGATTGACTGACCTTGACTGACTGACACTGACTGACTGGCTGACACTGACTGACTGTAACTGACTGACACTGATTGACTGACACTGACTAACACTGCTTGACTTTTTTTGTAAAGGCAAGATTGTACACACCGGGTTACCTGCACTTGTACTTTTTGAGTAGACTAGACGTTGTGTTTAGATAAATCAATATCCCACCAAGTAGCTTCTGTTAAGCATTTTTATTTATATTTCTTCTTTCTTTTAGTATTTCTTAACTCTTATTTCATTTCTGTTTTTTATATATATCAACACATTTTTGTTATTTTTATACAAAGATTTTTCTACATATAATACATGACAATTATTTCACATTAAATAATCCTTAAAAATACTTGAAAAATGTATAACTTCATTCATTCAACACAGAATATATTCCCTTCTACACTGCTTGACTGACACTGACATTGACTGACACTGACTGACTGACACTGACGGACACTGACTGACTACTCTCTACTACTCTACTACTCACTCTCTACTAATCTCTCTCTACTACTCACTCTCCACTACTCTCTACTACTCACTCTCTACTACTCTACTACTATCTACTACTCTCTACTATTCACTATCTTCTACTACTCTCTACTACTATCTCTCTACTACTCACTCTTTACTACTGTCTACTATTCACTCTCAACTACTCACTCTCTATTACTCTCTCTCTACTTCTCACTCCCTACTCTATACTACTCTCTACTACTACTCTCTACTACTCACTCTCCTCTATTCACTCTACTACTCTCTACTACTCTCTACCACTCACTCTCTAATACTCTACTTGTCACTCTCTACTACACTCCACTACTCTCTCTCTACTACTCTCTCTCTACTACTCACTCTCTACTACTCACTCTGTACTACTCGCTCTCTACTACTCTCTAATACTCACTCTCCACTACTCACTCTCTACTACTTGCTCTCTACTACTTGCTCTCTACTACTCACTCTACTACTCACTCTCTACTACTCTACTACTCTCTACTACTCTCTCTACTACTCACTCTCAACTACTCACTCTCTACAACTCACTCTCTACTACTCTCTACCACTCACTATCTACTGCTCACTCTCTACTACTCTCTACTACCCTCTCTCTACTACTCACTCTCTACTACTCACTCTACTACTCTCTACTACTCTCGCTCTGCTGCTCTCTCTCTACTACTCACTCTCTACTACTCTCTACTACTCACTCTCTACTACTCACTCTCTACTACTCTGTACTACTCACTCTCCACTACTCACTCTCTACTACTCACGCTCTACTACTCTCTACTACTTACTCTACTACTCACTCTCTACTACTCTATACTACTCTCTCTACTACTCACTCTCAAATACACTCTACTACTCAATCTCTACTGCACACTCTCTACTACCTGCTCTCTACTACTCGCTCTCTACTATTCTCTACTACTCACTCTACTACTCACTCGGTACGACTATCTAATACTCATTCTACTACTCAGTCTACTACCAACTCTCTACTACTCCAGTACTCTCTACTACTCACTCTCTACTACTCACTCTTTACTACTCTACTACTCTCTCTACTACTCACTCTCTACTAGTCACTCTCTACTACTTACTCTTAACTAATCTCTACTACTCACTCTCCACTTCTATCTCTCTACTACTTTGAGGGGGGGGGGTTTTCGCACTCCGACTCACCCACCAGCAGGTGTGCCCCAGGAGCATCATGGTAGATGCAGTCTCTTAATAGCGTGTGCGCTATTGCGTTGAAAGTGTGTCGTAGCAAGGTTGCAGCACCAACTCTGGACACCGGTGTTTCGGAATTCTTGTTCCTCATCAGCAGAGTGTAGGTTTTTGGGGTTAGCTGTGCAGGCTGCCAAGTGTTCTCAGGTATGTACCTCTCTGGCGCGGGTGCGATCTCCGAGCTCGTCAGCTCTAGCTCGAGGGAGCCAATCAACTTTGAGGGGGGGGGTTTCGCACTCCGACTCACCCACCAGCATGTGTGCCCCAGGAGCATCATGGTAGATGCAGTCTCTTAATAGCGTGTGCGCTATTGCGTTGAAAGTGTGTCGTAGCAAGGTTGCAGCACCAACTCTGGACACCGGTGTTTCGGAATTCTTGTTCCTCGTCAGCAGAGTGTAGGTTTTTCGGGGTTAGCTGTGCAGGCTGTCAAGTGTTCTCAGGTATGTACCTCTCTGGCGCGGGTGCGATCTCCGAGCTTGTCAGCTCTAGCTCGAGGGAGCCAATCAACTTTGAGGGGGGGGGGTTTCGCACTCCGACTCACCCACCAGCAGGTGTGCCCCAGGAGCATCATGGTAGATGCAGTCTCTTAATAGCGTGTGCGCTATTGCGTTGAAAGTGTGTCGTCGCAAGGTTGCAGCACCAACTCTGGACACCGGTGTTTCGGAATTCTTGTTCCTCGTCAGCAGAGTGTAGGTTTTTCGGGGTTAGCTGTGCAGGCTGCCAAGTGTTCTCAGGTATGTACCTCTCTGGCACGGGTGCGATCTCCGAGCTCGTCAGCTCTAGCTCGAGGGAGCCAATCAACTTTGAGGGGGGGGTTTTCGCACTCCGACTCACCCACCAGCAGGTGTGCCCCAGGAGCATCATGGTAGATGCAGTCTCTTAATAGCGTGTGCGCTATTGCGTTGAAAGTGTGTCGTAGCAAGGTGGCAGCACCAACTCTGGACACCGGTGTTTCGGAATTCTTGTTCCTCGTCAGCAGAGTGTAGGTTTTTCGGGGTTAGCTGTGCAGGCTGCCAAGTGTTCTCAGGTATGTACCTCTCTGGAGCGGGTGCGATCTCCGAGCTCGTCAGCTCTAGCTCGAGGGAGCCAATCAACTTTGAGGGGGGGGGGTTTTGCACTCCGACTCACCTACACTCTGCTGGCGAGGAACAAGAATTCCGAAACACCGGTGTCCAGAGTTGGTGCTGCAACCTTGCTACGACACACTTTCAACGCAATAGCGCACACGCTATTAAAAGACTGCATCTACCATGATGCTCCTGGGGCACACCTGCTGGTGGGTGAGTCGGAGTGCGAAACCCCCCCCCTCAAAGTTGATTGGCTCCCTCAAGCTAGAGCTGACGAGCTCGGAGATCGCACCCGCGCCAGAGAGGTACATACCTGAGAACACTTGGCAGCCTGCACAGCTAACCCCGAAAAACCTACACTCTGCTGACGAGGAACAAGAATTCCGAAACACCGGTGTCCAGAGTTGGTGCTGCAACCTTGCTACGACACACTTTCAACGCAATAGCGCACACGCTATTAAGAGACTGCATCTACCATGATGCTCCTGGGGCACACCTGCTGGTGGGTGAGTCGGAGTGCGAAAATCCCCCCCTCAAAGTTGATTGGCTCCCTCGAGCTAGAGCTGACGAGCTCGGAGATCGCACCCGCGCCAGAGAGGTACATACCTGAGAACACTTGGCAGCCTGCACAGCTAACCCCGAAAAACCTACACTCTGCTGACGAGGAACAAGAATTCCGAAACACCGGTGTCCAGAGTTGGTGCTGCAACCTTGCTACGACACACTTTCAACGCAATAGCGCACACGCTATTAAGAGACTGCATCTACCATGATGCTCCTGGGGCACATCTGCTGGTGGGTGAGTCGGAGTGCGAAAACCCCCCCCTCAAAGTTGATTGGCTCCCTCGAGCTAGAGCTGACGAGCTCGGAGATCGCACCCGCGCCAGAGAGGTACATACCTGAGAACACTTGGCAGCCTGCACAGCTAACCCCGAAAAACCTACACTCTGCTGACGAGGAACAAGAATTCCGAAACACCGGTGTCCAGAGTTGGTGCTGCAACCTTGCTACGACACACTTTCAACGCAATAGCGCACACGCTATTAAGAGACTGCATCTACCATGATGCTCCTGGGGCACACCTGCTCGTGGGTGAGTCGGAGTGCGAAAATCGCCCCCTCAAAGTTGATTGGCTCCCTCGAGCTAGAGCTGACGAGCTCGGAGATCGCACCCACACCAGAGAGGTACATACCTGAGAACACTTGGCAGCCTGCACAGCTAACCACGAAAAACCTACACTCTGCTGACGAGGAACAAGAATCCTGAAACACCGGTGTCCAGAGTTGGTGCTGCAACCTTGCTACGACACACTTTCAACGCAATAGCGCACACGCTATTAAGAGACTGCATCTACCATGATGCTCCTGGGGCACATCTGCTGGTGGGTGAGTCGGAGTGCGAAAACCCCCCCTTCAAAGTTGATTGGCTCCCTCGAGCTAGAGCTGACGAGCTCGGAGATCACACCCGCGCCAGAGAGGTACATACCTGAGAACACTTGGCAGCCTGCACAGCTAACCCCGAAAAACCTACACTCTGGCGACGAGGAACAAGAATTCCGAAACACCAGTGTCCAGAGTTGGTGCTGCAACCTTGCTACGACACACTTTCAACGCAATAGCACACACGCTATTAAGAGACTGCATCTACCATGTTGCTCCTGGGGCACACCTGCTGGTGGGTGAGTCGGAGTGCGAAACCCCCCCCCTCAAAGTTGATTGGCTCCCTCGAGCTAGAGCTGACGAGCTCGGAGATCGCACCCGAGCCAGAGAGGTACATACCTGAGAACACTTGACAGCCTGCACAGCTAACCCCGAAAAACCTACACTCTGCTGACGAGGAACAAGAATTCCGAAACACCGGTGTCCAGAGTTGGTGCTGCAACCTTGCTACGACACACTTTCAACGCAATAGCGCACACGCTATTAAGAGACTGCATCTACCATGATGCTCCTGGGGCACACCTGCTGGTGGGTGAGTCGGAGTGCGAAAACCCCCCTCTCAAAGTTGATTGGCTCCCTCGAGCTAGAGCTGACGAGCTCGGAGATCGCACCCGCGCCAGAGAGGTACATACCTGAGAACACTTGGCAGCCTGCACAGCTAACCCCGAAAAACCTACACTCTGCTGACGAGGAACAAGAATTCCGAAACACCGGTGTTCAGAGTTGGTGCTGCAATCTTGCTACGACACACTTTCAACGCAATAGCGCACACGCTATTAAGAGACTGCATCTACCATGATGCTCCTGGGGCACACCTGCTGGTGGGTGAGTCGGAGTGCGAAAACCCCCCCCTCAAAATATCTCTCTACTACTCACTCTCTTCTATTCACTCTCTACTACTCACTCTCTACTACTCTCTCTCTATTACTCACTCTGCTACTCACTCTCTACTACTCACTCTCTACTTCTCTCTACTACTCACTCTACTACTCACTCTCTACTACTCGTTCTCTGCTACTCACTCTACTACTCACTCTCTACTACTCTGTACAACTCACTCTCTACTAACTCTTTACTACTTTCTACTACTCACTCTCTGCTACTCTCTCTACTACTCTCTACTACTCACTCTCTACTCTCTATTACTCAATTGGATTTTCTTGGGGAAATGAGGCTGGCCCAGATGGAGACGCAACAGCGCGCTCGACATGAGGAACAACATGGGGAGGCTCGTGGCATCTCGAGGGGAAAACATGGCGGCTGGCTATTTGCGTGCTATGGATGCTGTTCGTGACGGGCGGCGTGTAAGAGGTTGTGTAAGAGTACTGTATGGCATTTTGAGGCAGACGAGAGCTGGAGAGGTTTTGAATGCTAAATCTCCCTTCATATCCCTGAATCTGGCATGATTGCGGTGTGATTATCCCCGGCAGTCAGTAACCAGCTAGCTGCCGCAGCCGGTGTAAGGTACATGGCGGGCATAGCGGATCTCGGCTTGGCGTCACGGGAGGAGGCGGACCTGGAGCCAGAGCCGGCAACACAAGCCGAGCTAAGTTGGGACAGAGTGGCTTTGGGGCTAGGCAAGGCAGGGCAGCAGCTAGAGTCCATCTTTGAGGAAGAGGCTGGGGAAGTGACAGGTAGCTCGGCAGGCAGCTCGGTAGGCAGGACGGAGCAATGGATCAGTCTCCCCCGTCAACAGCGTTAAAGGCACCTTTTCCTTACGGTTGCATAAAGAAACATTCCCAAAACACTGCTTCTCCTGGAGATAAGGTGCTTCAGCTTCGTAGCTAAGCAGTTGTGGGTAACTGTGCTGAGGAGTCTAATGTGGGTTTGAAAATAGGGGTATCAAGAGATTTAAGTGGGACTTCTAGGTACGCGTTAAGGAGCGCAGGTAGGGAGTCACAGAAGGCTTTATTAAATCAGATTGGTGCCCCCAAAAATAAAGAGCTGTCTGAGATTAAGGCCAAGAGCAGGCTCACTGTTAAGACAAGCAATAACAGCAATAAGTGTACATTTAGTAAGAATTTGGGAGAGAGAGTGCTATCAGAGCAAAGGATTAAGGTAACCCCCTCACTAAAATAATTTTTTAAGGTTTTACTATAGACTTTGATTTAGAGGGCACATTGACACCTCAAGAAACTAGACAGTATAACTGAGATGGGGAATTTAATTTGGCTGTTGCCGGGAACGCTCTGGGAGAGGCTTCTGTTATAGACTCAGTTGATTGGGTCATTCATCTAAGCCCCTACCCCTTTCAAGTTTTATCATTGGAGATGGAGGATGTGGTTGATGCTCCAAAGGCTCAGGATGAGGTGAATTTAACTAGAGTGCAGCAGGTTCCGCCCCCAGAAGCAAACGGTCCTGGGTTCAGTACTGTCCCCACAGAGAGTTCAAGTATACATGATGCAGATGGAATGCAATCAGATCAGGGGATCTATCTGATAGCGATAGAAGCGGAGCAAGAGGCTAGTGATGGGTCAGTTATTTCGTTGCTTAAAAAATTTAATTCAGACATGCATAAGAGATTTGAGATCTCTGAGTTAAACCTGGAATGTATTAGGATGGCTTGTGGTTTGTTAGAGAAAAAGATGAATGAGCTAAGCAGCCGCACAGTTGAATTAGAATTGCACAGTAATGATCTTAGACAGGAAGTGATGGATAACCAAAAGGAATTGGAGATAGTCAAGATTAAAGAGAGGGAATATGAGGAAAGGGTTGAAAGGTTGGAAAACATGCAGAGAAGGAATAATTTGAAAATCTTGAAGCTTCCGGAGGGCAAAGAAGGAACAGATATAAATAAATATGTAGTGCAGCTATTAAAGACCGAGTTACAGTTGGAGGAGACAGAGGAAGAGTTAGCTAGGGATATTCAGCAAGTGCATCATGATCCCTTCAGGCTGAACCCAAATCGGACCTTACTTAAGAGACTTTTGATTAATTTTTATGACATATACTCTAAAAGAAAAGATCCTAGCTAGTGCCCTTAAGAAAAAAACTATTGAAGTAGCTGGTTTAAAGGTGGAGGTTAGGTCTGATCTATCGCCTGTGACAGCCAACAGACAATGGGAGCTTGGCAAAAGGATTGAGCCGTTGAGGAAGTTGGGGACTTCGGTCTAATTGAAATTCCCTGCGATGTTAAAAGTTATGTGGAATAATAAAATGCACTCTTTTCGCTTTGTTGAGGAGGTTGATATTTTTTGGAACAGTGTCAACCAGGGGATGCATAATCAGGTAATGCTTTGGTTCCTACATTTTGTTTAAAATAATTCATACGTGTACTTTAATTATTTGTTTAAGGTGTAAGGTTCTCTAACAATTCTGCCCGTCTAAAAGCACCCATAGGGCTTAATAGCCATGGGTAATTCGGATGGGTTTTCCTGGGAGGGGAGGTGGAGTTTCAGTTGTCTTTTAAGTGGGGGTGGAGAGTGGGACAGGGGTAAAAAAAAATGGAAAATTCCTCCTGAGCTTTTTTGTTGTTAGTGGAAGGATGGGTGTGAGAAGAGCTGATTTTTAGGTCTGGGATGAGTGGGGGTAGGTTTCGAGAGCTGAGAAACATAAATGGAATGCGTGTGAAAAAAAGGGATTTGGTTTTGAATTATTTGAAGGATTCTAAAGCCCAGATAATAATATATATATATTTTTTTTTTGTTCTCATAACCACCATATAGACAAAGTACCGAAAGGAATTTACAGAGGGCAGCTGTCTCAGTTTATCTGGAAAACTGGAAGGGACACAAATCTAGTGGGGGCCATCTATCCCTCAGCTGTCAACTGTATTCCAGGAAGGCACAGAGTCCATGATTTACCAATCTGCGGCAAACCTTGGGGTAGTTTAGCAGCCAAATGGGGCCGGGCATGAACCGGATAACGGCTGTTCCACAGGCGCAAGATTTAGAAGCACCGTAGGAGATCAATCATTGGACCCGGGGAAAAAAATAATAATAAAATAATAATAAAAACATTTTTTAAACCCCGGATGAATCAATGAAGCCAAGATAGTAGATACCAGAACACCCTTTTACTCTGATTGCCAGATCTAGCAAGATCCGTACTTGAGGTCTGCAAGACTGAAGGTAGACAATCTCTAAAGGTAGGAGGTGAAGAGTCTTTCCATTTCCTGCAGATCTCCCTTCTTGCAAGCAGGATTGCATAAAAGACTAAGCACCTGGCTGGGTTTTGTATGCCTTCTAGAACACCAAATACTACTAGGGGCAGATCTATGGTGACAAGTCTTCCCAATGACTCTGTGAGGGAATTACTAATATCCTCCCAAAAAGTGGCTAACTGTGGCATTCAAAAAACATATGTGTATCTGATTCAGCAATCAACCCGTATTTAGCACAAGACACTGACTCTCCTCCTGCAAATTTGGATAACCTAAGAGGGGAATAGTATGCCCTATGCAGGGTAAAGATATGATTTTTGCGAAGCCAGGACGGCTTGACAATGTTCCACAAAAGTTCAAAAGAAGTCATCCAAAGATCTTGTACATTCTGGTCCATCAAGACAGAGCCCCATAACGACTCCGGCAGAACAAAGTCCCCATCCGACTCCTCCAGAATGAGATTATACCACTTGGACACTTCATTTTTAAATGGACCCAAGTTTACTAAATCAGAGACAAATGGGCTATGCCCTTCAAGTTTGAATTTATTCCTGTTAGCAGGAGAGGTTTTATAGGCTACAGTCCAACTAAGAATCTTTAAGTATTTAAATCGTGAAAGATTGGGGCCAACCTTAGTTTGCAGATGTTCCCACGAGAGTAAATCCCCCTCATAAAAGAGGTCTCCCCAAACTTCCAGGCCTGCCTCTCTCAAAGGGATAGCTAGACTGTCTTCAAGCCAAGCAGGATTTTCAGGCAACCCCCACAGCAGAGTTTTTTCACAAAAGTAATTTAGTTTTATGGATTTCATGACTTCAGACCACGTTCTGGCAAGACCTTGTAGAGTCTTCAGTTTAATTTTTTTTTTAAACTTCGGATTACCAAATTTAAAAAGAAAACCCGAACGATTAATTCTTTCCCCATCCAACATAGCTGCATACATAGGACCCACCCCCGAGAATAAGGGACCCTTCAACAGCATTCGTGAATGGGATAATTGAAAGGCCCAAGCATAGATCTTTAGGTCTGGAGCTGCCAAGCCACCTTTATCTCGTTGCCGTCTTAGTTTTTTCCAGGCGGTCCGTGGAAGATGGTTATTCCAGATAAAGGATGAGATATTAGACTGGAACTTGGCTAAAGTAGTTTTAACAAAGTATAAAGGAATGGTATTAAATAAAAAAGAAATTTTAGGCAGGATCGACATTTTAATGAGATTGGCTCTACCTAGTAATGAAAGGGGCAAATGCGACCATGATTGGAGAAGCTTACAATAATCTTTGACAACTGTAGATAAGTTGACTTGGACAAGTTTATTAATGTCCTTCACTATCGTCAAGCCTAGGTATCGCATTGAAATGCCTGCTTGAAGTTCTGTTACTGAGTCCTCATCATTCCATACAAGCATTTCAGTCTTGATGCATTATTCTCATATCCCAACACTTGTCCAAAGGCATGGGCCAATTTCAAGATAGCCGGGAGAGCAGTGGTGACCTCTGATGTTAAAATAGGCACGTTGTCGGCGTATAATGCTACCTTCCTCATCCAACCTTGATAGGAAAAAGGTTTGATGGTCACCTCCTCCCTTAGATGTTGCGCGATGGGCTCAATGTAAAAATCAAAAAGCAAGGGAGAGAGTGGGCATCCCTGTCGGGTTCCCCTAGAGATGGAAAAGGGGTTCGAAAGGTCACCATTAACAAGAAGGCACGCAGATGGATTGCTGTATAACAGGCCTATCACCCTACGGAACCTTTCCCCCACACCAAACTTGGCCAAGGCTTCCGACAGGTACTCCCAATTGACCCTGTCGAAAGCCTTGGTTGCATCCAGCGTGAGGTCGGCCTATGGGAGATTATTGGTTATTGCCATATCTATGGCGCCAATTAAATCATAAGTTAATTCATAAAGTTGTCTCCCTTTCAGGAATCCTTTCTGATCCGAATGTAGAACAGAGGGCGCGATAGAGGCTAATCTAGTAAATAGAACTGTGGTGAAGATTTTATAGTCCACATTCAAAATAGAGATCAGCCTATACGATCCACAGGCCTCCTTAGGTTTGCTCGGTTTTAAAATAAGGGTAATAGAGGCATTATCCCATGATACCGGAGGGAGCATTCCTTTTAAAAGGATTTGATTAAACAGAATAGTGAGGAAGGGAACGATTTCTGACTCCAGGAGTTTAAATAACTCAGCTGGCAGCCCATCTGGTCCGGACGCCTTTCCCTTCTTACCCTTCCTAATGGCAGATTTCACCTCATCCTCTGTAATGGGATTATCCAAATATTGCGATTGTTCAAAGGAAAAAGAGGGTAAAGTGATGTTACTTAACCGGCTCTTAATAGCCTCAGCAGTAAATACCTTATCTTCTTGATATATATCTTGGAAGAATTCCTAAAAACCCTCCTAATTTCATCATCTGAAGTAAAGTTGTTATTTCCTACTTTTATAGATGCTATGTTATTACGGACCTGATCTACTTTGGTCTTCCAAGCCAGTAATTTACCAGCGCCTTCACTATATTCGAAAAGTGCCAATTTACTGGCTTCGCATCTTTGTTGAACCCTCAGATTTAAAATCGAAGCCAGGCTTCCTTTTAGAATCAACAGTTGATTATGAAGAGGATCTAAAATAGACCCTGAAGCTGTACAATTGATATCAATGTCGTGTTGAATACGAGCCATTACTGCTTCAATGGAAGAAATCTTTTTGTTATATTGCTTCCTACGATAGGCAATTTTAGCTGTAATAAGCCCTCTCAAGCTAGCCTTAAACGAGTCCCAGATAATTCTATTTAAGGCAGATCCGTTGTTTAATAGAAAGAAGTTCTGAGTCTCCGACTTAAGATATGAGATATCCTCATCATTGGTAAGGAGAGACAAATCAAAGGACCACGTACTCGGGGGTTTCTTAATACCGAGACCTAATTCCAATTTAACGGCAGAATGGTCTGAAAGGTGAGACGTGAGGTTGTCTATTGTTAAACAGAATCAACCAGTCTTTGACTTATTAAAATAAAGTCGATCCTTGACTTGTGATGATATTTGAGGTTCCGAAAAGAAACCCCTTGTTGTTGTCCCGACCTTTGTCGCCAGACATCAACAAACCCATACTGCATCATAGTGTCCAATAGGAAGGATCTAGTCTTGGACAAAATCAAAGATCGATTATTAGGAGACTTGTCCAAGACGGAATCCAACACGATGTTAAAATCGGCGGCTAGTATTATAGGGCCTGAAATGGAAAGTAACTGCGAAAAAACGGTTTCCAGACAAGAAGAGTCATCCTGGTTCAGGCCATAATAGCCCACGATTATAACTAAAAACCCAACCATGAGGACTGACGCCATGGCCCATCTACCAGAAGAATCTACAGCCTGCAAAACCAGCTTAGCTTTAGCTCCTTTTTTAAAAATAATCACCACCCCCCTAGTGTGAGATGTTTGAGTGGTAGAGACCACAAAGTCGATCCATCTATTCTTCTTGGTGAGTGCAATCAATTCACTACGAGTTAAATAGGTATCCTGCAATACCACGACCTACACATCCAAGTCCTTCAGATATTGTAAGATTCTGTTGGCTCGGGGCTTGGTGCGGAGGCCGTTGACGTTCCAGGAGAAGAACCCAACACTACTCATCTCTCATCTAGTAAGCCAAGAAGACTAAAAATACTATACCAAAAAAAGTTTTTTATGATCACCTTCATGACTTCCTTACAACAATAGTGTATAATGTGTGAATTGCCATTCCTTAAACTACTAATTAGGTTATTGAGGACTTTTTTATATTTTTTCCACCCTCAGCACTCACCCACCCACGGTGTGAGCCCCTCCCCCGTGAAAAACCCTTGCAATATCCAACCGGAACAATGTCAAGTAGATAGTGCTCCACCGGTTGACTTCCGGCAAGAAAGATCACCCACCTTCTTCTCAAATGACAAATGAAGAGTGAAAAAGAATTCAAAAGAAAGAGGAGAATAACTAAGACTGTAATCATATTAACTAGTGCACTTAAGTAAGAAAAGAAAAGCTACGTCAACATCTAGATTTCCAGATCAAAATAGAGAATTAAATGGGAGGTCTCCTTAAATATGTAAGGTGGAATTATAGGTACCTGATGTTATACCTTACGAGCCCCCTTGCCCAGTTTCATTAGTAGCTCATCAGCTGCTTGTACAGACCTGATGTTAAACATCTTATTATTGTACATTACTTTAAGGGCTGCCGGAAACATGAGCTGAGCTGTTGCACCTAATTTTCTAAAGGCATCCTCAAATTCCCATTGCTTTTCAAGTGTAACTCTAGAAAGGTCTGATCTTATCAAAAAAGTAAAACCCTTCCCAGCCAAAGACTTTTGTTTCAAAGCCATATTTAGGATGCGCTCCTTTAAAAGGTAAGTGTGAAAATTAACTAAGATTTTACGAGGTTTGGACCTCTGGGGGTTCAGTTTAAAGGGATCCCTGTGAATCCTCTGAATGTCAGCCGACAATTCTTCAAGAGTGTGCTCTAAACTCAGGGATTCCTTCAATAGAGACACAATGTATTGTTTAAAATCTGACCCTTCAGATCCTTCAGGAACATTCAGGATACAAATGTTCCCCCGTCTTGCATTATTTTCAAGAGTCTCCATCCTCTCGCTGAGAGCCAGATCTTCCCTTATAAGTTTCTGAATGTCCACTTTCGCTTGGTCCAAATAAATTGAGTGCGCACCAACCGTTTCCTTTAGCACTCCGGTTCTTATAGTGAGCCCTTCAATTTTATTATCAAGCGTTTCACAATAGTTTCTAAACTCTAATTGATTAGCAGATGATTCCGCGAATCCTTTCTTATCCCCAGGGTAAGGGCCAAAAACATCTCCAGAACGGAGGCCGCCATCATCGGAGAAGGAGAAGAAGGGACCAGTAATGAGTTAGAATCAAGTAGAGCAGGAGCAAAAGAAGTTTCTATATCTACACCCCCAGATGCGCCTCCTAGTTCAAGAATATCTATCTCTTCAGCCTCCTCGGCCAGCTCTGTAGGTCGGACAAGGGGTAAACTCTGCACTATCACAGATGAAGATTGTGGCGGAGATTGCGCAAGCTGCACGGACTGCGCAGGCTGTTGTTCTATTTCTAGATCATGTGGACCTTGCAAGTCCCCTGATAGACCGGTAGTTACAACATTTTCAATAATCTGGCTAGAGCTCTTCTCAGCTGCATCTTTCACCCCCAGCGGCGGTGTATCAGCTGGCACGAAAGGTTGGCTATGAGAGGAGGAACTGGCCTCTGGGACCGATGCCATATCCGTGTCGTCAATCTCTTCAGAGAGATGTAAAATCTGAGGAACGACCTTGAAGTAGGAGCAAAGTGAAGGGGTAATTCTTGAGCCTGTGGGGAACACTGTTTTAGAGTCTTTAGCCTTCACCTTAGTTTTGCTCTTCACGTTAGTGTATTTAGACTTAAGTTCTGTATTCAAAAATGAAGAAGATTTTTTCTTAGATGGTGTGTTGACCCCTTTTCCGACCTCTGCACACCCCTCTGGGACCCCGGCTTTGCTTACTCCGGTTTTCTTTTTTCGCCCCCGACCTCGACCTCATTTAAGCCCCCCTCTGGGAGTATTAGGTGAGGTGTTAGGGGTCTTTGAGGTATTGGGAGTATTAGGAGTATTTATAATAGGAGAAGTCTGTAAATTGTCCTCAACACAGGGAGTGCAACCTAGGGGAGTAGGTTTAGTTACTGTTTGAAACAGATCTGTAAGATTCCCATCACCGGGTTCATGTACCTAGGACCCCTCCACTGCGGCAAATAGACCGGGATGCTCTAGGTGAAGTTGCTGATCTTGTGAACCTTCTTTGCAGCTGGGGGCTACGATTGTGTGTGTAGCATTCCCTGCGTATGCTAACACACGAAGGGAGATTAAGCGTCTTAGCTTCCTACCTCTCCTTAGCTCCAGCGGCTGAGCAGATCCTGGGGCTGGGTTCAGGAGTGATCCGAGATTCTGGGAGATTTTTGGGAGAGGGAGAGGAGAGGGTTAAGCACCCGCTCTCTGTTCGAGTCGGCGAGACTTTTAATGGCCGAATTTCCTCAGCCCTCCAGGTGTCCTGAAGATCACAATTGCCCAAGAGCCACTTGCCTGCGCCACAAAGCACGACTCGGGACCCCCCGCTACACCCGCTACCTTTGAACTCCGGTCGGCGTCCTCCGTCTCCGTCCTCGACTCCGTCTTCACTCCGGCCCAAGAACCATGGACACAGAGAGAGGACTCCGCAGTAGCGCCCGCTGCACTGAGAGGTATACCGCATCCCGCGCAGGGAAAAAGCTCAGTGAAAAAAAACAAGGTTACCGGCAAACTACACTCTTCTCCAAAGGAGCACAGGAGATCATCATTTTTCAGGTAGTTGAATCCATTGCTAAGACACTCTTACGGCATTGCGGGAAACGATCCTACCGGGAGTTCCTTCCGGAGCACCGCGGCGAGCTAGCTTGCGGCCGCCATGTTTTTCCCAACCCCCCATTAATGCTATCCAGATAATGATATTACAAGAGACTCATTTAACAGGGGAGGAGAGTAAGAAGTTGTTTTTGGCACAGAGGTGGTTGGCTCATGCCATTTACTCGCCTCAGACAGCTGTGACTAAAGGGGTCGCGGTGTTGATTAAGCATGGTTTAAATATTTTGCTTGAAGGGAAAGCGGCCAGCGTAGTCGGTAGTTGGCTGATTATTAAATTAAAGGTTTGTGGGCAGGTTTGTATTCTGATGGGTTACTGTGGTCTGAATCAGGATGATATAGAACTTCTAGATGATGTGGCTAGGGAATTATTAAATTTTTTGGGACAGATCATCATGGCGGGTGATTTTAATACAGTATTGGATCATCGATTAGATCGTTCTGAAGGAAGTAGGGCAGTATATCAAGCTCCTACCTCTAGGGTATTGGTTAATGGGACACTAACTCAGCCAGTGTTGATCATGCGAGGCACCAGACAAGGGTGTCCATTGTGACTTCTTTTATTCGATTTATACAGCCCCTAGCGTGTAAGATAAGGTCCGATAAGGATATTTTACCTTTTGAGTATGAAGGCTGGTCCAGAAAGATTGGTTTAAATGCGATGATATAATCATATATACCCCTAATTTACAAAAATCCATGACCTCTCTTCTAGACTTAACTAAACAATGTGGGTCTGTTTCAGGATATGACATTAACCAAGACAAAACAGAAATTATGGCCTGGGATATGAACACTGAGGGTATTAGATGTGAAATGAGATGAGGTATCTCGGAGTGAATATTGCAGACCTTACTAAGGTGAATTTTATTAAGATCAAAAAGGAGATAATTGCCAGCTTACGAGGGTGGTCGCATTTGCCACTCACAATATTTGGTGGGATAAACTTGGTTAAAATGATGCTGTTGCCCAAGTTAACCGTTTTATTTGAAACAATCCCTCTGATGTTTAAGAGTGATTGGTTTGCAAGATTGCAAAGTGAGATTAGTACTTTTTTGTGGGCATCCAAAGGACCGCGCCTATCATGGAAGAAGCTTAGGAGAAGACTTGTTAAAGGAGGCTTAGCGGTTCCGGACTTACAATACTATTCATGGGCTTTTTTATTGAAAAACAGCAGGATGCTTTGGATATTCCGACAAACACGGTGATTGGGAAAATGTTTGAGGCTATGCTGAGGAAACAAAATTGTAATGAAAAAGGCTTTATGTACAAATTCGCTGATCCGAATTTTTTGAAAAAAGGTCAAGTTAAATGTTATAAGAGACATAGCAGAGACTTGGTTCAGAATTAGAAGACCTTGGAAGATTCCTTACTATAGCCAAATGGCTATGATTTGGGACTCGCCGGAATCTCCACTTTGGTCCAGGGATTTTTTGGCTCAACCATTAAATGAGATGGGTCCGCAGAGGTGGAAGGACTTATTTCCGGGTGGAAAGCTAACTTGCTGTGGGCATTGTGAGGAGATATGAGGGCTTTGTTTCTCCAGATTTAACTACTTACAGATTCAAAGTTGGTTGGCAGTATCAGGTGGGCAAATTGGCGGATAAGCAGTTTTCTAATGTTGTATTCAAGAAAGAAATATCACTTTAGTACTGGCTGATGCTGGAAATGGAGGATGGCCCATACAAGTTACCTGAGACCCTCTGGAGGAATAGCTTGCCTGCGATCGCGACAGAAATGAATTAAAATCCCAGTCCAAATTCTGCCTGTAACAATCACCAGGGAATAAAATTGATTTATTTCACAAAATTGTGGTAGAAGAGATGAACCAGCTTTCCATGAGGAAGAGATACAAAAACAGTCATGGAACCTTACACGAAGAGAGCAAAAGCACTGAAGGATCTGAGGAACAATCCAAAAATCATCATAAAGGCTGCCGATAAGGGCGGGAATATTGTCCTACAGGATCGAGAACAATACATCTCTGAGGTGTACAGACAACTGAGGAATCAGTAACACTATCAGAAATTGGAGAAGAACCCTGTGGACCGATGGACTAAAGAATATTACTTGCAACTGCTGACCTGGAAAGAAAGTTGACTGATCAACTTTGAGGAATTTATGTATCTTAAGGTGGATTAGCCGATAACATCAAGGATTTACTTTCTACCTAAACAAATCACTCACTAACCCCCCGGTAGGCAAATCGTCAGTTCCATGGGGTCACTCCTGAAAAAACTTCACATTACATTGATGTGTTCCTGATTGAATATGTATTGTCACTTCCCTCATACCTTAAGGATACTACAGCCTTCTTGAACAGACTACAGAGCATCAATTGGAACAATGATCAAACAATGGTTGCAATTGATGTAACCTCATTGTATGCATCGATACTCCACAAGAATGGCCTCGCAGCAGTCAGCAGCTTCCTGAAAACTAGGGGGCATATTACCAACAACTAGCGATAATTTTTGTCTCTAACTTGTTTAGAGACAAAAATTATCGCCGCACATCGGCGATTTTTATCGCAGATAAACCTTGCTATTAACAAGGTTTATCGCAAATGCGATAAAAACGGCCGAAATGCATGAATATCGCTGAAAAGTCAGCGATATTCATGCATTATCGAGCAAATGCTCTTAGCCATGTTATCCACCTCCCATTGGATAACATGGCTAAGAACTGCTCAGGGCAGGTGTTAGCTTTTGGAGATATTCCCGCTTAGCGCGAATATCTCCAAAAGTTGGTAATAGGAGATAGCGATGTTAGCGACTGTTTTCAGTCTCTAACATCTTGGCACGCCCACTTTGCATCTCATTAGTGATAAATATCACTGACATGAAAAGTGGGGCCCAAGATGGTCGCTATCTCCTACTAGCTGTCGCTAACTGGTGTTAGCGACAGCTTGGTAATAGGGAGATAATTTTATCACCGCTTTCTTGGCTTTTAAAGCCAAAAAAGCAGAGATAAACCCCCTTGATAATATGCCCCTAGATCTCTGAGCTTTTTGGAGCACTCTGGGAAGATCCTGGACATGTTGGGCCCGATTCACAGAATGAACTTAAGACTAAATCCTAAACTTACTAACATTTGGTATTCACAGAATGCACCTACTACTTCTGGCATTCATAGAATGAACGTACTACTTTCGGTATTCACAGAATGAACTTACTACTTTTGGTATTCACAGAACAGACTTACGACTACTAACTTTACGTACGCACCCCGGCCGTAATTTCCGCCACCGGGATGGAATTTTCGGCTCTCCGGCGGAATTTACGATTCCGGCCCGCAATTTCCGGCACTGTGCCTTGATTTATGTTTCCAGGTCGGAAAATACGATTCCGGGCCGGAAGATAAGATTTTTTGGCAGTTAGTCATGTTAGTCAAGAATAAACACCTGTCCAAGTGCCTACCATCCTCCACCATAGATCAGCTGACACACTGCAGCCAATCCCAGCCAACAGCTCCATTTTGCCATGGTGAATGTTGCCAGTGCCTACTATCCCCCACCACGCTCCAGCTGAAACCAATTAACACTAAGTGACCAGCACCACAAAACACATAAAAGCAGCACCCATTGAAGGAACAGGTTTGGCCACAGAGAGTTTGTGTCTACAACACTCACAGTGGTCAAGACTGATTTGCATATGGCCACGTCTGAACTGGGGTGGTGTGGAGTGCAAAATAACAATGGATTTAGGCCCAGATCTCTGTACTGGTGTGAATGTATGACATTGTTCTGCATTCTGTCCAACAACTGTTATTTTTGCATTTGTCACCCCAAGTGAGATGGGTATGCTCAGACGTGAGTCCCATGCTCTCTACACCACTGGAGTCAAGCTATCCAGGCTGAAGACAGCTGATAGCCAGAAACCGGTCCTAGGATGCTTCATTCCGGTCCAGGAAAGACATAGCTTGCAGTTCGGGTTGGACTGTTCCCATGAGGCACAGGGTCAAGGCTGATTTGCATTTGACCATGTCTGAACTGGGGTGGTGTGGAGTGCAAAAAAGCGATGGATTTAGGCCCAGATCTCTGTACTGGGGTGTATGTATGACATTGTTCTGCATTCTGTCCATCAATTGTTATTTTTGCATTTGTTACAACGTTCACAGTGCCACTGAAAATGGAAATGAGGAGACCACCATGCTTTACAGCAGAGGAGACCACCATGCTTGTGGAGTTCATAGTCAGGCACCACAAGCGCATATATGGACTCCCACCCTGCTGCACCTGTGGGACACAGAAAGCAGCCCTATGGCAGCAGTTGGTCACTGCTCTCTCAGCATTGGGGGAGGAGAGGCGCAGAGTACAGGACGTAAAAAAAAGTGGCAAGACAAAAGGCAGAGGGTGAAGGAGAAATACTCCAGGATCGAAATAAGCAGGATCCTCCCTGCTGCATGCCCTGGACCCTGCATCCGACTCACCCCACTGGAGGAGGATGACCTCACAACAATACACCCCCACTTGGTCCATGGGCTGTCTGTCAGTGACGTCCACTATGTGGTACCAGGTAAATGGAATGAAAAGATAAAGTGCATGAAAAGATTGTCTGTGTTACACTGTCATTGTGATTACGGAACTTGTCCAAAGTGTATATAAAAATACAGTCAGTCAGAGACTTATGTGTCAACCTCTACGTAGCACCACAAGTCCCAGAATACTTTCCATCAGAAAAGGCTAATCACTCCCCCCTATTAAAAACATGGGCACAGTACTGCTGCCATACATACACAACCCTGCTAATTCAATAACTGTTCATATTGACTGAAAATGTGCAATGATATATGGAAATGCTAAATAAAGTTAAAAAAGTAGCAATTGACAAATATTAGCAGGGAAGCGCCAGTACCAATCTGACATGCAATTCAACGCTTGCCCAAACACGGATGAGTTGATTTTACATGGTGGTGCACTGTGGCACAGGGATAGACAGATGTGTGTTGAATCTGATGGTGTGTAGGGGGTGCTTTGCTGGAGTCATGTCCCAAGAGCGATGCAACTCCAATAATGTCCATTCACTGCCCATACCTAACTTGCTGCGCCACTCCTTACGTCTGCTTCAAGCAGGCATAATGTTGCGCGGCAGCGGGCTCTGAAAAGTGACTCGGTGAAATCTTGTAGATTTCACTGAATCACTTGTATGCGGCATATCCCAAAGGAATGCCCACCCTGCCTACATCAAATCAGACGCAGGTTCAATGTTGCGCAGGGCCTCGCAACGTGACGCTTCACCATAGAAGTGTCATGTTGCGAACCATTCTAAATGTGTTATCTGTTTTACACCACAGTTGTGTCACAGAACTGAAGCAAGGGGCTTGTAAACCTGCCACAAATTGTCCAAGAAGTACATCACCCTGTGCCAGCCTAAATCACAAAGTAGAAGGTGAGAGTATCATCAGATGTAAATATGTCATACACATATTCTGTTGTCCATTCTCCACTCTACCACGCCATTACATCCCCAACAGACCACTGCTCCATCCTGCCCCATCTGCGGAAGTACTTCACAACACTGTTAGCATGCAGAAGATATTGGCAAATCCCTGAAAAGTACCACAAGCACATTTCCCATTTGCTTACTTTTCTCTCTTCTCACCCATTGACACATCCAGCCAGAGCACAGACAACTGCAGTAGCATAAATTGGGAGAAATCAGCAACATGCAGAGGAAGGCATGATAACCACACTAACTGGTAAGTCAAACTGGCCAGGAGATGGTCAAAATGCATACATTGTCAGTAGACGACAGAGGGACAAATAGTGCCCACCTATGTAAGTCAAACCGTGATGTAATATTTGCTTCATTACAATTGGAGTTGTCAATGGACATTATCCTGTACCATATGACATTTGTGAACAGCAAAAACAAAATATAAAATGTCTTGGCTCATCATACCTTTGTAATTGTGATACACAACATGTATTTTACCAACAGTCCCAGACCGGGGAAACCAATCCTGTAATCGAGGGCCACAACTAGTCAAAAGGGTGTGCCCACTATATTGTAATAGTGTCTGTAGACCTAATCAAGAAATTGTATTTGCACAGATATGGAAATGATGAACAAACAGTGAGATATCAGTCTCTGTAGTATTGACAATGCATACACTGTCCATCGTCAAATCTTGCCAATATACATTAAATTGCACAGTCCACACATCGGTCATGTACTGCGTACATTGGATGGATTATTTTATGGGCATCAACAGAATTCAATAGTGGACCTTACCGCTGGATGCGTAGGCATGTCATTGTGATATAGGTAGCATCAAGGTAGTGGGCCCATTCTAAGTTGTATGTGGGATCACTCATTACATTATGTATGACACACTTCTGCAACTGTGGTGCCCATAACTGCTGGTGCTCGCCCTCTGTGCCAGAAATTGAGTGCATCACATGTGGCAGCAGAAATGTAAAGTTGCAAAACACACTTATCATTGTGGGTACAATGCGGTGCTCCAAGAATCAAAGATGCATACTGACTTCTGCTACTAGGTTGGACGTGAAATCTGTCCAGGGACCACACACTGCTCCGGTGCTGGGCCAAGGTAAGTCAACCGGGCTGAATGCTCATTAATTGTGCCTTTCACCTCCACCGTATGTGTTGTACAACACTGTTGTCCTGCATCACGATATGCTCACATAGGACATTTGAACACATGGCCGATCAGACCCTGGTGGCAAATGAGAGGCTGACACAAAATGTATGCCAAATGTGTGCAGAATGGACATACAATAGAACAATGTGTCCTATGAACTGACCAAAACACAACAGTCTTCCAATTCAATGATAGGATAAATCCCTAGCAAAATGTACTTGGTTAAATCAAAATGAAATTGGTATGGCTGAGGCACACACTGGTGCCAGCTGTGTAACTTTGAGATGGATGTAGGGGCTGCTAAGGTGACTCTTCAAGTAGTTACGCCTGCAAAATGAATTGGCTGAAGAGCAGCACGATAATCCAGTGCAGGTGGGAAGCCTGAACGCTTCTCACCTCATCTGCAATGTGTGATCATAACCAAAGGTTGTTTTCTGCTTGCCTCCCTTCTACTCCCTTCCATCATATTCACATGTATTGTTGAGTATTTGACATATGAGGTTTGGATGTCTGCTACACAAGACACCATCAATTGTCATGTAAGTAGTGCCATGATGTTGGAAATGGAGTATGGGAACAGATAACACTCAAAGGATGTACATCAGTAATCTGTGTTCTCTCATTCAAAAAGGAGCTGTGTGACCTCATGGGTAGGAAAGCACAAATGGACAACATCATGTCCCTGACAACTTCACATCTCACACATGAACTCCTTTCTGACTTGTTAACAGACAACATTATACCCATGAAAAAAGTTAGTCTTCGTGGTAAAGGTGAAATCAGTGTGATGCAGATGAGTCTGGGTCATTTATCCACTTTCTTGAAATATCAGTAACCTTCTCATACAAGTTTGTCAGTTGATGTGTCATTTTATTGATGTCAGTGCTGCATGGATGTAACAGCTGGCAAATGCTGCTTGTGAGCAGGTGCCCACATGTAAAGTCAATAAGGTAAACATGCTGCACATCGTACTTGATTATCCTCAAATGGTTAATGAGAATGACATGTTGGCTCATAGCTACAATCTGTTGTACTAAAATATGGACATTTATTTCACATCACAGGTGCTGACAGGATGAGACCACTGCAGCGGACACCATCCCGGGGGATGCATGACATCCTGGCTGCAGCAGTAAAACCCTTGCGCACCTGTCCTTCAGGTGTATTGGGCATGAGGTGTGTCTTGATTACTAAGCCATGACAGAGATCGAGATCCCCTTCTGCATGGAATCAACAGTTCTTGTTTACAAAGTGAAATATAAACCAGGATTGTCATATATGCCTGTCTGTAAATTGGTGATGCAGATCATTGAGAATGTTGTTTCTACCCTCTACAGCTATGTCTACAACAACTATGAGGAGACAGGTGCAGCAGGATACACCAGGGAGAACGCGAAGGGACAGAGAGATGTGGCTGGAGATCGTGAGTTTGCTTGTATTATGTACATCTCCGTGTAAAACCTCAGTGCCATGGTGTGAGCGGTCATTTGTGGTGGTACCCTAACCAGATCACATGATACTCATCTGCTGATGCAAAGTACAGTTAATACTACCCTGGTGTTGCAGCACATGTAATACCTGGTCAATCACTAATATGGTTGCAACCTCTGTGTTTCAGATGATGCTGAGGGAGAGGATGACAGACCGAAAACCAGTGCTGGCTGACGGGGAATCAGAGGGGAGAATCCCCTGATCCTCCAGACAGTAATGTCGGCAGCAAGCCATGCTCAAGAGGAGGATCAAGATCATGAGGACGTTAACTTTGAGGAGGATGACAACCACATATTCATCGACTCCGTAGATGACAATACTGATGTCACGGCATCACATCCTCTGCCAAGCAGCGCTCGTCTGCCTCCTCCCAAACAAACAATACCATGTCCTCAGCATAGGACAAACCAGCCATGGCTCCCACACATCCAATCACAGAAATCACTCCCTCACAGCAATTACATCCGGGACAGACATGGTGGTTCCCCTACCCGCTCTTCCCTTCGCAGTGTATCCCTGCTATTCTCTCTACCATCTGTGGGAAGTACCAGCCCTGTTGTGGTGCAGGTATCCCTTGGACACCCTTCTCCTGACCACAGCCTTCCACCTGCCACCCCCCCTGTTGTTGGACCTGCTCCTATCATCCCTGGCAGACACCTGCTGAGGGGGCCTGCACGTGGCGATGGTGGCCAGTGGGAGCAGGACTTCTACCAACAGCAGGCAGATGTGAGGCAGGACATTCATGCCATAGGGGCTACCCTGTCAGACATGTCTGGGTCTGTGCAGGACATGGTCCAATTCCCTCAGGTGCTGGACAAGGTGTGCCAAGCTTTGGATAGGATGGATAGCACTTGGCAGGAAATGTCCAGGAATATGACAGATCTGATATCCATCCAAAGGGAAGAGAGTGCAAGACACCATGCCTTGGCCATGAAGATGATGGAGGGCATTGCGTGAGTGATCCTAAGTCTCCCTTCACGGCCAACGCAGGGAGGGGAACTATGATATCGGCCTGCAGGACGGCACATCCACACACCTGTAACACCAACTGTATAGCACAACAGCAAAGGTACACAAACACACCGGCACCCTAAACAGGCATCTCCACCACCCCCACTACCCTCACCACCTGCACGACCAACCCCTGTACAGTCACTTCCACCACCCCTACCACCTGCACAAACACCACCAATCTCTGTATAGTCACTCTCACCACCCCACCACCTGCACAAACGCCACCAACCTCTGTACAGTCACCCCCACCACCTGCACAAACACCACCAACCTCTGTACAGCACTTCCACCACCTGCACAACCAGCCAATGTTGACGCACAGACACCAAATGTGCAGACACCATCTACACCAGCACCTCTTGATCACCCTTACAACACCCACGTACACGAAGGCAACAAGCTTAACCTGACCCCTCACCGCGTTCATCACCCCCACTATTGCGGAGATGCAAACACGATCACCAATGACATTCACGTGGCCAATTTGTCTTGGGGTCCATAGGTGTATAGTGAAGATCTACAAAAGTAATATCCTGTTGTGTATCATGTCCTGTCTAACGATGTAGGCATGTGTGTGTTTGTGTGAGAGACAGTTACAAGTGTAACACATTATAGTAACACATTATTATGTGCATAGCTTATGACCCACAAAATATGTGTCCATATTTGGAAACATATTTACAACAAGGGGTGGTGAGGGACAGATTCTCTGAATTAAACAGAATACTCTCACCCAGTCAAGAGATCAGGGCTAGATCCAACACCGTTTTTTAGCTCACTGCACCATCCCAGTTTCAGAACCTGGCTGTATGCAAATTAGTCTGTTCCTGTCCCAGTGCATGATGGGAACAGGGCAAACCAAACTACAAAAGCCAATTCTTACACTGGGAAGGAAACAAGCTACCGGGGACCGGTTTCTGGCATTTCAGCCTCTTCGGCCCGGCTTGCTTGAATCCTGATGGTGCAATGAGCAAGGGACTCACATCTGAGTATACCCTTCCACGCTTAGGGTGGACAAAAATATTTACAACAAGGGGTGGTGAGGGACAGAGTCTCTGAATTAAACAGAATACTCTCACCCAGTCAAGAGATCAGGGCTAGATCCAACACCGTTTTTTAGCTCACTGCACCATCCCAGTTTCAGAACCTGGCTGTATGCAAATTAGTCTGTTCCTGTCCCAGTGCATGATGGGAACAGGGCAAACCAAACTACAAAAGCCAATTCTTACACTGGGAAGGAAACAAGCTACCGGGGACCGGTTTCTGGCATTTCAGCCTCTTCGGCCCGGCTTGCTTGAATCCTGATGGTGCAATGAGCAAGGGACTCACATCTGAGTATACCCTTCCACGCTTAGGGTGGACAAAAATATTTACAACAAGGGGTGGTGAGGGACAGAGTCTCTGAATTAAACAGAATACTCTCACCCAGTCAAGAGATCAGGGCTAGATCCAACACCGTTTTTTAGCTCACTGCACCATCCCAGTTTCAGAACCTGGCTGTATGCAAATTAGTCTGTTCCTGTCCCAGTGCATGATGGGAACAGGGCAAACCAAACTACAAAAGCCAATTCTTACACTGGGAAGGAAACAAGCTACCGGGGACCGGTTTCTGGCATTTCAGCCTCTTCGGCCCGGCTTGCTTGAATCCTGATGGTGCAATGAGCAAGGGACTCACATCTGAGTATACCCTTCCACGCTTAGGGTGGACAAAAATATTTACAACAAGGGGTGGTGAGGGACAGAGTCTCTGAATTAAACAGAATACTCTCACCCAGTCAAGAGATCAGGGCTAGATCCAACACCGTTTTTTAGCTCACTGCACCATCCCAGTTTCAGAACCTGGCTGTATACAAATTAGTCTGTTCCTGTCCCAGTGCATGATGGGAACAGGGCAAACCAAACTACAAAAGCCAATTCTTACACTGGGAAGGAAACAAGCTACCGGGGACCGGTTTCTGGCATTTCAGCCTCTTCGGCCCGGCTTGCTTGAATCCTGATGGTGCAATGAGCAAGGGACTCACATCTGAGTATACCCTTCCACGCTTAGGGTGGACAAAAATATTTACAACAAGGGGTGGTGAGGGACAGAGTCTCTGAATTAAACAGAATACTCTCACCCAGTCAAGAGATCAGGGCTAGATCCAACACCGTTTTTTAGCTCACTGCACCATCCCAGTTTCAGAACCTGGCTGTATGCAAATTAGTCTGTTCCTGTCCCAGTGCATGATGGGAACAGGGCAAACCAAACTACAAAAGCCAATTCTTACACTGGGAAGGAAACAAGCTACCGGGGACCGGTTTCTGGCATTTCAGCCTCTTCGGCCCGGCTTGCTTGAATCCTGATGGTGCAATGAGCAAGGGACTCACATCTGAGTATACCCTTCCACGCTTAGGGTGGACAAAAATATTTACAACAAGGGGTGGTGAGGGACAGAGTCTCTGAATTAAACAGAATACTCTCACCCAGTCAAGAGATCAGGGCTAGATCCAACACCGTTTTTTAGCTCACTGCACCAGCCCAGTTTCAGAACCTGGCTGTATGCAAATTAGTCTGTTCCTGTCCCAGTGCATGATGGGAACAGGGCAAACCAAACTACAAAAGCCAATTCTTACACTGGGAAGGAAACAAGCTACCGGGGACCGGTTTCTGGCATTTCAGCCTCTTCGGCCCGGCTTGCTTGAATCCTGATGGTGCAATGAGCAAGGGACTCACATCTGAGTATACCCTTCCACGCTTAGGGTGGACAAAAATATTTACAACAAGGGGTGGTGAGGGACAGAGTCTCTGAATTAAACAGAATACTCTCACCCAGTCAAGAGATCAGGGCTAGATCCAACACCGTTTTTTAGCTCACTGCACCATCCCAGTTTCAGAACCTGGCTGTATGCAAATTAGTCTGTTCCTGTCCCAGTGCATGATGGGAACAGGGCAAACCAAACTACAAAAGCCAATTCTTACACTGGGAAGGAAACAAGCTACCGGGGACCGGTTTCTGGCATTTCAGCCTCTTCAGCCCGGCTTGCTTGAATCCTGATGGTGCAATGAGCAAGGGACTCACATCTGAGTATACCCTTCCACGCTTAGGGTGGACACAAATATTTACAACAAGGGGTGGTGAGGGACAGAGTCTCTGAATTAAACAGAATACTCTCACCCAGTCAAGAGATCAGGGCTAGATCCAACACCGTTTTTTAGCTCACTGCACCATCCCAGTTTCAGAACCTGGCTGTATGCAAATTAGTCTGTTCCTGTCCCAGTGCATGATGGGAACAGGGAAAACCAAACTACAAAAGTCAATTCTTACACTGGGAAGGAAACAAGCTACCGGGGACCGGTTTCTGGCATTTCAGCCTCTTCGGCCCGGCTTGCTTGAATCCTGATGGTGCAATGAGCAAGGGACTCACATCTGAGTATACCCTTCCACGCTTAGGGTGGACAAAAATATTTACAACAAGGGGTGGTGAGGGACAGAGTCTCTGAATTAAACAGAATACTCTCACCCAGTCAAGAGATCAGGGCTAGATCCAACACCGTTTTTTAGCTCACTGCACCATCCCAGTTTCAGAACCTGGCTGTATGCAAATTAGTCTGTTCCTGTCCCAGTGCATGATGGGAACAGGGCAAACCAAACTACAAAAGCCAATTCTTACACTGGGAAGGAAACAAGCTACCGGGGACCGGTTTCTGGCATTTCAGCCTCTTCGGCCCGGCTTGCTTGAATCCTGATGGTGCAATGAGCAAGGGACTCACATCTGAGTATACCCTTCCACGCTTAGGGTGGACAAAAATATTTACAACAAGGGGTGGTGAGGGACAGAGTCTCTGAATTAAACAGAATACTCTCACCCAGTCAAGAGATCAGGGCTAGATCCAACACCGTTTTTTAGCTCACTGCACCATCCCAGTTTCAGAACCTGGCTGTATGCAAATTAGTCTGTTCCTGTCCCAGTGCATGATGGGAACAGGGCAAACCAAACTACAAAAGCCAATTCTTACACTGGGAAGGAAACAAGCTACCGGGGACCGGTTTCTGGCATTTCAGCCTCTTCGGCCCGGCTTGCTTGAATCCTGATGGTGCAATGAGCAAGGGACTCACATCTGAGTATACCCTTCCACGCTTAGGGTGGACAAAAATATTTACAACAAGGGGTGGTGAGGGACAGAGTCTCTGAATTAAACAGAATACTCTCACCCAGTCAAGAGATCAGGGCTAGATCCAACACCGTTTTTTAGCTCACTGCACCATCCCAGTTTCAGAACCTGGCTGTATGCAAATTAGTCTGTTCCTGTCCCAGTGCATGATGGGAACAGGGCAAACCAAACTACAAAAGCCAATTCTTACACTGGGAAGGAAACAAGCTACCGGGGACCGGTTTCTGGCATTTCAGCCTCTTCAGCCCGGCTTGCTTGAATCCTGATGGTGCAATGAGCAAGGGACTCACATCTGAGTATACCCTTCCACGCTTAGGGTGGACAAAAATATTTACAACAAGGGGTGGTGAGGGACAGAGTCTCTGAATTAAACAGAATACTCTCACCCAGTCAAGAGATCAGGGCTAGATCCAACACCGTTTTTTAGCTCACTGCACCATCCCAGTTTCAGAACCTGGCTGTATGCAAATGAGTCTGTTCCTGTCCCAGTGCATGATGGGAACAGGGCAAACCAAACTACAAAAGCCAATTCTTACACTGGGAAGGAAACAAGCTACCGGGGACCGGTTTCTGGCATTTCAGCCTCTTCGGCCCGGCTTGCTTGAATCCTGATGGTGCAATGAGCAAGGGACTCACATCTGAGTATACCCTTCCACGCTTAGGGTGGACAAAATATTTACAACAAGGGGTGGTGAGGGACAGAGTCTCTGAATTAAACAGAATACTCTCACCCAGTCAAGAGATCAGGGCTAGATCCAACACCGTTTTTTAGCTCACTGCACCATCCCAGTTTCAGAACCTGGCTGTATGCAAATTAGTCTGTTCCTGTCCCAGTGCATGATGGGAACAGGGCAAACCAAACTACAAAAGCCAATTCTTACACTGGGAAGGAAACAAGCTACCGGGGACCGGTTTCTGGCATTTCAGCCTCTTCGGCCCGGCTTGCTTGAATCCTGATGGTGCAATGAGCAAGGGACTCACATCTGAGTATACCCTTCCACGCTTAGGGTGGACAAAAATATTTACAACAAGGGGTGGTGAGGGACAGAGTCTCTGAATTAAACAGAATACTCTCACCCAGTCAAGAGATCAGGGCTAGATCCAACACCGTTTTTTAGCTCACTGCACCATCCTAGTTTCAGAACCTGGCTGTATGCAAATTAGTCTGTTCCTGTCCCAGTGCATGATGGGAACAGGGCAAACCAAACTACAAAAGCCAATTCTTACACTGGGAAGGAAACAAGCTACCGGGGACCGGTTTCTGGCATTTCAGCCTCTTCGGCCCGGCTTGCTTGAATCCTGATGGTGCAATGAGCAAGGGACTCACATCTGAGTATACCCTTCCACGCTTAGGGTGGACAAAAATATTTACAACAAGGGGTGGTGAGGGACAGAGTCTCTGAATTAAACAGAATACTCTCACCCAGTCAAGAGATCAGGGCTAGATCCAACACCGTTTTTTAGCTCACTGCACCATCCCAGTTTCAGAACCTGGCTGTATGCAAATTAGTCTGTTCCTGTCCCAGTGCATGATGGGAACAGGGCAAACCAAACTACAAAAGCCAATTCTTACACTGGGAAGGAAACAAGCTACCGGGGACCGGTTTCTGGCATTTCAGCCTCTTCGGCCCGGCTTGCTTGAATCCTGATGGTGCAATGAGCAAGGGACTCACATCTGAGTATACCCTTCCACGCTTAGGGTGGACAAAAATATTTACAACAAGGGGTGGTGAGGGACAGAGTCTCTGAATTAAACAGAATACTCTCACCCAGTCAAGAGATCAGGGCTAGATCCAACACCGTTTTTTAGCTCACTGCACCATCCCAGTTTCAGAACCTGGCTGTATGCAAATTAGTCTGTTCCTGTCCCAGTGCATGATGGGAACAGGGCAAACCAAACTACAAAAGCCAATTCTTACACTGGGAAGGAAACAAGCTACCGGGGACCGGTTTCTGGCATTTCAGCCTCTTCGGCCCGGCTTGCTTGAATCCTGATGGTGCAATGAGCAAGGGACTCACATCTGAGTATACCCTTCCACGCTTAGGGTGGACAAAAATATTTACAACAAGGGGTGGTGAGGGACAGAGTCTCTGAATTAAACAGAATACTCTCACCCAGTCAAGAGATCAGGGCTAGATCCAACACCGTTTTTTAGCTCACTGCACCATCCCAGTTTCAGAACCTGGCTGTATGCAAATTAGTCTGTTCCTGTCCCAGTGCATGATGGGAACAGGGCAAACCAAACTACAAAAGCCAATTCTTACACTGGGAAGGAAACAAGCTACCGGGGACCGGTTTCTGGCATTTCAGCCTCTTCGGCCCGGCTTGCTTGAATCCTGATGGTGCAATGAGCAAGGGACTCACATCTGAGTATACCCTTCCACGCTTAGGGTGGACAAAAATATTTACAACAAGGGGTGGTGAGGGACAGAGTCTCTGAATTAAACAGAATACTCTCACCCAGTCAAGAGATCAGGGCTAGATCCAACACCGTTTTTTAGCTCACTGCACCATCCCAGTTTCAGAACCTGGCTGTATGCAAATTAGTCTGTTCCTGTCCCAGTGCATGATGGGAACAGGGCAAACTAAACTACAAAAGCCAATTCTTACACTGGGAAGGAAACAAGCTACCGGGGACCGGTTTCTGGCATTTCAGCCTCTTCGGCCCGGCTTGCTTGAATCCTGATGGTGCAATGAGCAAGGGACTCACATCTGAGTATACCCTTCCACGCTTAGGGTGGACAAAAATATTTACAACAAGGGGTGGTGAGGGACAGAGTCTCTGAATTAAACAGAATACTCTCACCCAGTCAAGAGATCAGGGCTAGATCCAACACCGTTTTTTAGCTCACTGCACCATCCCAGTTTCAGAACCTGGCTGTATGCAAATTAGTCTGTTCCTGTCCCAGTGCATGATGGGAACAGGGCAAACCAAACTACAAAAGCCAATTCTTACACTGGGAAGGAAACAAGCTACCGGGGACCGGTTTCTGGCATTTCAGCCTCTTCGGCCCGGCTTGCTTGAATCCTGATGGTGCAATGAGCAAGGGACTCACATCTGAGTATACCCTTCCACGCTTAGGGTGGACAAAAATATTTACAACAAGGGGTGGTGAGGGACAGAGTCTCTGAATTAAACAGAATACTCTCACCCAGTCAAGAGATCAGGGCTAGATCCAACACCGTTTTTTAGCTCACTGCACCATCCCAGTTTCAGAACCTGGCTGTATGCAAATTAGTCTGTTCCTGTCCCAGTGCATGATGGGAACAGGGCAAACCAAACTACAAAAGCCAATTCTTACACTGGGAAGGAAACAAGCTACCAGGGACCGGTTTCTGGCATTTCAGCCTCTTCGGCCCGGCTTGCTTGAATCCTGATGGTGCAATGAGCAAGGGACTCACATCTGAGTATACCCTTCCACGCTTAGGGTGGACAAAAATATTTACAACAAGGGGTGGTGAGGGACAGAGTCTCTGAATTAAACAGAATACTCTCACCCAGTCAAGAGATCAGGGCTAGATCCAACACCGTTTTTTAGCTCACTGCACCATCCCAGTTTCAGAACCTGGCTGTATGCAAATTAGTCTGTTCCTGTCCCAGTGCATGATGGGAACAGGGCAAACCAAACTACAAAAGCCAATTCTTACACTGGGAAGGAAACAAGCTACCGGGGACCGGTTTCTGGCATTTCAGCCTCTTCGGCCCGGCTTGCTTGAATCCTGATGGTGCAATGAGCAAGGGACTCACATCTGAGTATACCCTTCCACGCTTAGGGTGGACAAAAATATTTACAACAAGGGGTGGTGAGGGACAGAGTCTCTGAATTAAACAGAATACTCTCACCCAGTCAAGAGATCAGGGCTAGATCCAACACCGTTTTTTAGCTCACTGCACCATCCCAGTTTCAGAACCTGGCTGTATGCAAATTAGTCTGTTCCTGTCCCCGTGCATGATGGGAACAGGGCAAACCAAACTACAAAAGCCAATTCTTACACTGGGAAGGAAACAAGCTACCGGGGACCGGTTTCTGGCATTTCAGCCTCTTCGGCCCGGCTTGCTTGAATCCTGATGGTGCAATGAGCAAGGGACTCACATCTGAGTATACCCTTCCACGCTTAGGGTGGACAAAATATTTACAACAAGGGGTGGTGAGGGACAGAGTCTCTGAATTAAACAGAATACTCTCACCCAGTCAAGAGATCAGGGCTAGATCCAACACCGTTTTTTAGCTCACTGCACCATCCCAGTTTCAGAACCTGGCTGTATGCAAATTAGTCTGTTCCTGTCCCAGTGCATGATGGGAACAGGGCAAACCAAACTACAAAAGCCAATTCTTACACTGGGAAGGAAACAAGCTACCGGGGACCGGTTTCTGGCATTTCAGCCTCTTCGGCCCGGCTTGCTTGAATCCTGATGGTGCAATGAGCAAGGGACTCACATCTGAGTATACCCTTCCACGCTTAGGGTGGACAAAAATATTTACAACAAGGGGTGGTGAGGGACAGAGTCTCTGAATTAAACAGAATACTCTCACCCAGTCAAGAGATCAGGGCTAGATCCAACACCGTTTTTTAGCTCACTGCACCATCCCAGTTTCAGAACCTGGCTGTATGCAAATTAGTCTGTTCCTGTCCCAGTGCATGATGGGAACAGGGCAAACCAAACTACAAAAGCCAATTCTTACACTGGGAAGGAAACAAGCTACCGGGGACCGGTTTCTGGCATTTCAGCCTCTTCGGCCCGGCTTGCGTGAATCCTGATGGTGCAATGAGCAAGGGACTCACATCTGAGTATACCCTTCCACGCTTAGGGTGGACAAAAATATTTACAACAAGGGGTGGTGAGGGACAGAGTCTCTGAATTAAACAGAATACTCTCACCCAGTCAAGAGATCAGGGCTAGATCCAACACCGTTTTTTAGCTCACTGCACCATCCCAGTTTCAGAACCTGGCTGTATGCAAATTAGTCTGTTCCTGTCCCAGTGCATGATGGGAACAGGGCAAACCAAACTACAAAAGCCAATTCTTACACTGGGAAGGAAACAAGCTACCGGGGACCGGTTTCTGGCATTTCAGCCTCTTCGGCCCGGCTTGCTTGAATCCTGATGGTGCAATGAGCAAGGGACTCACATCTGAGTATACCCTTCCACGCTTAGGGTGGACAAAAATATTTACAACAAGGGGTGGTGAGGGACAGAGTCTCTGAATTAAACAGAATACTCTCACCCAGTCAAGAGATCAGGGCTAGATCCAACACCGTTTTTTAGCTCACTGCACCATCCCAGTTTCAGAACCTGGCTGTATGCAAATTAGTCTGTTCCTGTCCCAGTGCATGATGGGAACAGGGCAAACCAAACTACAAAAGCAAATTCTTACACTGGGAAGGAAACAAGCTACCGGGGACCGGTTTCTGGCATTTCAGCCTCTTCGGCCCGGCTTGCTTGAATCCTGATGGTGCAATGAGCAAGGGACTCACATCTGAGTATACCCTTCCACGCTTAGGGTGGACAAAAATATTTACAACAAGGGGTGGTGAGCTGGGATGGGGCAGTGAGATAAATAACGGTGATGGATCAAGCCCTGATCTTTGGACTGGGTAAGAGTGGTCTGCTCAATTCAGACACTCTGTTCATCACCACCCCCTTTTGTAAATCGATTTTGGCCACTATAGGTGTGGCAGGGTATACTCAGACATGAGTCCCTTTCTCACTGCTCCATCAGGATTCAAGCAAGCCGGGCCGAAGAGGCTGAAATGCCAGAAACCGGTCCCTGGTAGCTTGTCTCCTTTCTGGTAAAGAATTGGCTTGGTAGTTTAGTCTGCCCTGTTCCCATGATGCACTGGGCCAGGGACAGACTGATTTGCATATAGCCAGGTTCTGAGCTGGGATGGGGCAGTGAGATAAATAACGGTGATGGATCAAGCCCTGATCTTTGGACTGGGTAAGAGTGGTCTGCTCAATTCAGACACTCTGTTCATCACCACCCCCTTTTGTAAATCGATTTTGGCCACTTTCGGTGTGGCAGGGTATACTCAGACATGAGTCCCTTTCTCACTGCTCCATCAGGATTCAAGCAAGCCGGGCCGAAGAGGCTGAAATGCCAGAAACCGGTCCCCGGTAGCTTGTCTCCTTTCTGGTAAAGAATTGGCTTGGTAGTTTAGTCTGCCCTGTTCCCATGATGCACTGGGCCAGGGACAGACTGATTTGCATATAGCCAGGTTCTGAGCTGGGATGGGGCAGTGAGATAAATAACGGTGATGGATCAAGCCCTGATCTTTGGACTGGGTAAGAGTGGTCTGCTCAATTCAGACACTCTGTTCATCACCACCCCCTTTTGTAAATCGATTTTGGCCACTATAGGTGTGGCAGGGTATACTCAGACATGAGTCCCTTTCTCACTGCTCCATCAGGATTCAAGCAAGCTGGGCCGAAGAGGCTGAAATGCCAGAAACTGGTCCCCGGTAGCTTGTCTCCTTTCTGGTAAAGAATTGGCTTGGTAGTTTAGTCTGCCCTGTTCCCATGATGCACTGGGCCAGGGACAGACTGATTTGCATATAGCCAGGTTCTGAGCTGGGATGGGGCAGTGAGATAAATAACGGTGATGGATCAAGCCCTGATCTTTGGACTGGGTAAGAGTGGTCTGCTCAATTCAGACACTCTGTTCATCACCACCCCCTTTTGTAAATCGATTTTGGCCACTATAGGTGTGGCAGGGTATACTCAGACATGAGTCCCTTTCTCACTGCTCCATCAGGATTCAAGAAAGCCGGGCCGAAGAGGCTGAAATGCCAGAAACCGGTCCCTGGTAGCTTGTCTCCTTTCTGGTAAAGAATTGGCTTGGTAGTTTAGTCTGCCCTGTTCCCATGATGCACTGGGCCAGGGACAGACTGATTTGCATATAGCCAGGTTCTGAGCTGGGATGGGGCAGTGAGATAAATAACGGTGATGGATCAAGCCCTGATCTTTGGACTGGGTAAGAGTGGTCTGCTCAATTCAGACACTATGTTCATCACCACCCCCTTTTGTAAATCGATTTTGGCCACTATAGGTGTGGCAGGGTATACTCAGACATGAGTCCCTTTCTCACTGCTCCATCAGGATTCAAGCAAGCCGGGCCGAAGAGGCTGAAATGCCAGAAACCGGTCCCCGGTACCTTGTCTCCTTTCTGGTAAAGAATTGGCTTGGTAGTTTAGTCTGCCCTGTTCCCATGATGCACTGGGCCAGGGACAGACTGATTTGCATATAGCCAGGTTCTGAGCTGGGATGGGGCAGTGAGATAAATAACGGTGATGGATCAAGCCCTGATCTTTGGACTGGGTAAGAGTGGTCTGCTCAATTCAGACACTCTGTTCATCACCACCCCCTTTTGTAAATCGATTTTGGCCACTATAGGTGTGGCAGGGTATACTCAGACATGAGTCCCTTTCTCACTGCTCCATCAGGATTCAAGCAAGCCGGGCCGAAGAGGCTGAAATGCCAGAAACCGGTCCCCGGTAGCTTGTCTCCTTTCTGGTAAAGAATTGGCTTGGTAGTTAGTCTGCCCTGTTCCCATGATGCACTGGGCCAGGGACAGACTGATTTGCATATAGCCAGGTTCTGAGCTGGGATGGGGCAGTGAGATAAATAACGGTGATGGATCAAGCCCTGATCTTTGGACTGGGTAAGAGTGGTCTGCTCAATTCAGACACTCTGTTCATCACCACCCCCTTTTGTAAATCGATTTTGGCCACTATAGGTGTGGCAGGGTATACTCAGACATGAGTCCCTTTCTCACTGCTCCATCAGGATTCAAGCAAGCCGGGCCGAAGAGGCTGAAATGCCAGAAACCGGTCCCTGGTAGCTTGTCTCCTTTCTGGTAAAGAATTGGCTTGGTAGTTTAGTCTGCCCTGTTCCCATGATGCACTGGGCCAGGGACAGACTGATTTGCATATAGCCAGGTTCTGAGCTGGGATGGGGCAGTGAGATAAATAACGGTGATGGATCAAGCCCTGATCTTTGGACTGGGTAAGAGTGGTCTGCTCAATTCAGACACTCTGTTCATCACCACCCCCTTTTGTAAATCCATATTTGGAAACAGACATTCAAAATGAAGTCAAACAAGTTAAACAAAGTAGAATTCTTCAAAGATATGTATGTACAAACAAAAACTAACTGTCCATTTGGAAGGGAGAAAGGAAAACAAATGATGATCTTATTGTAAAAGGAGAAGGGAACTTAGATTGGGGTGGGGCAAAACAAATATACTACGTTAGGGAGCGTCAGGGAAACCAGTCTAATAACAAGGGGAAAAAGAAATATTCATCCAGAACAATGTCTCAGTCCAAAATTCAAGTGTCCTTCTGGTCATTCTTCGGGACCTCAATGTCTAGATCCTCAGGGTCGGACACATCCACACTGCTGGCTGGTGCAGGAACAGGCACCGCATGGGTATGTGACACACGAGGAGTCCCGGGGGAAAGAGTGTGGTAGCAACGGACAGGGGGACACATTGACGTGGTATGGGAAGGGATTTGGGAGACAAAAGACAACATGGCAGTGCTCAGGGACTGGATGTGGGTGACGAGGTTGTCCATAGATCAGACAAGGTCTGCTCGCATCGTGCGTATCTCGAGACACACTTGGTGCAAGATGTGAGCGGACATGTCAGGTTGACCCTCAATCATCCAACTCAAGTCCCCTGGCACAGCCACAGGAGGAACAACACCGGGAGGGGTCAGGGGGACAGAAGGGATGTGGTGCCTCAGGTCCGGAGCTGATGTGTTCGGCTTGGTGGCCACGAGGAGGGGGACAGGTTTCATGGGATCGAGCTGGAGCCCCCGATGGCATAGGGGACTCTAGAGGTAGGGAGGGGCAGATAGCATGCACAGATTGAGTGTTGGCCTGCCCCGGGGACACCTCTTCATGAGCCACTGGTGATGAGTGTGTGGGTGAGTGACTCTCTTCTACATCATGGTCCGAGATGTCCGGTCCTTCCCCCCCTACATGTCCACAGCCTCCACCCAGGACATAGTACCAGAGTTGTGTTCTTCCTCATCCCGGGTGGGCGCAACCCCCTAGCCTGCAGATGTTGAGGTCATCTCCTCCTCTTCTCCTTCCTCGCTGGTGGAAAGAGGGTTTAGCCACCGGCAAACTGAGGTACTCCTGGTCCTTATTGTTCCTAAGTTTCTTCTGTCTCACCAACCGTGCCTGCAGAAGTGTAAGTAAAATCCTGATGTGGTGGTTGTTTCATGCAGGATGACCTACATACATAGATGAGCCAAGGTCAGAATTTGTTCTCATCTGATCACACTCTACAGTTGTCAGGGTCCGATTTACAACTTCTAAGAACATCTCTGCTAATCAGCAGAGGTGTGCCAGAAGAGTTGGGACGCATCTGCCCACCCGTGCGCCACCCCATATGTGCCGCATTTACAATGCGGCACACATTGGTGCTTGGGTGGGCAGATGCGTGACGCATCCCCGGTGGAATAGCGGCGCTTTGCTGGAGTGGCGTGGCAAGTGCGACCCTGCTCCAGCAAGGCTCAGGGGTGCACGATTGCTAACATGCTGCGCCAATCCTTACGCCTGCTTCAATTAGGCGCAGAATTTTGACTCTGCATGGCCCTAAAAGTGACTTAGTGAAATCTTGTATATTTCACTCAGCCACTTTTAGGAGGCGTTCTTGCATCGGATGTGTCACATTTTATGAACTTACTGGGGTTTGGGAGCCCATTGCCTCATAGTCCCAGGACTGTTCACCCCTTTGCATCCTGGTAAACGCAGTACACAGTTCAAACTTACTTCAAAATCATCTGGGGTTGCTGGAAATGCTGCCAAGTTCCTCTCAGGTCACAGTACCACTCACAGGCACACAGCAACCCCAGATGATTTTTCTTTGCTCTCTAAAACTGCTGCTCTCTACTGATGAAGGACTCAATCAAGAAACACATGTCTAGAGATATACAGCAATGTCTGCACCAACTTTGGTGAACAACTCCAGATAATTTTGAAGTAAGTTTGAACTGTGTACTGCATTTACCAGGATGCAAAGGGGCGAACTGTGCTGGGACTGTGAGGCAGTGTGCTCCCAACCGCCATTCTGTTTATGAACTTACATTACGTGTATGCTCACTGTCATATACTGAATTGAATTTGACATGGACATCTCATGGTAATATTGTGGCTTACGCAACTGTATTGGCCAAACCTCAACTTTGGCATTCTTGTGATCAGTGTGTCCTGTCACTGCTATATGTGCCAGTTCAAAAACCAGTCCACCAAAGGAGAACATGAAGAGTCCAGATTTAATCGGACCCGTGCGCCACCCCATATGTGCCATATTTACAATGCTGCACACCGTGGTGCTTGGGTGGACAGATGCGTGACGCATCCCCGGTGGAATAGCGGGGCTTTGCTGGAGTGGCGTGGCAAGTGCGACCCTGCTCCAGCAAGGCTCGGGGGTGCACGATCGCTAACATGCTGCGTCAATCCTTACGCCTGCTTCAATTAGGCGCAGAATTTTGATGCAGCATGGCCCTAAAAGTGACTGAGTGAAATCTTGTAGATTTCACTCACCCACTTTTAGGAGACGTTCTTGCATCAGATGTGTCACATTGTAATTACCCAGCAGCATGGTGCTTTGTTTGCTCCGCCGCTGCATCACAAAAGTGACCCAAAGAAGGTGTAAAAGAGGCGCAAGTGTCTAGTAAATCTGCCCCTCAGTCTTTATGAACTTAATGGGGTTTGGGAGCCCATTGCCTCACAGTCCCAGCACTGTTCGCCCCTTTGCATCCTGGTAAATGCAGTACACAGTTCAAACTTACTTCAAAATCATATGGGGTTGGAGGAAATGCTGCCAAGTTCCTCTCAGGTCACAGTACCACTCACAGGCACACGGCAACCCCAGATGATTTTTCTTTGCTCTCGAAAACTGCTGCTCTCTACTGATGAAGGACTCAATCCAGAAACACATGTCTAGAGATATACAGCAATGTCTGCACCAACTTTGGTGAAAAACTCCAGATAATTTTGAAGTAAGTTTGAACTGTGTACTGCATTTACCAGGATGCAAAGGGGCGAACTGTGCTGGGACTGTAAGGCAGTGTGCTCCCAACCCCCATTCTGTTTATGAACTTACATTACGTGTATGCTCACTGTCATATACTGAATTGAGTTTGACATGGACATCTCATGGTATTATTGTGGCTTACGCAACTGTATTGGCCAAACCTCAACCTTGGCATTCTTGTGATCTGTGTGTCCTGTCACTTCTACATGTGCCAGTTCAAAAACCAGTCCACCAAAGGAGAACATGAAGAGTCAATTTTTAATAGAATTTGGCTATCAATATGGATTTGCAGCGATTTGAGGTCTGGACAAGTGTCATCTGCTTTGAGCATTGTATGGGACAAGCCGAATGTGGGTCACACATCCACATAGGGTCTGGACTACTCCTCTAGCTACATTGTGAGTCTAGCCTTTTGTTGTCCCCACACATCATCGGACAATCCAGTGCCACATATTGGCTTTGTTGACTTAAAAGGTAGTGCAGTACACCGGTGAACAGTGGTGGGTGGTTGTGACAGCTACCAGTACATTTAACATGTAATACAGACCACTGAGGGTGTGACGTCTCTCAGTGGACACAACATCCAATACCCTATGGCCTGCCATGCGCACACTGGACATTCTCTGTACCATAGCTCATCCAATGCACACATCAGTTATGATTTACTTGGTTCAATGGTAGTGGTACTGGCAGAGCAGATTTCAATATGAATGCATGAGTGTGGCTCATTTGCCCAGTTGTCATGAAGAAAGTACAATTCCCAAAATGCATTCTGCCCTGTACAGTCCATATGCCAGAGTGTACTTTTTTAATCTTGGTGACTGCTGCTTGGACACGGAATTTGTGAATGGAGGCATGGGTCACACAATGGTACAGCACTGTTTCACTCACATCATACTCCCTGACACATATTGCATATGATGCACTTACTAGGTTCCTGCTGCTCATGCTCCTCCAGCTGAGCATGGAGGGTCAGCAAAGCTGCTCGCAGGACCCTCCTGTACAGTGAGGAGAGGCGAGGACAATGCACATGGTGCAGGGAAGACAGGCCAGCCAGCCCCGTAGCCTTGTTACGGGCCTAGCGCTTTAGGTCCTCCGAGCGCTTGCGGCATGCCCTAGCACTCCTGGTGGACACTCCCGCTGTACTGTAGCGCTCAGGGATGTTGGCCCATAGCCTAGCCCGGGCTGCAGTGCTCAGCTGGTGCTCAGGGCCCCCATATAGCTGAGGAAATTTCTCCAACACCCCCTCCACCAAGGTATCCTATTCCCTTTCTGAGAAAGGGGGTGCTCTCTCTTCATACTCCTAAGCCATTATGGGGAAATAAGTTTGATGAGAACAGCAGGATGCCTGAGGATCTGATCAGTGATAGAGGATGACTCAGAATAAACACAAAATGACTGCCAACTACTTCCTGTGATGTATTTCCTGTCTCCCACTTCCTGTAAAACATTACCTGTAGTTGATTTTCTGAATTTGCGGCCTGAAAACGTAGTTTCTGGCACGTCGTATACACGCACGCGCATTACGCCGCAACACCGGAACTTGAGATTTTGGGCAGTAACCTCCGAAAATGACCCGGAACACATTATATCATACAGGAGATGTTATACAGAAAGTGGGAGACAGGAAATACATCACAGGAAGTAGTTGGCAGCCATTTTGTATTCATCCTGGTCCATCCACAATCAGTAATCAAATCCACTGCCATCCTGCTGTTGTAGGAAAAAGTGAAATGACAGCGCAGGTGTGAATCATGAATATGTAACAAAAGCAGGAACAGACCATTTCATGACATTTCTGCACAGACGGGGGGGAGGCTGACACAACATCAAACCCCAATTTCATTTTCTCATACTTTGCATTATGGGACACGTAGTCCATATTGAGTGCTCATTATCAGAATTGTGTGATGTGTTACGTAACATTGGTGTGGAGCAGTGTGGATATTTCACAGACACATGGGAAAGATGTAAGAGCCCTGTATGCCACATTTGCGCCACAGTTGCATCACTTTTGTGATGCAGCGGCAGAGCAAAGCCAACGCCATGCTGTGGGGTATTTTCAACGTGACGCACCTGGGAAATGTGTCATATTATAAAGCTCTGCGCCACAGTTGGGGGTTCCTGAGTACAGGGCGGGGGCGTTCCAGCACAGGAACGCCTCCTAAAAGTGGCAGAGTGAAATCTACAAGATTTCACTCAGTCACTTTAATGGCCATACTGCGACAGAACCCTGCGCCTGCTTTTGGAAGGCATAAGGATTGAAGCAGCATGTTAGGCACAGGGTCACCGCTATCCTTGCTGTAGCTGCGTTGTGCTTGCGACGCAACTCCAGCAGTGCTTCACCTTTATGGTAGCAGATGCGTCACGCTTCTGTCTGTACTTGACCCATAGTGTGCCGCATTTTAAATGCGGCTTATCCATGATGGCGCTAGGGGTGTCTGCTGTGACGCACAATAACTGGGGCATCCCTGCTGATATGCAGAGATGCACCAGTTAAAAAAATCTGCCCCACGGTGCCTAATTCTCCCATGACATCATCACTCACATTCTGAGCCCACCATTTGTGGGGGAGTCAAATCTGTTGAGGTCACAGGCCTGAGTATGCAACCTTTTGTGATTTGATGACCCATCCTTATGAGGTCCAGGTATGTCTCTCAGGACATGTATTGTTTGACATCAGCATGAATAGTTGGTTTTAGGGATGTCCACTACGCTGATTGCTGACATTCCCTAAGGCACACTCCACCTTTTGACTACTGTCAGGGGCTCTGATTTGCATGCAGTTAGTGTGGCTTGCAAAGTCATCTCAGAGTGGGATTTATTGACAGTGTCGTGTCTATCCAAGTTTCATCATTGACAACAGACAGCAAACCTGATGTTGTCGTGACACTACAAGTTGCTCATGTGAAAAACGTGGCAACGAGCTGATCACAGACTTGCATGGCCCGGTTTCCCACATTCAGAGCTATGTGTAAGCCATGCGTTAAAGCAATGTTGTGCAAAACACAATAGGCTATTATGATCTTGCACACAACTTCTGGGGAGTACAAAAGCATACCCCCTGTACGGTCAAGACATCTGAATCGCGACTTCAACAGGCCAAAAGTGCGCTCTTTGATGGCTCGAGTACGTATGTGTGCCCTATTGTACCTACGCTGAGGTACAGTGTTTGCACGCCTGTAAGGGGTGAGGAGATGTTGGGAGAGTGCATAACCAGTGTCACCTGAGGAGGGAAGAAAGGGCAGTTGTTAACATTTCCCTCTTTGACTTGCACAGAACATGAGCTATACGTTCGTACACGCAGTGTCTGTTGGGCCATGATTCTTATTGTGCAATGATTAATATTGGGGGGCATTCAGACAGTTCAATGACACATATATACAACAGAGAAAGGGTATTGAGTATTCAGGAAGTGTGGGCGCTCAGACAATATTAGCGTGAATGTTACTGTAATTGCAAAAGTAACTGGTGCTGGCAGGGAGGGGGGACCCAAAGAACCCCTCAATTAAAATATATATAGTAGTATTCTACTTGTTATATTGGATTTGAGTGTGCAGGACTTTGTGTTTAAGTTCAATGACACATATCACTCATTTTTAGTGCTTGGTACTTACACAGTAGCCACATGTTGCCAAATTCTCCAGCAGTCATATGCCGGGGCAAGAGGTGACATGCGGAATATGAAGCTGTCATGGGCACTGCCTGGGAACACTGCATGCACATTGATGAACCTCCCACTGGCATCACAGACAGCTTGCACATTGATGGAATACCATCTGTGTCTGTTGCAGAAGATGTGTGCTATGTGGCAGGGTGGCTGAAGGGCCACATGGGTGCAATCAATTGCACCCAGCTCACCTGGAAATTGTTCAAGGAGATAAAAATCTCTTGCTGCCGTTTGTCTCATGGCCAGTGTATGTGGTATTTGTATGTAGCTGGGGGCTCTAGTAGTGATGCATCTCAGTACCTGATGCAGGCACCGCGACTGGCTCGCATGGGAAATTCCCACATGGTCAATGGAGACCCTTTGGAAGGACCCAGTGGCAAAGCAGTGGAGAGCAGAAAGGATCTTGAGATATGCTGGTATTGCATGAGAGCAGCAGGTCACATAGTAAAGTTCCTGCTACCACTCACATACCATATCCAAGATGACTTCTGGAGGGAAATGGTACCTGGCCCTTACATCCTGGCTGGACATTCCAAATAGGTTGATCTTCTGTCTGAAGATACTCTCTTCTCTCCTCCTCCTTCTCCTCAAGTAGTTTTGCCGCATGGCAAAGGGCAGTGATACAAACACATTCAGTGACATCTTGAAAGGGTTTGTTTGTGTCTGCTCTGCATTCATACATGCTACAGGGCTAGGATTGGCTGCAGTGTGTCAGCATATCCATGGTGGGGGATGGTAGGCACTTGGACAGGTGTTTACCCTTGGCTAACATGATCAACTGGCAAAATTCGTATCTTCCGGCCCAGAATCATAAAGTACGGCACAATGCCGTAAATTGCGGACCGGAATCATAAATTTCACTGCAGAGCCGTAAATTTCGGCCCGGTGGCGGAAATTACGGCCCGTGTGCGGACGTAAAGTTACCAGCCGTAAGTCTGTTCTTTCAATACTGAAAGTAGTAAGTTTATTCTGTGAATATCGAATGTAGTAAGTTCATTCTGTGAATGCCAGAAGTAGTAAGGGAAGAAGGTATTCTGCAGAGCAAATTTAAGTCAAACATCAAATCTTGGAAGAGATATATCGACGACCTATTTTTAATTTGGGAAGGAGATCAGATGACTCTCGAAGAATTCAGCCAAAGTCTTGACCAGAATGACTACAATTTGTCATTTTCATCCACCTGTGGCAAGACAAAATTAATTTATTTGGATGTGGAAGTCTTTGTACAAAAACAAAAACTCTGCACGGGAATCCGCAGGAAATCAATTGCCACATACAGTATCTTGCATGCAAACAGTGGACATCCGCAACATCTCAAGTGGAGCATCCCATACGGAGAGATGCTCTTCACTAAAAGGAATTGTTCAGAACCTGCCGACATCAAACTAAATCTAGAAGAAACAAGCACTATATTCTAGGCAAGAGGCTATCCCTTGGATCTTGTTGAAGGTGCCAAAAACAGAGTTATGGAGAAACCAAGATCTGAACTACTTTGCGAGCAAGAAAAGTTGGAAAATTAAGATATAACCCGGATCATCCTGGACTTTAATGTGGAAAATAGGTGCATATGAAATATCATCAAAAAGCACTGGAACATTATACTACTTGATGATTCCCTAAAGAAAAAACTACCATCAACTCCAAAGATAACGTACAGGGAGACTGCCTCATTAGGAGATCTATTGACACACAGCCACCTGGAATTAGGCAAAAAAGAAAAAGGAAAGTGGTTAACAACTCCCGGATTCTGGAAATGTTCCAAGTGTAAAGCTTGTGAATATGGATATAATACTGAAACATATCCACTGTTGAATGGAAAGAGAAAATTGATTACGGCTCACATTACATGTGAATCAAAATTCGTAGTATACGTATTAGAATGTCCTTGCAAGAAAATGTAGGTTGCGAATATGATTAACAAACTCAAATCACGGATCCTACAACACCTTCGAGCTATAAAGAATAAGGATCTAGCGTACCCCATGGCCAAACATTTCTCAGAAGAACATCAGGGAAACACCCACGGATTGAGATACTTCGGTGCCAAAATGATAAAACAGAACGAAAGAGGGGGTAACAGAACCCTGGATTTAAGAAGAGCAGAGTCGAAATGTATCTTGGCACTCGGACAGAGAAACCGTTTGGCAACAATATGGATGCTGAGCTGTATGGTCATTTGTAAAATCCATGAGTCTTGCGTACAGTCTAAATCGTTGAAGAAATAAAAAAATCCCACTACAGTAGAAATACATCAGAATCTTGAAGGAAAGAGCTAGGGGGGTCTACAAACAATAAAAGCTTATTAGAAGATTGAAGAAAAGAGTTGGGAAATAAATATTAAAAGATTATGCCAATAATGGAAGAACTGCCTAAGGTCCTGTAGTCAAAAAGAAAAGACAGCAGGACTCTAAAAAAGATTACTGAAAATATCGGAATAGATGTCCTGGATGCTACATCATGAAATCTATTCATTAATCCCTACTTTAAAGGCATTTTAACATCAACTAGCGAGATACATGTTTTGAAAATGCGAAATTTGCATAATTAGATTGCACAATGCACTGGTCACTTTATCCTTCATGAGAATTAAGAACAACTGGAGAAATGGTCCAATCTTGCATGATGTTTCTGTATTGTACATTTTTTAGCACAATATCAAGTTCCAAGATGTGTCCTATTTGATGACCATCTAAATTGGGGCGCCCTAGTTGTGAGGAAAGGAGGAGAGATTACACAGGTGAATGCCGCTATCTTTAGCTTTGCAAACAAAATGGGCAAGCGCCCAATTGCACAATTGCCGCAATGCTCAAGTTATATCAGGCAAAAAGCGTTGCAATTAGCAGTTATGGCAGTGAGCTATGGAGATATGTAGGAGCCAAGGGCATCCAGGTGGCGGAGAACAACTTTGGGCCCCTTATTAACTACTACTATATAATGCAATTCTGCAGGGCCTACCTCTCCCAGGCACTTGGTTGGGGGCGCAGATAATACCCATTTACAAAAAGGGTTCCCCACTCGAACCTTCAAATTATAGGCCGATCAGCCTTATCGATGTAAGCCAGAAAATCTATGCAAGGCTACTCTTACAACTCTTACTGGACTGGGTAAATAAGAAAAACATCTTGACCCCTCTTCAGGTAGGGTTTAGGGCCGAAACGTCCACAACCGACCAATTATTTCGGCTCCAGGTTCTTTACTGGAAGCATGTTGTTCTGGACAGGGGAAGCCTATATCTAACTTTCGTGGACCTAAAGTCAGCATTTGACTTGGTGGATCGAAACCAACTTTAGTCTATCTTACTATCCATGGGGTTTCCACCATACCTATGCTATCAATTAAAACTTCTCCAGGATGGCACTTTTGCCAGAGTACGTTATGGAAAGCATGGCCAACTAACGGGGCCTTTTCTGGTGGAGAAGGGGGTCAGGCAGGGTTGTGTGCTTGCCCCAACCCTCTTTTCCCTCTTCCTCATCGGGCTTATAGAAGATCTACTATCCACCAAAGACAGTGACTCCCCGAAATTGGCCTCCCAGGGATTTCCCCCATTAATGTTTGCGGATGACACCCTGTTGCTTTCAAAATCCCCCATGGGCATGCAGAGGGTCTTAAATCAGTTCATTAAATTTTGCAACCAAATAAACCTGGTAGTTTACATTGATAAGACCAAGTACATGGTATTTAACGCAAATACCACTAACTGTCCCCATCCTATGATGGAAGGTAGACCATTAGAAAGAGTCCCAACTTTTGACTATTTAGGTTTAACCCTAAACGACAGAATGGGGTGGGGCGCACAAATAGCGAAGGCAAATTTAAAACTAACTCAGACAATTGGGGGGATTCTAAAATTCCAAAAAAACTGTGCTTACAAAATTGTTAGTGCCCCACTCGAAATCTTTAAAGTTCAAGCAAGGTCATCATCCCTTTATGGGGCGGAACTTTGGGGGGCACGTCCCCTCTCCCGAGTTAACCAATACAGAAAACAATTTTATTAGGCAAATTTTAACTTTGCCCAGAAATACCCCACTTGTTCCACTCAGGTTGGACTTGAACATTAGCCCTATTGCTGATGCTATCGCTTTACGCCCACTCCTTTATTGGAGGAGGCTGTGGAGCACTCCTGAGTTGTAATGCTACAAGGAGGAATTAAAGGTGGTTCTGGCCTCTTTAGGAGCTGGCAGGATTTCATGGCTGTGTTTTGTAAGGCAGTCCTTCGCTTTGATCGGACATGAAAATCTATGGTCAAACCCTGAGGTATCCTACTCAGCTATTTCTAAGAAAACATTGTCCAACACTGTAAGGGACTTTAATCTCAGGAGGACATTCTGTTCAGCTATATCAACGAGCTTGAATGGTGCCTTCCTGAATTATAAGTCATTTTACAGCTTTGAACAGGAAATTGATGTAATCCAATCCAGAAGCTGCACTTACAGTTTAGATATGAAACACTACCCCTTTATTCTATGACCGACAGATGGACGGGGGGCTCTGTACATTTATGCGCAGGCTGTAGAACAGAAGATGAAACGATCCTTCACGTTACTCTATTCTGTCCGGCCTACTCATCCATCCGGAGAAAGTGGATAATACAGCTGTGTAATAACTTGGGCATCAGGCACTATCTAGCTTTCTTCAGGATTTTGAAGTCTGATACAAATCCAGTGATAGTGTCCATTGTAACTAAGTTTTTGTTTTCTATGTGAATTACCCGAAGGAGGTTGCTTAGCTAAGGATGGCACATATGTATATATCTGTAGAGACTAGGGAACTAAGTGGATCAGCAAATGTTATTCTTACATTTTTTAAATATCTGAAGATAATTTAAAGTTTTAAAGTTTTAATATATTGTCTTCTCCCCTCTGATGTCTTAGACAATATATTTTAGAATATATACATATCAATGAACTGTCTAAAAACTGTACATGTATTTTTATGTGCTTTTATGGTTAAAACTAACCGAAATAAAGTTTTTTGAATGAAAAAACAACTTTCTAAAACAGCTATTGGGAGTACCTAAAGGAACTCATGAAGATACCGGCCTCCCATTCATTGGTGACAGTTTAGCTATGCGCCCTTTGCTCTTTTGGCTTAAGTGCTGGTTAAATAAAGATCTTACCCTTAATCACCAGCAGCTCAAAGAGGACCTGTCCTTGGATAACATGCTTAACATCCCCTGGCTAAAATACTTAAAATCCTGTTTTAATGAATTAGGGTGTCGGGACCTTTTTTAAGTCCTGACACGATCACCGTTGGGGATGTGGTTTATGAAAAAAAAAAAATTTCTCCATGGCAAAAATTAAATAGAGATGGGGCAGATCTGGCAAAATCCAGCGTACGTAAATTCATGTTACTTAAAACTGTTCCATCGCTGGAACCATATCTTACATGGCCCCTCTCTTCCCATGAGCGGTTCTTATTAACCCCGTTTAGGTTTGATTATTATCACCTCCTACTTGCTGTTCCAAAGGGAAGCCATAGAAGTCAGTCGTTGTCTCCCTGTGGCTGCAATGATTCATCTCCACAGGACCTGACGCACTTAATGTTTTTTTGCCACTGCTATGATGTCCCCCGGAGGTTTTTTTTAAAGCCCCTTTTAAAAAAGATTAATTTTACCCAGGTTCGCCCAGCTCTTTGCTTCTTGCAAATGCTAATACTAGAAAGTACCCTATTTGTGGTTGGATTTTTAAAATCGACATTGAGACTGAGATAAAGCTTTCCGAATTATTGGATCCCCGTACTGTGGCTACTGTATTAATTAAAATTTTACTTTAGAGTTTGCACATATTGTATGGACGATAGTTTTTAACATGTTTGTGTCAATACTCAAATTAATTATTTATAGTATTGTCCATGACTAATGAATATGTTTTTTAAACTGCCCCTTTTTACTGTTGTAACATTGCTTTTATGGTTTTATATTTGTAAAACCGAATAAAGTATTTTGAAAGATGAAAGTTCCAAGATGGAAGAGACACAGAACAAATCTATCCATAAGAACCATAAACAATTGGAGACAGATGTTTTGAAATGCTAACATTTGTACAATGTACTTGCGCAATGCACAAGTCAATTTAAAAATCTGACTCTAAAAGAGGAATGGAGATGTAGTAAAAAGATATTAAGAAGTTTTATAAATGGTCTTTAATATTAGATTTGGCATAATACGATTATTTGCACAATGCACATGTCACTTTAAAACACCAGAGGACGTGATAGAATATGGAATAAGAACTAGAATAAGTGAAGATATACAATAGCATTTTTTTAGCATAAACATGTCATTTTACCTGCTAGTTAAATATTTTAGAAATATCTTAGAAATGTTCTTAAAGTGGGACATATTGGGAATCTTTTTCATATGAGAGAAAACATATTGAGAGTCTTGCTGCATGAATATGACCGAGGAGCAGATCTTCCTGTCTACAGTAGAGCCTGGATATGTGATGATTATTGAAACAATGTACTTTGGAGTTAGAAGTTTGACTACATCCTGTTCAAAATTCATCCAGACTCTGCACTGCTCTTCTCTTTCCCTTTCCTCCCATTTTCTCTTCTTTATCTCTCCCCTATACTTCTCTTTCTTATTACTCTTCTCTATCCTAAAACAGTGGATTGAACAAAAACTTTATTGAGTTTCTAAAACATCAAATTCTAGTTCTTTACTGTTCATAATTTTGAGAAAATAGAAAAATAGTGAAAAATATATTTTAAATTGTGAAAATGTTTTTAACTAAAGTTAAAAATGGAAAAATGTGATAATGAAAATATATACTTTGAAAACGTAAAGAAAGAGGAAAAATGGCGGCCACTATTGGCCAAAAACATTGTTGTGGGTCAACGGTCTAGTCTATTTTTTAACTAACACAAATGAGCAATCCGTGCACTAAGTCACTTTAAATTGACTGTTTAGACGGTGGGACTCTATGGTCCAGTTGAAGGCAACAGACGAAACGAGTCGAGCGTCCTGTTTGTTTTGCACATGGTGTTGACGAAATAAATTACCTGAAAGGAAAAAACGCTATGGACTCCCTCTGTGATGTGAATATTCTGGTGGGGATCTTGCCGAGTTGTTCTTGAGCATACATATACATGTACATATATGCATACATATGCATGTTTTGTTAATGAAAGTTTGAAAAAAACTAATAAAAGCAAAGCTAAAAAGCCACTTACAAACAGAATTGCTTTAACTTAAACGAGGGCGAGACCTATTGCATCTTCAATTTTTGTTTACTTTGGTTCCATCAAGAGGGCATTCAGATGTGTCACACATTTGCCATAAATTCTGAATGTTAGCACTCTAGTTGCTCATTAGATCACTGTAGTAAAGCTCATGCTCACCAGGGAAGTCTGCTGCTTGTATTGAAAGTACATTTTCCAGTCTGCATGGCAGAATTTTTTTATGAAATAGAGAGGATTTGATAAGTCATTCAAAATGTGCCCTAATTTTTCTTTCTGCAGCACTAATCATACTTTCTATGGCAAAATCAATCAATCAACCAGGGGTTGGTAAAGCGCACTACTCACCCAATAGGGTCTCAAGGCGCTGAGGGGTGGGGGGGTAGGGCAGCTCAGGTCAGTTGAAAAGCCAAGTCTTGAGTGCACTCCTGAATGCCAGCAGAGTTGGTGTATGTCGTATTTCCAACGGGAGAGAGTTCCAGGCCTTGGCCGCGGTGTAGGAGAAGGCCCTGCCTCTGGATCTGCTACGGCTATTCCAGGGGACTTCTGCCAGGGTGAGGTCGCCGAGCTGAGGTTCCTCACTGGTGAATGGAAACTCAATCTGTCATTGAGGTACTTGGGCCCGATGTTGTTGAGTGATTTGTAGGCGTGTGTGAGTAGTTTGTATGTGACTCTCTCCTCGACGGGGACCAAGTGGAATCTGTGCAGGTGCGGAGTCATGTGCTCGTGGCTCGGTGTTCTTAAGATGAGCCTTGCGGCAGTGTTCTGGATGGTCTGGAGTCTGCATTGCAGGGATTTGTTGATTCCTGCATAGAAGGCGTTACCGTAGTCGAGCATGCTAGCGATGAGGGCGTGGGTGACCGTCTTTCTGCAGTTGGGGGGGATCCATTTGAAAGTCCTACGCAGGATCCGGAGGCAATTGAAACTGGTGGAGGAGACGGCATTGATTTGGAGCTTCATGGAGAAGGAGGAGTCCAGGATTATGCCCCCTCATTTTGTTCCTTTTTAAATTAAATGTTTTAAGAGTTACCACTTTATTCCATTCAAGATGGCTTCAAGTGTGCTATACTTTTGTAATAAGTAAGGCTGTTAGCACTCTAGTTGTTCTTTAGAACACTCTGGGAAGCTGCAGTAGAACGCAAAGGAATCAACTGCCAGTCTCTGCCCTTGTTCGATGTACATGTTTTACTGAGAATGTTAGACTTCATTCTCACATGACTGAGAAAGTTAATGAGAATTTACAGAAAATATGCTCTCAGTTTAGCTTATAGATCACCTTCCAAACCTCTGTGGGAAACGCATGAGAAAATAGTTTTCTCTCAAACATGATTCATGATATCCCTGCAGAAGGCTTTTTGACATGGTAAAATCACCTTAGAATGCACCACAATTCCTAAAATGAGTAATGTACCATCGACAAATGATTTATAATGTAACTAAAGTATTAAAAACTTCTAATAACTGCAATGCTTTTTAAAGAGGTGCTATCATGTATTGGTCCCAAGATGGCTGCCAACACTTCTTGGATGAAGTGCTGACAGCCAATCAGATCTCATGATGAGATGTGTTGTTAGGCTCCGCCCAGATATATATGTATTTTTTCACTTTAATGTCTAACAAACTACTGAACAGATTTACAGGATTTTACCAAAAGGCACAAGTGTGTACCAAAGGTTAGTTCTTTGCCAAGTTTGGTGTAATTCCGTTCAACAGTTTGGGCTGTAGCTGTGATTAAAGGTTCCTATGGGAAATTGCATAGGGAAAACACATTTTGGGACAGCCTTTTTTTTCTCCCCCGGTGGACGAATCACCCCGAGAGTTTCAGGATAGGAGCGGACCAGAACGCCCCACCAGCTTTAAAATTGCGCGAAGATTCTTTGATCGGAGCCAAAGTTATTCCAAATAGAATGTTGCAGGTTTCCTATCAGTATCATTGCATACTGGGGGTCCCTGGGGGCCAACTAGCCCACGGGAAACCTCCAGTATGCGCCAAGAGGCTGCTGCGTTGCAGAGACGTGTAATGAGGCCACACCCCTTTTTACACCTCTCTCAAACGCAGCCCCGGGTGCATTTCCAGAGGAGGAACTAATTCCCCTTGCATCTTGTGCCTCGGTAGACTGAGGCACAGGAAAGCAGAAAAACAAACAAGTAGAACTCAAAAAGAGGGCAGGGTAGAAGCACCCTGACCCCCTAGGCCTACTCAGGGGTTCCCACAAGGACCCCACAGGCCCCCAAAAATATATATATTTTTTTAAATCGCGGGGTGCACGCACCGTACGCGTGCCTAAGCGGAGGTGCGTGTACGGTGCGTGTAACCTGCCTTGGGGGTCCTAGCTATGTGAAAGTCTATATTAGTTATTGATTAGTTAACTGAGTATTTATATGGGAGAGTGAAAGTGTGTGTGGTTCGGTGGGGTGTGTGTGACTGTCCAAAGATGTGTGAATAGTTGATTCAGTAGATATACGAAGTTAAAACTACATGTTCTAACATTTGTTTGGGTGAGTAAATCTCTTTATGGGTGTGGTGATGAGCAAATATATTTCTCAATGGTACATGTCCAACAAACTAGAAAAATAAAAGGCCGTGTATGTGTCAATTGTTGTATATAAAAAAGTATACATAAGACTCAATGAATGTGTGAGGGAATGTATGGATAACTGTATACTTGTAATAATGTTTTTATAATTTACTAAGTATGACTTACTATCTAAATGAATAGATGAAGTGGTGTTTGTATAAGTGTGTATGTCGATATAGGTGTATAAGTATCTTTGATAGTGTTCTATGTTTCATTGACAGCATGTATGAGTGAATCTACAGGTAAGTGATTAGATGTGTGTATACATCTATGAATCACTGAGTGGGTTTTTAGATACTTGTATTGTTGTGACAATGGATACAAATATGATACTCTGTATTTTACAAACAGTGAAGGAAGATTTTACTAGTGTATGAAAAGGTGTATTTGATTGTTTCGTGGATGATGTCATCAGTGATGTCATTTGAGATGTCATCAGTGATGTCACTGACCATGTCATGAATTATCTAATATGTGACATCATCAGCAGTAGATTGCGGGTGCGCAAAATTTAGTTAGTACAACTAACTATATAGGAGCAATTTCAATGGTTTTGTATGAGTGAAATGTCCAGCTAACTATAACACCCCGAAAACTTATAGTTTTTTGAGTGAATTTCAAAGGATTTTTAAATGCTTATTCCTAACTATATAAGACCTGAAACCTATGTTTTTTTCAGTGAATATATATATATATATATAGATAGATAGATAGATAGATAGATAGATAGATAGATAGATAGATAGATAGATAGATAGATAGATAGATAGATAGATAGATAGATACATAGAATAGATAGCGAGAGAGAGAAAGAGAGATTTAAAAACACTACCTACCCATTTTGCTTACAAAGTACATCAACCCTGAATATAAATACCATATTATTTTTAATTAATAATTACATTTTTTAAAATAATAGTAAACGATGGGAAACATTATCTTACAAAACGCCCCTCCCGAAATCCCAATGAAGTAAACCATCCAGAAAAGTAATAACATTAAACGTAAATAAAATATATCTATTTTAAATCCATTAAGCACATCAAGTAATGTTAACAATAATAACAATAATAATACTTTAAAATACTCATTTAAAACACCCATTACCCAACAAAAACTCCTATAAAACCCAACAACCTAAGTTTTCAATTGTAAATTATATTCAATAACATATATAAAAGTACATTACAACATTAAAAACCACCTGATAAAGGAAATAAAAAAAAACATGGAAGAACATATAGAAAAAAACAATTAATTCAAGCACAAAAACATACAAACACATAAAAATATTTGTAAAACACAATTATTAAGGTAATGGATTTGCCAAAAATTAAATTTTGCACATATCCACAATATTAGAAACTTTAGTATATACGTACATGTATATATGTATGTGGGTGTGTGTATGGTATTTTTATAGTGCAAACCTAACCATTAGACAGTGGAATGCTTCACATGGTCAAAGAGAAGCATGAAGTTAGCTAATAATAGAGGAGGAAGCAGGGATCTGTACGGCTGTGGATGGTTAATGCATATTTATTATAAAGCTGTGAGTTTTCAAATCTTCCCTAAATTGATGCAGCATTGGGGTGGTTCTGGTGGATATTAGGTAATGTTGTTCCAGATCTAGGGTTTTTTAATGGAAACAGCTTGCTGTCTTAGTATTGCTATTAAGGTATTCGCTATATTATGACGTTGCTATTAATACCATTAAATTCCACCATAAATAGTAATAATCCACAGAAACAGATTTTACTGTGTCATTTAGGTACACCAAATTGCACTTTCATTTTATAAAACTTCAAAGGTAAAATGAGGTGCTCCACTCTCTGGTTGCCCATTGAATGTTTTGAAGTATATACTTATTTTGGAGAAGAAATATTAATTTCAAGAAGTCTTCATATGCAATTGTATCTCAGAGAGAATGCACATATTTAAACATGTATTTGTCACTAACACTCTACAGATTGCTCATGAGGCAGAACCAGTACTTTTTGTTAATCTGATATTTTATGATACTGTCACTTTAGGTCACATCTTTATTTTCACCTGGGACATGGCACCTAGAGGATAGTTAGAGGGTTATATATCGGTGGTGATGAAATGAGTGGTTATGTAGGAGTTTGATAGATGGTGTCTTAGTGCAATGATATGGATCAATGGTTTTTGTTCGTTTTTTGACTTATGCATATGTGTGCGAACAAGCGTAAATGTTAGATTACCAAGAAGAGAACATAGGTGGCAATCCATAGAGCAGACATAACATGCAGAAATGTTGTGACAGAGGGACAAAGATAGGAGATGAGGAATAGCTTTTTTCACCGATTTTGACTATGAGTGATAAAACTGTCATGTTAGAGGTTTTAAACAGCGTCTTTTGTATCACATGTGCAATTAGTACAGCTTTTCAAATTCAAGTCGACTTTGAGCTTGTGATACACACACATGCTCATTTCAAACACCTCACACACACAGTCAGGGCACTACACATCTTAGCCCCCACTTTCCTGAAAAAATGTGTTTGCTTCCATCAACCAACCAGAGACCTCCGCTTCGCAGTGCACCTACTTGCACACATCCAATGCATACACGGAACCAGATCTGGAGGACAAGTGTACTCATACATCGCTCCTAACTCCACTCCACATCAAGGCTCTTCCCCTTTTGTTGAATTCAGAAAACAGCTTTTCAATTAACCAACCTACTATATGCAGGACAACATGCAGACACCAGTTCAGCAATAAGGGGCAGATTTACAAGCCCCCTGTGCCACCAGTACCTCAGTTTTTGTGACATTTTGGTGGCGCATGTTACTGCTCCATATTTACAAGGACATGAAAGACACACTGCGCGACCTTTCCTGTCCTTGTAAATACTGCCACTTTACATACAGCACTTTGTGGGAAAGTGGCGTTCCATGGATGTTGCTGTGGGTGTTCCCACGCAACACCCATGGAACCAGACACATTTTCAGATTTACAAGGGGTGGCGTAGCGAGTCGCAACAAGGAGAAATTTTTCATTTCTCCTTGTTTTTTCCTCTTTCAATGAGTGCTGCATTCTACAGCACACATTGAAAGAGGAAAATGCCTAGAGTGATTTTTTTTGTCTAGGAAGGTTCCCCTTTCAGCACAAAAGCAAATTCTTCATGACGCAGGCATCCTTGCACCATGGTGCAAGGGTGCCTGCACCGGTGCATGGCAGCAGTTTGTGCACGAGCGCAGGGGAGAGCACAGGAATGCGGCATATTAGTGTAAATTAGTTGCATTCCTGTGCTTTGGAAGTGCCACAGCATAGCACAGGCAAAGGGCTTACATTGCCGCGATGCAGCACTTCCTTGTAAATCTGCCCCAAAGATACTGCACTTTACAAATACACATAATACAGCATGCACTTCTCCAAGCACTTCATGAATTTACTTTTGCTTTTCACTTGCTTTTTTCATTATTTTACAATGAATAAGTATTTCTGACAAATAAAGTAAGGATTATAGGTCGAATATGATTTCCACTTTTATATCTGGTGCTTGTGGTCCTTATGTTCGAGGAGAAGGATAGCAACTCCTATGTAGGCACATTTTAATATGCATCGATTTAACGAAGTTCTTCACTGTGTTTATATTTACAAACATTGACAATGCAAAATATTTCTTGCACAACATTTGTTAAGTCTGATTTTGAAGCTGAGGAACAGTAGCTGCTTTTTACCATGTATTTACAGCTTGGAACTAACAAGTAACAGGTGAACATATATTATTGATGATGATGTACATTATTGCATAAACATACAGAGTGATCCTTGTCCATTGATCAAAAAAGGCCAGCTTGCCTAATAAATCTCTTCAAATAACAAATATGTCCAGGCAATAGTGCTTATTCAGAGAGGAATAAAAAAAAACAATAGCAATTTACAAATAAAAAAAATGTTGGCTGGAAGCATTAACACGATATGGTCCAACAACGTTACAGGTATCAAAACATCTTTATTGCCTACATTACAAAATCCAAAGTGATAACAACATTGAGCATACAAGAGTCTTTATCTGTGTTCCTATTTAAGTAACTCCTGCTGTGCTAACCTAGCTGCTCACTTATGGGCATTTTATGTATTATAATTTGTGTTTCAATATGTAGTTTTTAAGTAATGCTCATCCTCAAACGTGTGTGCATTCTCATTATTCACACCACCACTTTAGCTGTAACACTGAGGTTTTTATTTTAGTTTCACCGTATCATTTAAATGCACCGTTTAAGCTATGTTATGAAAACTGATTACCTAAGAGTATTCTAGGCACAAAACTGGCTTGTGGTCTAAAGTTCCTATTTCACGTACCTCATATATAAGATGCCTATCACAAACTCTACAAATGAATACTTTTCAGTTTTATATATGTTCATAAATTCAGTCGATATATTATTTGTGTAGAGATTTAAAATAAAATTGATATTTAATGTAATCTAGTCTGTGTTATAAAGCTTTATTTTTTATTTACAGCTGTATATGTTTTTATAAATGCAATATCAGAAAATCTTAACACAGCACCTTTGCCTCTCCAAAGACCATGGAGCATTAAAAATTAATGTATTTACCTGGATAGAAAGTCGGAATTATATTAAGAAAGGTATAATGTAGGCTGAAATTAGATAGTTTCTAAAGGCAATGTTAATGCATTGGGATTTTAAAACTTTAATGCACAGGTTGCATTTTCTTAAAATGCGTTTATTAATGTAGCAAGGTAAAGCCATTTGTCCGGTTTTACCCACAGGAATGCTAGCACCAACCTACAGATATAAGACATGTTGTTGTAAACGCTTCTCAGCAATAATTTTAGCTGTAAGCAAATTAAGAATGGGCAAATACATTGATAAATATAAACGAATAGCACACTGCTAGGGAACTAAACACGGGTTCACATCTTATTTAAAATATTGTTCACGTTTAGTGGATAAGTGATTTAATTGCAAGAATGGAGCAGTAACTGCAATGGGTATTTCGGTTTGCATGTCTTTGTTTCTAATAAACCGGATGATGAGTATGCACTGTTAATTACTAAGATGATCCTCTATTCCTTCAGGTTCATAATTGTCCCACCAGTCTCTGGTACTACCTCTCTATACGGCACTAGAGCGCTACCACGATTTACTAAACTAATGCAGGGTCCAATTCATAATCCAAGAAAAATAGAGAAATATTAGTTTTCTGCTAAAAGCGCTATAATGAAGAAGACTCCATCTGTGGGATGTTATCCACCAAAATATATATTTTTGCAAGACGTTCCACTAATTGATTCTAGATTCTAGTCTTAGCTCTTCCTCCATGAATCTGTAGTTTTTCGTTTTCATTCAAATTTATATCATGCCGTTATTCTCTTCACAGTCAAATACTCAGCGAAACAACTCAATCAATAGTACCGAAGACGTATGCATGGTACGTTTTTGAATACTCTGTAGATGTTATATACACAAAACATAATTCAGTGTATTCCGTAGGCAAATAGCTTGGTAGCCTCACACTATATTAAACACATGTGCATGTGCACCCTGCATGGCTTTGAGTGGCCTCATAAATCATGAGTAAGACGAGAGAGCGCAAATCACTGTGTCACCTTACTCGGCGTTCAGGAGGCATTGCATAGGTTTTCCTATGCAACACTCATGGAATTTGATGCTAACCAGATTTACAAAATGATGTAAACCTGGGGAAGTGTCAAATCAGTATGCCTCCGGAGTGAGGTGTAATGAGGAGAAATATGCAAATTTGTCCTTGTTTTTTCCTCATTCCGTAGGAAGAGAAAAATGCCTCATACAATTGTTTTTGTGCAGGAAGTTGTGCCTTCCTGCATAAAAACAATCCCGTCTGCTACAGAGTCAGTTTTGCACCACTGTGCAAAATAGATAGGAATGCACCGTATTGCTTAATTGCAGCGCATTCCTGCCCTTTCACCTTGGCGTAGAGCAGCGCGGTGCCTTGCTGAACTGCCCTATGCCAAAATGCCATAAATTAGGCCCTTAATATTCTATTCATCAATGTTTTGTGTCCCCCTTGCAAAACCTATATTAGATATATGAATCAGCACAAGGCCACGTTTCATGGCCTGTGGTGGCTTACTAAACCTGAAGTAAAGCAAGGCAGTGAAAGTTGTTGCCTTGTTTTACTCTGCCCTGGGCAGGCATACCATGGGCGGAGACTGGGTGTTCCCATGCATCCACCAATGGATTTTGGTGCATTCCCAGGTTTACCAAGACTGGTAACACTGGGAAAGCAACAAAATGCTATGCCTTCCCAGGGGAGGCGCAACAAGAAGTATCTTTATTTCTCCTCCTTATTTTCTCTTTTAGGTATGCTACATGTTTCACCACACTTAGAAAAAGGAAAATGGCTCTGAGGATTGTCTTTGTGCAGGTTTATGGCATGGTCGGCTTGCTCCCTTTGTCTCTTTCCCCTCTGCTTTCTGTTGACCATGCACATGGCCCTGCCCCATCCCTATAGCTTTCCATGGTCAGTTGTGCTATACTGACATCCCACTTGCCCTGTGTGGTGTATAGAGCTGCTGTGACCCCTGATAGCCCAATATGGTTAGTTTGGTGCCATTGCCTATCTCCTCCTGCCCTCTCTTTTCTGAGTTTCTAGCCCATTCCTCCTCCCCTCCAATGTCCAATGTACCTTTCCTGCCAATGTTTTAAACATCGTAAGAGGGAGAATTTCAAAAACAAAACATGGGGAATACATTATCCCCATTGATTTACATTGAAAAAGAGTCTCTTGCCTGAATCGGGTCGGTTGGCATGTGTGGCTGTACTACCACCGCCTCTATCTTCTGCCCTCAAAGGTATTTTATATTCCTGCAGCTTCTCTTCCCTATATTGCATGGTTGGTGTGTTGCCCCTGCCCTGCTTTGCCCTACCCTCCATGGTCTGTTTTGCTGTCACTGCCCCTCCCTTTGCAATAATTTGCTATCTTTTTTTATTATCCAGTTGATCACTTGATTATATATTACACTTAAGAGAGATGATGTGGTGTTATGGCCAGAACTGCAGAATATATATACTTATAGTTGGTAGTTATAGTTAGGACCTTACTTCTATTATTAAAAGAGTTATTTTTTTGCCAATATCTTTGGCGCCCTTTGACGAACCATCGCAAAATATTCAAAACTAATGGGCCGCTCACTTCAGCTGCAGGGTTGGAAGTTTCGGGTTGATTTCTCAAGTGGGGGCGAGAAAAAGGAGGGTCCCCAAACACATTTTCTCCATGTTAATTTCCATGGTAAACTGTTGACTTAGCTACAGCCCAGACTGCTGACGGAATTACACCAAATTTGTCAAACAGGTAACTCTTGGTCCAGAGTGCACTCTTTTAGTTAAATGATGTAAATCCGTTCAGTAGTTCCTGAGAAACTTAAATATTCATATATATATATATATATATATATATATATATATATATATATATATATATATATATATATATATATATATATATATATATATATATATATATATATATATATATATATATATATATATATCCATGTTTTGTGGCCGAGGTAGGAACCGCCGAGCGCTCTATTGATATAACGAACACGAATACAAATGAGGCAAAAGACTGACTAAATTGGCATCAACCAATGCACTACACATACCACAAATCCTAGCAATGTGAAAGAGGAAGTCACGACAGTCTGGTGACTTCCTGTTGTCAAACAAAACGTTTTTTCTTCACCTTTATTTAAACACACATGGCAGACCAAACATTTGTCAAAACAGTCTCGTGAGAAAGCGCCGTGGGCCGCGAAACGCGTCGAGCAGTACGCTGGCTATGAGCTGTTATGAAGAAGAAATAACAGAAACCTTTTTGGATTACTGGTCATTATTGACGGAGCTGGAAGTGCGCGAGAAAATTCTGCTTTTGCAGAAAACGGACTTCATATATATATATATACGGAATACATGAATATAAAGCCATTTGGAGGTTAACTGTTTTAACCTTTATTGAAACTTGTACATTTCCTCGTTGCACTAAAGAGACTGAGTAACACTTTATTTAAAATGAAGAAATGCGAAACGACTGGTCCTTTAAATGACTGGATTAATGTCCTTTTTCCATGTCTAACAGTTACGTATTTAAAAACTAAACAAACCCACCGCAAACAGCAGTCAGTGGCATATGATTAAGAGTCATGGGACTCGAAACGCATAATGCCTGAATCGGCTTTCATTCATTGGAATAAAGATCTTTTTGAAGTCAGATGGTGTGGCCTGTTATCGTTGCTGCAAGAGCGAACGTGTTGTTTCCTATATATATATATATATATATATATATATATATATATATATATATATATATATATATATATATATATATATATATATATATATATTGGTTGGTTGGTTGATTGCTTTATTTCGATATGCAAGTATCATAAAAGCATTACAAAACAAGTATAAAAAAACAGCACATCGTGACAGACTGTACATTTAAGAACAAAGTAGGTAAAAACTGGCAAATTGATCAGAAATAAATTAGTTAAAAAATGAATTAAATTGATATGGACAGTCTTTTTAAGCGGATCAACCATGCCCATTTAAAAAATGTAGATACAGCACAAACTATGGGAGAGGATGTGTCTGTTAATAAAATCCGGAAGGCCACCATATGCTGGCGAGTACCCAGTTGTCTACATAGGGGTCTAAGCCAGTAAGATCTTGGGCGGGCATAGTCGGGACATTCAAAAAGGAGATGAGCCACAGTTTCGGGCCTAGTTGTGCAAAGGGCGCAGTGGCGAGATGCCTGCGCGGGCATATTCCATCTCGAGAGGAGGTCTGCTAGAGGTAAAGTGTCTAGTCTGAATTTGATATAAAGTGCCCGGTCCACAGAGTTATATATATATATTACCTACTGGTGGTCGGGGGGATTTGTGAAGCGGGGGCTGAGAAAAAAGGGGGGTCACAAAACGTGTTTTCCCCATGCAATTTTCCATAGGACATCTAGACAAGGCTACAGCCCGAACTGATGAACGGAATTACACCAAATTTGGCAAAAAGGTAGAACCTGGTACACAGTACGCTCTTTTGGTAAAATGGTGTAAATCCCTCCAGTAGTTTTTGAGAAAATCAAATTAGAAAAATATATATCTATAGGTGGGACACTGTGAGTGCACCCGTGCTCGCACGGGTCCGCGCACTGGACACGCACGGGACGGGCACGTGCGTGGACCTTGGCATGCACAAGCGCACTCCTGATTGGCTGGCAGTCGTCTGTCAACATTCCAATTTGTCCAAACCAGGAAGTGTTGGCCACCATCTTGTTTCTCAGGAGAAGTTAGGCACAATAGAGCCCACACAAGAGTGGAAAATGCGAAAAGGGGGCAGGGTAGAGACCCCCTGACCCCTTAGCCCTTCTCAGGGGGTCCCAGAAGGACCCCCAAGGGCACGGGTCCATGCACGGTGCACGTACCCCGCGATTTTCCGATTTTTTTTTTTTTTAAATGTTGCCCTGGGGGTCCTTCTGGGAACCCCTGAGAAGGGATAGGGGGTCAGAGGTTCTCTAACCTGCCCCCTTTTTGTGTTTTCCACTCTTGTTTTGGGCTCTCTTGTGCCTCAGTTCTCCTGAGAAACAAGCATGGTGTAAAAAGGGGCATGGTCTCAATACTTCAGACGACTGCCAGCCAATCAGGAGCGCACGCAGACCTTTCTGAGCATTCCCAGGAACTCTGTGGCACCTTGACAAACTTTGTTCACAACAAGATCGCCTCTATCTACAAAAACGTTGAACTCAACCCATCACTGCCAAAACTAAGCAAGGAGCTCACCACTATCTTCAATGCATCCATCTCCATGGCCATCTTCCCCAATGAATAGAAACACGCAGAAGTCAAAACCCTATGCAAGAAACCTTTAACTGACCCCAGCAACACCAAAGAATACCACCCCACCTATTTGCTATCTTTCCCAGCTAAAGTCCTTGAAAAGACCACCAACAGCCAACTCCCTTAACACCTGGGGAACAGCAGTCTTCTGGACGCCTACCAATACGGATTCTGCACCAACCACAGCTTCAAAACCGCTGTAATAGCCAAAACCGGTGACATCAGAAACCTCCTGGACCAGGGAGAAACAGCGGCCCTGCTCCTCCTCGACCCCTCAGCTGCATTCAACATCATTTCCCACCTCACCATCATTAAGAGGCTCCACCACATTGGAATCCAAGGAAATGCCGTCAAATGGATCACCTCAGCCTTCACAGGAAGAACTCAGAGAGTCCACCTATGTCCTCAGAACCCAAAAACATGGGGCATCGCTCAAGCCTCTTCCCTCAGCCCCACACTGCTCAACATCTAAATTACCCCTTAGCCAACATCATCAGAACCCATTGAATAAAGATCATGGGTCAGATGTAGGTAAATTAGATTTACCGATTTTTAATTACAGAATTTTACCGATTCGGTATTTAAAAATCGGTAAATCTAAAGGGTGGATATGTAGGTATTTCCAGATGTGGAAATACTGAATCTGTAACAATCGGTATTTACAGATTCTGTAAATACAGAATCAGTATTTCCCATTGATTCCTATGGGCTTTGAAGCCCATAGGAATCAATGGGAAATACCGATTCTGTATTTACAGAATCAGTAAATACCGAATTTTGCAAGGGTGCAGGGGGTGTCAATTTGACACCCTCTGGCACCCCACAAATAGGCATGTGCGCCATGTGGCACACAGACATGCCCTTAGGGCATGTCTGTCTGTCACATGGCTAGGTGTGCATGCACACATGTGTATGCACACCTGAATTCGGTATTTTACCACACAATAGGATTTTGTGGTAAAATACCGATTTTGTAGGGCCTTTGGGACTCAGAAGAGTCCCACCTACATCTGAGATTTACCGAATCGGTAAAAATACCGATTCGGTATTTTACAGAATCAGTAAATTTACCGAATCGGTAAATTTACTGATTCTGTAAAATTGTGCCCCTACATGTCAATTCTTGAATACCGGTCGGTAACGGCCGAAAATACCGATTTTCGGCCGTTACCGACCGACCTACATCTGGCCCCATATCCTATGCCGATGACACCATGCTCAGCCTCTTGCTAATGAAGACCCTTCCTTCATCAAGGCCAACTTCTGCAGCTGCATGACATGCATCACCAAATGTATGAAAAACAACTGTCTTACACTCAGCACAGACAAAACAGAAGAACTGATCTTCAGGAACAACACCTCAGCTTTGAACAACTCCTGGTGGCTGTCTGAACTTAGACCCTCACCGACTCCGACTGACAATACCTGCAACCTTGGAATCATCCTGGACAGAAAGCTCCCAGTGAAAAACCAGATAATCACAGGCAGCTCTGCCTGCATCTTCACCCTTTGCATGCTCTGTAAGATCTTCAAATGGCTCCCCATCAAAACTAGAAAAAAACGCCACTCAAGCCCTAGTCAACAACAGGCTGGATTATGGCAACACACTCTACATAGGAATCATCACTCACCTTCTGAAAGGCTGCAGACCATTCAGAACTTTGCAGCTAGACTCATTCTCAGCTGCCCCAGACAAACTCACATCACCCCCACCTCATTAAGCTACACTGGCTGCCCATTCTGAAAATATGACAAATCATGATGCGGATTCACACCTACAAAGCCCTACACAACCAAGGTCCAGCATACATAAACCAGATCATGAACTTCCACCAGCACTCCACACAACTCACTCTCCCTTGTTCACACACCCACATCAACTGACGCAACAGTTTAGGGTGCTCCTTCTCTTACTTTGCCCCAAAATCCTGGAGCGACCTCCCACTTCACCTCCGAATCTCATCCTCTTTGCTGGAATTCAGGAAAGGACTCAAGACCAGAACTGAGCTGAACCCTCCACTCCACTGGTTTCATAGTGCCGGGAGACCCTCACAGGTGATTAGCCATGACTTAGAAATCCTGTCTGATCTGATCAGATCTCGGTTGGCCACATCAGCAGTGTCACTGATTAGTCTATAGGTCCTTGCAACCAGGTACAGCGTTAGGAAGGTGAGTTCTACTGCTTCAAACGGCACCACCCCATCAGAGAAGCAGGGGAGCCCTGTCCCTACACACCAGCAGGAGCTCTGCTTCAAGCCGCCACCTTGCCTAGGCATACAGCTCCCCTATTCAGTGAATTTTAAAGTTGTTTATGTAAATAAAGATATAATTACAATTTCTAATTATACTGTTGTTTTAATCTCTCTTTTTTCAGTGAATTTGTTAATGAAGAGTAATATTTAATTACCTTAAATAAGACCAACCACCCACCACACAGTCTTTGACCATACACAGCATAGTGTTGGGTGCAGGGCTTGGCCTGGAGCCAAGCTCTGTGACTTGACGTTCACTGACAGGCAACCCCACACATCGAATGGCCTTGTAGCATGCTCAGCATGTGGTTGGTCTTGCAGGTGCTGGCTATACTCAAGAAGACCTACTGACTTGTTTTTTTAAATTATTGCATTTTGTGGGCCGAAACATGTTAAAAGAAATAGTCAGAGACGTATTTTTGTTTATTATGAAAATAAAACCAAAATGTCTTTGAGTCATGTTTTATTGAACAAAACTAGGGGTGGGCGTAAAATCCGTTTCGCGTGCGAATTTGCGGATTTTCCGCAATTTCGCGATCCACGAATCTCGCGAAATTGCGGTAAAATCCGCAAATCAGCAGGGACGAATTTTCAGCCAAGCAAGGGTTACAGCAGCAGGTGCAAAAGTTGAACCTAATTTCTTTGTAACCTTTTACAAAAGGGTTACAAACAAATTAACTTCAACTTGGACACCTGCTGCTAATTGCTTCCTGGCGCCTGGTTGCCTACTTGCAACTATTCTCTGACCCTGCTCTGACCCTTGAAGCAGGGTCAGAGAATAGTTACAAGTAGGCAACGAGGCACCTGTCCAAGGAATTAAACCTCATCAGGAAGCACTTACAGATATAGAAAACATGAAGAAGGGAGAGGATGGCAAATACACCCATTTGGAGTTGTCAGAAGGGGTTAAACTAAAAGAGACCTTTACAGCACAATTTTCATATGCATTTTGCTAAAAATAAAAAGCTGTATGTTCTGTAGGGGCAACTCAGGAATCTGGCCCTTCAGAGATCCGGCCTCTCTTTCTTTCTCTCATTCTCTCCCTCCCTCTCTCTTTCCCTCTCTTTCTCTCTCTTTCTATCTATCTATCTATCTATCTATCTATCTATCTATCTATCTATCTATCTATCTATCTATCTATCTATCTATCTATCTATCTATCTATCTATCTATCTATCTCTCTCTCCCTCTCCCATAAACGACTGCATTGGTAACTTCGCTATGCAAGCGGCTGGCGAAGATGCAAAAATCCCCGCGAACACGCAAAAAACCCCGCGAACACGCAAAAACCCCGCGAACACGCAAAAAAACCAAAAATCCGCAAATTCGCACAAATTCGCAAATTTTGCGGATCGCGAATTCGTAAATCCGCAAATTCGCGGATCGCGAATTCGCAAAATTCGCCCATGGTTAAAAAACACAATCATAAAAACAACCATAAGAAAGCCTTGCACCCCAAATGGAGATTTTCCCCAAGGGTCATGGATTCAATAACACAGGAGACTTACTTACTTGTTTGGGGACTGGTACACTCCCTGCAGCCTGCGCAACATTAAAAAATGATTGATTGTGCCCTTAACATACAAGGGGCACCACCACAATTAAAAATAAATACATACAAATTAATAAATAAAAATTCTAAATGGCCCTCGCAGGGTAGTATTCAGTGCTCCTTCATTGAGCAATAAACATTAAATGAGCGGCTCCTGATGCTCATTTATTATCCATTTGTTTTTATTTTTACTTTGAGGGCCTCGGTGCCCACTTGCAACACCCTTTTTGAATAATGATTAGGGAGTGGGTGTGTGGCCCCCTCCTCTCCCTGTAGTCAGCATGGTGAAAGAGTTTGGGTGCTTGTAGAGGGTTGGGTGTAGGGCCTGGCCAAGTCACAGCCTTGGCATAAACTATGCTGCACATGGCCGAAGGCCTTGTGCAGAGTTGGGACAGGTCGCTCACAAGAGGTTGGGCACCGGACTTAACTATAAACCATGCTCTATGGTATATAAAACTCATGGTCTGACTTTGCACTGCTTATTACCCCGCATATTACAACACTCATTACCTCCTCGTTAGTCTTCCTCGCCACATGACTTACATAGTGAGCTTCAGCTCCACGACAGAACAAAAAAAGCCTCCCACCCCCTCCCAACATGGCCGACCAGTCACACCTGACCTCTATAAGAGGCGGGCCGGCCCAACCAACAGCCTGTTTTTTTTGTTCTGCGCGATTCTCTCCAGAGGCGCTGTACAGGTAAGATGGGCCGGCGTTAGCTGGCCCATGGGCTTTGGGGTTGAGGATCCTGCTTTAGCGGTCCCTGGTACCTGGAACTTAAATCCCCCCTCTTCCTTCCCCCGATCCTGAGGGGGGGGGCGGCCGGGGGTGTGGGGTGTTTGTGCATTCCCGTGTCTCCCCCGGTCGTTACTGAAGGGCCCTTGTGGGCTTCGGGTCCGGCGCTGGAGGTTCTCCTGTGTGTGTGCTGGGGCTCCGGTTGCTTTCAAACGCCTATGCGTGGGATCCTTGCGCTGTCGTGCACTGCACACCCCTGCCTGCCGCGTGGGTACTGGCGCGTTTCCTTGGCATCACTCGGTGTGCGCAGGCTTCGCATGTGTGTGGTCCCGGGTTATTTCCCGGTTTTCACTTGCTGTAAGGGCGTCTCCGGGTGTCCCGGTTCTCTGTCTTGATACATCCCTTTGACCATGCTTGGGGCGCATCAGTGGTGCGCGACGCTCCTACGGCGGTACTTGCACTGAGCCTTGCCGGGGTTGTGAGCCTCGGCGTGCTTGGGTGCCTTTACACATTGATACGGCGCGTACCTGTCTGGGGGCTACAGGGGCGGGCTCGGTCCTACCTCGTTTTTCTGTGGGTCCTCGGGGGCGCCGCTGACCGGGTCCGGGTGCTCCTCTCCTGCCGGCCTGGGTCTCGGTAGCGCGGCGCTGGTCGCAGCCGCCTACGATCGGGATTTTCTTTGGCTTCCCTGGGGCCCGCGGCTGCTTGCCGCGCTGGGGTTGGCTCCGGGCGCCTCCCGCCTCTTGTGGGTGGGGTTTTGTTTCCGCCAGGTGCGGCCTGTGTATGCCTTCGTCGGCCACGGCTGATGAGAGCACTAGCCGGCGGGAGGTCGCTACATGCCGCGGGTTACCTCTCCTTGGCGGCACGGAGCTGTGCTGGACGCCCTTAGGGTCCAGGGGGTCGCCTCCCGGTGTGTGATTGTTTTACCGTCTCCAGGCATTTCTCATCCTCCGACCACCACAGCTCTTGGAAGACATCCTCAGACGGCTCTGCTAATGCACGGCTAGGTTCCCCTGCTGGCGCGGCTGTTTGGTTTCATGCCTTTCACTGCAGCCACAGTTTGATGTGCGCTCCAGGGGCGCGATCAGTTCTTGCGCGGACGAGCGTGGGTTCAGATCCCACTTCTGAAGTTCCGTTCCAGCGTCCTGGGGGCCCGTCTTTCCTCCGGTGGGGAGATGTACTGTGTGGTCGGAACTTGGCACACCCTGAGCCGTCAGGTTGGCCGAGTGTTTTATGGCGCCGGACTCAAGTGAGTTTGTTCTTCTGTGGTGCTGTGCCTTCTGGTCACCTCTTGGTGGCGGGGGTCCTGGTCCCTCTTCTGTCGCCGTCGGCAGGGTCTTCCTTTTCCTGCGCTGTCCCTACTGGACGGCGGGTTGCCCTGCCCCGTCCTCGCCTCGCCTCCCTCTCGATGGCCCCACTCCGTCGGAGGTGGTGGGGGGGGGGGGTGGATTGGGTGTTTCGCGCCTGTCTTGGTTGGCTTGCATTTCCCTCCTCCGGCGGCGGTGGTTGTTCCCGGGGTTTCTCTGGGTGGGTTCTCTACGCATGTCTCCGGACTCCCTTCCTCTGCTTGCGTCCGTTGTGATGGGCGTTGTGGGGGTAGGGTACATCGCCTTTCCCACTCTGGAGGCCGCGAGGCTGGCTCAGTCGTCTGGTCTGGCTGCGTCCATGTCGATGGTGGCGGCCAGGGGTGCTTTGCTCTGGTGGGTTCAGAGTTTTCTGCGGGTGGCCTATTCTGGCAGTCTCCTGTCCTTTCAATTGGGGCCCGCTCCCCTGGGCTCGGCCTACCTTGGGTCTCCTGGTCCGCCTGTTGGTGACGGCGTCCCGACCTTGCATGGGTGGGGTCCTACGGCCATACCACCCTGATTGCAGGGTGTCGGTCTTCACGAGGTGCGTTCAGGTTTGGCTTCCGGGCCCGAGCTTTGGCTATTCCCGGTCTCGTTCTGGTGCTGCCGCTCCCTTTTCGCCACTAGATCCTGGCTTTCGGCCGTCTCCCACCGGGGGGTTCCCTGTGGGGGGGTGTCCCCCCCGTTTTGTAGTCTAGTTCCTAGTTTCCCACTAGGCCCTGCGCATTGGAATAACATAAACAGTAGTATCGACGTGGAACTGCGGATATTCCAGGCCTCCACTGACTATGCTAAACTTAATTGGGTGTGTTACCAACTAGCTCAGAGGTCACTGGAAACTTTCTTCTCTGCATGGGAAGTGATCAGCTTCCCTGGCACAGACAAGAAGGGATTCAGTTTTCCAACAACCGTGCAACATGACAACTTTGCTCCTCAGATCAAGAGTCAATCTCTAGGGTCGTGTGAAACAATAGACATGTATTTCACTCAGTCAGTCTAGTGCAGTTTACTTTCACGAGATGTAGAGAATAGAGGGACGGGCGTTTGTCAATAAAAGGTTAACATTTATTGAACAGTCTTTCTTCTCGTACAAGAGAAATGTATTGCCACAATTGCAAGACTTGTTATGATAAAAAGTACGTACAGTAAGATAAGTATTGCGAAATAGAACTGTAAAAGCATTGATATGGTTTCTTAGCCATACAATGGTTTAAAAGTAATAAAACATATATACAGTCATATATACATTAGGCTAACATACTCAACTGGTGCTTCTAACTAAGCCTACCCCCAGTGTGCCTGACCTAAGCCTAACACGTGGAAGGGGAGTAAGTAAGTAGCTTTAAGTTAAGTTGGTTTTGCCAAGGTTTGCTTCAAGAATTCTCGTCTAAGGGTTTAGTCAACACCATACCTCTGAATAGAATGATGGAGGTTTGGTATCTCCTTCAGGGGTCACTCTCGATATCCCAGTCACCCGCGAGGGTAGACCGGAAACGCCGGAGCTGGATTTCTCTGCACGAGAAAGGCAGCGGCTCTTCTTCAGCGCGTCGAAGAAGGAGGGGGGACAGCGTCCGCGGGCAGCTGGAATCTGCTGGATGTCTTGGAAGAGGGACGGCTGTTCAGCTCCTAAGCGTACTGCACCATCGTTCGCGCTTTAGCAGCGATAATGGTATCAGTAGCTTCACCACCACATGGACAGCAGGCTGCAGCGACAGGGTGCTAGCTTCACCAACACGGGGTCTTGCAGACAGCTAGCAACAGTACAACAGCTCACATTGCTTAAGGCAACGTTGGTAATATTTATACCTGACAGGTGCCGGGTTTGACACAAGTTTGCTGGACATAAGACGTCAATTAAAGATGTCACTAGGAAGTGATAGTTATCAGTTGCTCATTAGAGTTCCATTACTAATCAAAACACAGCAAGCGGGGATTTCCAGGTTTGCTGAGTTTTTATCTTGTTGAAGAACTCGGAGTGTTAATCTAGGAATATCAGATAGTGACTTCTGCTCTGTCATTGCACTAATTGGTCGCAAAGGAAGTGGCAGAGAACTATGCTGGAATGTGGCACTGTTCGTGTGAGGCCAGAGATGACTTTTCTGAAAATCGCACTTGAACGGTTATGCCAATATAGGGAATAAATGGATTTATAGCCGAATAGGGGCATAAGGTCACAGTATCGATCAGGAACCTAGATAAACACGCAACACCCACTCCACGTATTCATGTCCATCAAATTACTAAAACTAAAGCAATTAGATGCATGTGTAACATTGCCCACCCCAAAATACATAAATGCATTCGAAATAGGCGTACTTGTAATACATGAAATTTAGGTACTGTACGTTTTTTGAAGCATAGAATCATTCAAAAATTATTGCATATGAAATCAATGAACGATTATGCGAAAAGAATTACACATGAAGTATCTCTGACAGAAGAAGGGCCAGATAAATCATCACATAAAAATGCATTGTAATAACACGTGCTAGAGGCTGATGTAATGTTGTTACATCTCTAGATGTGTTTAGAAATAGAAGTTTGAAGCTTTTGTTCTCTAAGAATAGTTTTTACGTTAAGCAAAGAATTGTTCGTGCCAAAAAAGAGGTCAATATTAAAAATGTCCAATTCAAAAGAATTATTGCTTGAACGGGGAAATAGAGGGGCATATTACCAACAACTAGCGATAATTATCGCTATGCTTGGTTAGCGGCAATATTTTTATCGCCGAGCTGCAGCGATTTTTATCGCTTAGGAGCCTTGCTATTATCAAGGTTTATCTCCTAAGCGATAAAAATCGACCGAAATGCATGAATATCGCTGAAAAGTCAGCGATATGCATGCATTACCGAGCTAATGCTCTAAGACATGTTATCCACCTCCCATTGGATAACATGGCTAAGAACTGCTCAGGGCAGGTGTTAGCTTTTGGAGATATTCCCGCTTAGTGCGAATATCTCCAAAAGTTGGTAATAGGAGATAGCGATGTTAGCGACTGTTTTCAGTCGCTAACATCTTGGCACGCCCACTTTGCATGTCATTAGTGATAAATATCACTGACATGCAAAGCGGGGCCCAAGATGGTCGCTATCTCCTAAAAGCTGTCGCTAACTGGTGTTAGCAACAGCTAGGTAATAGGGAGATAATTTTATCTCCGCTTTCTTGGCTTTTAAAGCCAAAAAAGCGGAGATAAACCCCCTTGATAATATGCCCCAGAGTTCCAAAGCTTTTTGCAGTTTTTGTTGATCAAAACTGAAGGCCGAATTCAGAGTTCATGGGAACGCTGTGTGTCGGAAAGCTTTTTAAAAGTTATTGTTTCTGTACGGGTGAGAACATCGTATCAGACAGGCTCTCAAAGAACTGGTCTACAAAATCAGGTGACAGTTCAACCAAATTAGATAGCGCTGTAACTTGGCAGGTGTGAGAATGATTGCTGTCATCGAAGGCAGGATCAGCAATGCTCACTGAACGTTGTACCTGGATGATGTTGCTTTTGTCACTCGCTCCACTGTTACCACTTGGCTGTAGTACAGGAGTCTCCACGAATGCCGTCATCAGGATTGGTAGCCGCTGGGGACAACACAATGCGTGAGCCGTTATTGGACTGAGCAAAGTATCGACGTCCATTGGTACTGCTGATGGAAGTGAAAGACAGATGTCCAACACGCATTCATCGCCGCAAAGCATACACCGTAGCACAGGTAAAATGCAATTTTGCCATATCGGTCTGAATGAAAGGAACCAGGTCATGTTTAGATCTCTCAGCCTGGCCAATCCAAGGACGTTAGTTATCCTGTCCCGGTAGCGCATTGCTAGGATTGTCTCTTCCATTCCCATGGGAGCTATGTCTGAGCCGAGGCTTGCCATAACGAAGCAGGAGGGTCAAAAATAAAATCCCTGCTACAAGTCCCAAAAATAATGGTATTCCGCCAAAAACAGAGTGTACAAAATTAGGAACGATTCCCAAAATTGCCTGGAAGGGTGTTAGCAGTCCCGCAAAGACTGTCTTAAATATGCCTGGGATGCTTGTTGCACTAGACATGTTCAGGAGTTGGCTCAACATTTCTACGAAATGCACGGGGCAATTTGTTGATAAAAGGTCATGAACTTCAGTAGCTGTCCTTGCAACTAGAAGATCTCTTTTGATGACGTTATAGGCACTGTTATCTGTAAGAGTACAGATTTCATTTTGCTTAATGTATCAATTCGTATAGAATAGAGATTCAGACGAGGCCAGATGGGAGTCACTGTGTCTGTAGGCCCACTCAGAAACAATGCTTGCATACAGCATTTGACCATGGCCGTTACTTTCACCAGATAACTTTTCCCTGGCACAAGGCCACAACATCTGTGATCCGTTCTAAGAATGTAACTCCCGTTCGAAAGTTGCATTAAGAAGGGCTCTATCTGAGTTGCAGGTGTGACTAGCTGGTGGCATGAAAGGTTGTTAGAATTTCCATCACATGCTCCGTGTAAATTAATACCCTGACACAAAAGTATACCGCTTAGTGAATGTTTACAGTTGTCACCACTAAGAAATACATTTTTGTCGCTGTCACTATAGCAAGAATGAGTGTATGGTAATTTCCATTCAGATTTTACATATCCTTTACCCAATTGTTCATACTGGCCAGTAGGTATGTATTCAAGGCATTTTTTAAATCGGAAAGTTGTTATCGGAATTGTGATAATTCTGTGTATTATCAATTCAATGACAGGACTCTCTGACATTGTCAATGGTAATCTCTCGAGTTTTTCGATGCTCAGGATTGTATAGTCTGCTCCTTTCTGTGCCAAACTGATCTGTTTATCAGTAAGGTTAAAACTGGAAAATAATGACGTTGTGTTGATTAAACGCCAAGGCACATAGCCTGAACGAAGATTTTGCAGCGTCCAGCCTAGTTCTATAATAGAGCGTAATTGAGATTGGCCATGTTGTAACATTAGCAAGTCTCTGTCTATCACATCAAAGGCAGATGATACAATATTGTCCAACGAATATATTCTGGAAGACAGAGTCATTAACCCATTGTCTACTACAGAAAGTGATTTCTCCAAATTAATACGATCAGTTTCTCATATTTTCTCAGCAGTTTCAATTTGCTTTACTTTCCAAGCCTCGTTGTAAGCAGCATAGATACTGGTCGCTATGAAACGCTTTTGACGCTGTTTGCGTGGTCCAAGAATGAAATTGCGCAAATCAGCACCATCTTTTAGCAAAGACAAGTGTTGCTTAATTTCAGCCAGTGTGGATGATGTTAGCCATTCAAGGCAGAGTTTCCCTACACTGTATGTTGTTATTATCCCTGGATGTTGTCTCTGGGAGTATCTCGAGTCTAATCTGGTCATTTTTAACCCCTGTGTTTTATTCAGGAATCTATCTTGACAGCTGTTTGTGTCAGTAGGCCAGATTAACCACTTTTTCCAATCAGGATGTGTTCTGTTAAAATGTAAAATTTTTGACACGTCTAACTCAATATCTGCAGTTATATTTTCAGGTATTGGCTTTGGAATAGACGGTGTTTTAAGGTCTTTGATCTTAGCTAGGCCAAGACAGGATGTTTGGTGTATTGTGTCATTTAAAAACAACATTTGTTCTGGTATCATGCAGGTTCTAAATAGTGCTTCAATGCCTTGCACCTGCCAATCTTTTGTACCCCAAATTGTTTTCGTTTCAATATTATTTTTCCAATAATCAAAACCAAATGTCATCATTTTGTCATAAAATGCTTCTGAATATATCAATTTAGAATTTGTCAGCATTGTTTTCATTCCTGTTTTATCTAACAGTTTGTAATAAAACGTTTCTGCATCACTGGTGTTAAACCCTGAGAAGTATTTGAATTTCTCAAAAAATGCTTTAGAACTGCTTTTAGGTGGTGTAGAACAATGTTCCCATTGATTATACATAAAAACATTTCTAGGCTGTGCAGATTTATGCAAGTAATGATCCCCATAGTAGGTGTAACAGAATAACGGCTCATAACTAGATGAACCTTGTAAATAATCATGATCTGTGAATCTAGCTGACATTACTAAATCAGACATCATGTCATTAATACTGTTAAAGTCCCAATCATCAGAGAATGTACTAGGTGTTACAAAGTCACTCAAGGAAACCTTTAGTTGATGAGGATACTTCAGGATTTCGACCGGACCATAGATCTCATAGTCTGTTTTCTCCCATACTACCCCACCAGGTATTGGAATTGCTGTGACATTTACTGTTGACAGTTCTCTTTTCTTCACGTGGGATGATCTGTGTGGTTTCAGGACTAGGTTGATGTTCTGACTTGCTGTGTCCATTCAATTGTAATAAACTTTCCTAAAATTAAAACTAAAATTAGGCATAGTAGGAGTATGAATACCCCTGAGATAATCCAATGCTCAATCAACGGTGAATCCAGATATAGTTCTTTGATTTGTTGAAGGAGTCCTGTTGTATTTTCTTTAGAATACTTTTTTGTTTCTGGCATCACTTCGGGGTCGTTTTGATCTTCAGAGAAGTTGTCGAAGCTGATGAAATAACCAGAGGCAGTTCTGTCAATTGATGGGATTGTTCTTTCAATCTGTCTTTCGGTAGCACTTTCTGATGCCACATCATTGTAGACTGGTGTTGTTTCTTGATGAACTGTTTCAATCTGTGTCTCAAGAGGCACGAGTTCCATGGCATTATTGTATAGTCCTTCATTGTGCACTGCAGGCTGATCGAATGTGATGAGTCTTTCAGTTTGAACCTCTTGGATTGTTGCAAGTTTGGGTATTCTGTTGTTTCTTGGGAGTCCACTGGGCCTACTGTTTATTTTAGGCCACATGCTTGTGGTTTTACCAGATCGATGGACACGACTCTGTTCTCCTTTTTACCAGCAAGGGGCGGTAGCACAACTGATCTTGTTCCGGTGACTGCTAAGACAGGTACTGCTTTTCTGTAAGAAGGCCCAAATTCCTTCTTAACCGCGATCTTTTCTCTGACTAGATCCCCAATCTTTGGAATCCAGACAGGCCTTGCTGGGGCTGTTGCTGGTGGTGCCTCGTCAGTGGTAGGTGGCTGTTGCTTTAACTTTATGTTGCTTAAGGATTTTCTTGTTTCATTCAGTTCCTGTAAAACAGCCAAACGATCCTTTACATCAAAGTGCGTTGTTTCTTCTTGTACCACTGACATCTGACTATCGAGGTCCTGAATACGCATTCTAATTCCGAACAATAGTTCGTATGGGCTGAAACCTTTTAGAGAATTTCTTGGCATGTTGTTAAGACTAGTTTTTTAAATGTTTGACCCACCCAGCGCCTGAACCTAATACCTTTGCTGTTATAGATTGCTTTATGTCCCGGTTTTTTCTTTCTACCACACTATTCCCTTTCGGGGTATGACAGACAAGAATACCGCAACCCAATTCCCATGCTAGCCATGGCCTCCTTATAAGCTCGAGAGCTGAAAGCAGGACCCTGGTCAGAATGGAACGTGGTAATTGCGTATGTGCCGATAAAGACTCGCAAATCTTTTATAACCGTTCTAGCGTCAGCCGAGCGCTGGGGCCACATTTTTAAGTGTTTTTAGCCTTAACTATTAATAGGACGCAGGATGGGGTGCAGGCAGCGTTACGCTCTTTCTGACTGGTAGCCGGTAGCAAGGTTCGCTACTGCGATCCCTACTGCAGTTTTCACAGTTGTTTGCATATATTTGGTGTTCTACACTCATTCCCGGCCACCAGTATACTGATTGTAATTCAGTCAGTGATTCCTTGATCTCTCTGTGCCTAAGACCCAAACCCATATGTGCGTCTGCTATTAAAAATATTCTCCTGTTCGTGTTTGGAATCACTCTGTCCCCCACTCCAGGGATTCGAGCAAAAGGAACGGAGTTTGCATCGATTATGTATGCATAATTGAGTGGATAGTTTACGGGTAGTGCTGCACAGTCGCCTTTTACGGTCGTTTTTACAGCCAGCATGGTTTCCCCGTCTATGTATTTATCTGTACGCTTTTTTGTGGCTACGGAAGCCGGGTTAGTTGCTTCCGCTGTGGCTGTATTAGCCAATGAATTCCCTGCAACGTGAACGCCATCACGTTGAAGACTCTGTGCGTGAATCACGTGAGTCTTTTGTAGTTCTTTGTGTAAAAGAGCTACCTGTTTCCAGAGCATTTTATGCTTTATTGTGGCACCTGTGTCATCTTTGTAGTCGTTTTTGATCCAACTCTGCAGCTTATTGTTGTAAGAGTTGACGCAAAAATGAGAATCGCACACGATAAGTGTCGGGAATTCACGTTCTGCATTTTCGAGCGCCATCTTTAAAGATCTGATTTCAGTTCTCTGAACCAAACAGTTTCTTACAGATTCAGTTTTTGTTACTTTCGGTCTGAATTTACCGCACAGCCAACGACCTTTAATGATCGCACATGCTGCATTGTAGGATTTGCTCTCTACATTGAAATGCTGTACAAAACTATCTGTATAGATTATACAGGCGTATTGTGGGAGAGGCAGAAGTTCGATTGGCAGAGGATATTCTTCTTCTTGATACTTTAAATCATTCAGTTCTTCAAATTGATGGGCGAAATAGTATTTCACATCTTCCGCTCCTAGAGAATCTACACACTGTATCCATTTCGGATCCAGTGACACTGTAGGCAGGTTTACTGCGCTGAATAGCGCTTCGAAGGCGGATTCCGCTGTAAGGATATTAATCCGTTTGCCGAGTGCTAGTTCTCTTTCATTTGCTAATGCGATTTGCACTGCTTTCACAGTTCTTTCTGTGTGACTGAATGTCTTTTCTGCTTGTGTGTACAAGTGAGATTTAATTGAAATTGGTACCTTTTCTCCCTCATTAGAGGTCAGGTACGTGAATCCGCATCTTCCTGGGATGACTCTGATTACAAGATCGCGTGTGTTGTCACGTGTATCTAATTTAGTTTTTGCTAACATGTCTGTTTGCAGTGATCTCAAAATTTCTGTGTGTTTTTGAGTCCAATTGATTTGTTTAAAATCAGGTTTAATTAGTTCGTAGAGAGGTTTAATCCTCTCAGCGTAATTTAGGATGTAAGTTCTTCCGAAATTCAGAAAACCTAGAATGGATTGTAAATTCTTCAGCGTTTTTGGAGCTTGGAGTACAGCGCACTTCTCTAAGAAGTTGTCCGCTAGGCTTTTCCCTTCACTTGATAATTCGTACCCTAAAAATAGTACTGTCAGATGGGCAATTCGAGACTTTTTAAAGTTGAATTTGTAACCCTCTGCTGCGAACCCAAGTATAATGGTGTTCACTCTTTTCAAGTGAGTATCCAAGTCGTCGTCTGTGAGATAAATATCATCTACGTAAGACAATGCTTCATCATCATATATTTGTAGTAACTCTGTTACTCTAGCTGAGAATAGTCCTGGGCTGTTCTTGAACCCCTGTGGGAGTCGACAGAATTTTTCCTGCGACCCAAATGCAGAGAAAGCGGTCAAATATCTGCTTTCTGGTGCAATGTTTTGACAAAAGAAACCATTAGATATGTCTAATGTTGTTTTATATTTTTTCCTAACTATGTTATTCATTAGGGCTGCACTATGCGAGTTTTGTACTGCAAAAGTTTTGCAACATGTATTAAGATGTCTGTAGTCTAAAACTAGACGATATGAATTGTCTGGCTTGGAGACAGGAAACAAAGGATTGTTCATTTGAGAGGTGCATGTTTCAATCACCCCCTGGTACTCAAGTTGATCTAAGATCTCCCTGACCTGTTTTTTAGCTTCTTGCTTTATGGGATACTGCCGTTGGGCAGTTGGTTCACCTTTTAATTGGATTTTGTGAGGAGGTGAGTCCTCATCCCATCCTACATGATTTTTATACAATGCAGGTGCCTGGGCCACTGCCCATTTCCTTGCATATGTATATTTTTTGTGAATCGGAATGTGATTCAAGAAGGCAGGCATAATCACTTCTTTGCCACGAGGGCACTCCCTGACAAACTCCGGGGGCCAATCTTTTTCAGCTAACAGAATATCATAGCCTTTTGAGAGCTTATCCCAAAATAGACCCTTAATTTTCCTAGTCTTATCACCCTCTATACGCAATGTTATTTCGTATATTTTATGGGGCTCGCTAAGTCTGGTGTCGGCAGTTTCAACCTGAATGTATTCATTCGTGTCCACTGTCTCCAGATGACTCATCAAGATCTTGCGTGCTATACTGATTTCTGCTGCACTGTCCAACATTGTCAATGCCCACTCCCCGTTTTTCAACTGTGTCTTCAGTATTCTCGGCATGGTTGATTACTCTAATACTGGCTACCTTCTTTTTCTGAAATTGAGATTTCTTATTTTGAGCAGGTTCCTTGTCTTTGGACTTGGTGTGCTCTCCTGGGTCTGACCGTCCTCTTCTTTCCGAATTCTGTGGAAAAGATTGAGAGGGACGTGTATCAATACTTTGATATCTATCAGGTTTTTTCAGATTATCCCTATTTCTAAGGTTATATCTTTTCTCAGAGGGCTCCCTCTGGGGAGACTGGCGTTCTCGAGTCGGAGTTCTTTCCCTCCGTCGAGGAGACCCTCCTCTGGACTGGAAAACTTTTTCCTTGGGAGTGGATTGTTTATTTCCATCCCAGCTCTTTTTAGGAGTGTTTAAATAATTTTTAATAAATAATTTTTCAGGATTTTCGAGCAGTTGGGGCTTTACCGGTTTCCCATCAAGCTGTCTCTACCTAATTCTTCATAGCACTTTTCTATGATTTTTGCAAGCTCAACAGGATCTTTTATATCTGTTTCCTTCAACTTCTGGCGGATCGCCACAGATGCTGCTTCTCCTCTTATATTGGCTAATAATATAGCCGAGACCTGCTTGAAGTCTTTCAGTAATTTCATACCAAGAGTTAAAGCGGGCTCTGGACCGTATTCATTCTGAATCTGTTTTAGCACTTCTGGTATTACTGCCATAGACGGAACACCGTGTGTTTTTGTGTAAATGGAAGCAAAGACTGTACCCCAAGTGTCGCAGTCCTCCACGTGTGGTGCAATTCCCATTGGAAGGCAGATGGTCAAGATTCTGTGTTTCTCTATAGGGGTAGTATCAGGAAATACTGCCTCTATTTGAGTGATTTTCTGTGCTAACCAGAAAGGAATTTGTTCCCGTTTTACGGGTGTTTTACCAAGACATGACTGTATGTTCTGTGGTGTAATTTTATTTGTGTTCCCCTGATGAGGGGTCAGCTGTGGTGTATTAACAGCTGGTTGGACTGTTGCAGTCCGCATTACATATTGGACTAATTGCCTATGTATTTTTATTAATGTGTTTAGCTGTACTAACAGCTCTTCCTTAGACATTTTTACAATGTCAGGATGTGGTGTGTAGCTGGCTAGAACCGGCCACGTTGCTCCTGGTCTACCTAGTGGACCGAGCCTGGTAATGTGATCATTGTGTTTTAGGGCACCATTAAACCAGAGCAGGTGCTCTTGAAATTTAAGTGGAATTTCAATCTCCTTGAAAGGAGCGTACTCTTCCGGAGGTTTCTCTATTTTGTAATAGTGAAACTCTTTTGTTCTAGCGTTTACCGCTGGAAAGTTTATCCATGAATAGAATACCTCTGTCTGCCGATACTCGTGAGCCTCTATCACGAAAATTACTGTACCACCTTGTGGTGTCAGTCCGTTCTCTATAAGTTTTAACGTTATAGATCTTCTTAAGTGGACCGGGATGATAATAGCATCCGGGTCTGCTTCTAGGAGACTCGTGTCTTCCTCTATTAGTGGGGTTGCCAGTCTAACTGCTTCCCTTTCTTCTTCACTGTCTGACATTTTATAAAAATGCAGGCTTTGCAGAGTAGGTCTCCAAGGAGACAAAGATTAGGTGCACAATATTTTGGAACACTGTATCCTTCAACGTTGAATAAACCAGAGCTTTACATAGGAATCTCTTCCTACTAAGGTCGGGCGGATTTTAACCTTTCACCCACTCCAGACGTCTATTGGAGTATTTACGGGAGAAAGGGGTCTGTGTGAAATATGCACGACTGAGTTACTCTAACGTCTTGCGTTAGTTTATCGCCTTACCAAATGTTGGGCGCCATGTAGTGTAGTTCCTAGTTTCCCACTAGGCCCTGCGCATTGGAATAACATAAACAGTAGTATCGACGTGGAACTGCGGATATTCCAGGCCTCCACTGACTATGCTAAACTTGATTGGGTGTGTTACCAACTAGCTCAGAGGTCACTGGAAACTTTCTTCTCTGCATGGGAAGTGATCAGCTTCCCTGGCACAGACAAGAAGGGATTCAGTTTTCCAACAACCGTGCAACATGACAACTTTGCTCCTCAGATCAAGAGTCAATCTCTAGTGTCGTGTGAAACAATAGACATGTATTTCACTCAGTCAGTCTAGTGCAGTTTACTTTCACAAGATGTAGAGAATAGAGAGACGGGCGTTTGTCAATAAAAGGTTAACATTTATTGAACAGTCTTTCTTCTCGTACAAGAGAAATGTATTGCCACAATTGCAAGACTTGTTATGATAAAAAGTACGTACAGTAAGATAAGTATTGCGAAATAGAACTGTAAAAGCATTGATATGGTTTCTTAGCCATACAATGGTTTAAAAGTAATAAAACATATATGCATTCATATATACATTAGGCTAACATACTCAACTGGTGCTTCTAACTAAGCCTACCCCAGTGTGCCTGACCTAAGCCTAACACGTGGAAGGGGAGTAAGTAAGTAGCTTTAAGTTAAGTTGGTTTTGCCAAAGTTTGCTTCAAGAATTCTCGTCTAAGGGTTTAGTCAACACCATACCTCTGAATAGAATGATGGAGGTTTGGTATCTCCTTCAGGGGTCACTCTCGATATCCCAGTCACCCGCGAGGGTAGACCGGAAACGCCGGAGCTGGATTTCTCTGCATGAGAAAGGCAGCGGCTCTTCTTCAGCGCGTCGAGGAAGGAGGGGGGACAGCGTCCGCGGGCAGCTGGAATCTGCTGGATGTCTTCGCAGAGGGACGGCTGTTCAGCTCCTAAGCGTACTGCACCATCGTTCGCGCTTTAGCAGCGATAATGGTATCAGTAGCTTCACCACCACAGGGACAGCAGGCTGCAGCGACAGGGTGCTAGCTTCACCAACACGGGGTCTTGCAGACAGCTAGCAACAGTACAACAGCTCACATTGCTTAAGGCAACGTTGGTAATATTTATACCTGACAGGTGCCGGGTTTGACGCAAGTTTGCTGGACATAAGACGTCAATTAAAGATGTCACTAGGAAGTGATAGTTATCAGTTGCTCATTAGAGTTCCATTACTAATCAAAACACAGCAAGCGGGGATTTCCAGGTTTGCTGAGTTTTTATCTTGTTGAAGAACTCGGAGTGTTAATCTAGGAATATCAGATAGTGACTTCTGCTCTGTCATTGCACTAATTGGTCGCAAAGGAAGTGGCAGAGAACTATGCTGGAATGTGGCTCTGTTCGTGTGAGGCCAGAGATGACTTTTCTGAAAATCGCACTTGAACGGTTATGCCAATATAGGGAATAAATGGATTTATAGCCGAATAGGGGCATAAGGTCACAGTATCGATCAGGAACCTAGATAAACACGCAACAGTTTCGTCCCGGCTTGGGACGTGTCTGTCTCGGGTCTTGGGCTTTTCGGAAATGCGGTCATACCACCCTAAAAGCACCTGATCTCGTCTGATCTCAGAAGTTAAGCAGGGTCGGGCCTGGTTAGTACCTGGATGGGAGAGCGCCTGGGAATGCCAGGTGCTGTAGGCTTGCTGGCCGGTGTGCAGGTCTTGCTGGTCCTGCGGGCCTTCCTCGGGGTCCCGCCTTCTCGGGGGGTTCGGACATCTGCTCCTTCCTTTGTCTGCTCTGGAAGGTTTCTGGGAGGTTTTCGGCCAAGGTATCCCGCCATTCCGCTCTTTTGTGTTCGGTTTGGCTCTCGGCGGCTTTTCTGCTTTTCTCTGGTCTCCTTCCTTCCGTGTCCCATGGGTTGGTCTGAGTGGCCGGATGGTTTTTTCCGGTTCTGCGATTGGTGGTCTCCACTCTCAGTTACGGGTGCTTCCGCTGGGCTTGCGGTCTGGCCCATGGGTGTGGGCTGTGCACTCCCCTCCCTCAGCTCCCTTCTCTATGTACGGTGGTCCCTTCTGTGCCCGTCTGGGGCCTGTCCTCCTTCGGGGGTCGTGTGCCTGGGCCCGGTCCACCCCTCTGCTTCGTTCGGTGTGGGGTTGGCTGGTTGGTGTGATCTGCGGCCGTCCCTCACTGTTAGCACCTGATCTCGCCTGCTCTTGGAAGTTTTGCAGGGTCGGGCCTGGTTACAGCCTTCAAGGGGTCTCGCCTCCCCGGGGGTCTTGCCTCCTTGGTTTCCCCGTCCTGGAGGGGAGGGTCGCTGGGTCGATTCCGGGATTCACCTGCCGGCACTCTGCTCCTCGATCTGTCGGGAGTTGTGGCAGTCTGCCTGGCCTGCCGTCGCTTTTGTTCCTTCTCTACGGGGTCGCCATGTCTTGGTCTGGACGGACTACCGGGTTGTGAGGAGATTTGTCAACCATCTGGGGGGGTGCGGGGTTCGCTCCCTTTGGTTTTTTGACTCAAAAGTTGGTGTCTTGGGCGGTGTCATCGGTCCTGTCTCTTCAGGCTGTCTATCTCCCAGGGTCCGACAATGTGGAGGCGGTTCGACTGAGTCGGATCTTTCCTTCGTTGCCTTGTCTCTCCCTGACCCCGGTGGTGTTTCAACGCCTGGTGTCTCGCTTCGGTCTGCCTCTGGTAGATCTGTTCGCGGACGGGGACTCGGCCCTTCTGCCCAGGTTCGTCTCTCTCCTCCCGGTTCCGGGGGTATGGCGGGTGGATGCTCTGTCATTCGCCTGGCCTTCAGGTCTGCTGTACACATTTCCCCCATTCCCACTGATTCCCCGGGTCCTCTGCACGATTCGCTTGGACAGAGCCAGGGTGCTTCTGGTGGTTCCCGGCTGGGTCCGCCGCCCCTGGTCCCCTCTCCTTTGCGAGCTGGCGGTTCTGGCCTACTGGCCTATCCCGGATCTGCCCTTTTTCCGTTGAAGGGCCCCCCGCTCCTGGAGTCGGTGTTGCGCCGGCTCCATCTGCAGGCCTGGCTCTTGAGCGGGTGACGCTGCTTGCTCGGTGTTGTTCTTCTGGGGTTGTGGATTTGCTGCAGGGCTCTCGCAGGTCTTCCACCTTATCTTCCTATGCCCGGCACTGGGCTTCTCTCTCGCGTTGGTGCGGTCGGCTGGGTGCTGACCCCGCCTTTGTGGATCCCTTGTGGGTCTTGGATCTCCTGGCTAAGGGGTTTTTCCTTGGGCTTGGCCCCTTCTTCCCTGAGGGCCCAGTGGGCGGCCTTGCGGGCCTTCCGCAGTCCGGTTTTCGACGGGCTGGATTCACTGGTGGCTCGTTTGCTCCGGAGTTGTTTTCTCCGTCGCCCTCGGACGCTCTGCCTGTCTCCCCCTTGGGATCTCCCTCTCGTTCTACGTGCACTTCAGGGTCCTCCCTTTGAGCCCCTGGCCTCGGTGGCCTTGCGGTTCCTCACCTTTGAGGTGGTTTTCCTGGGGGCAGTGGTGTCTGCTGGGCGGATGGGCGAGCTGGGGTCGTTCCTCCTCTCCCCTCCCTTCTTGCGGGTTTTGCCGGACAGGTCGTCCCCCCACATGTTCCTGGGACTCTATCGCGTTGTCTTGGGTGGTTCTGTCCCTGGGGACTTCGCTGGGGCCGTTCTGTGTGCGGGAGCTGTGGCTCCTTGATGGCCTTTTCTTTATGTCTTGATTCAGGTTTGCTGTAATTCCTGTTTTTCTTTGCATTGTACTGAATAAACCTTGTGTTGGTTTATCTGCATCACCGTATGGTGTTGTTCTTATGGTGGTCAATGAAGCCTTTTTTGCTTGGGTATTTGCTCACTATGTAAGTCATGTGGCGAGGAAGACTAACGAGGAGGTAATGCCCCGGTTACTTACCGGTAATCTTCATTACTCCGAGTATAGTCTTCCTCGCCACATGAGTTCCCTCCCCCCCTCCCTGTCTGGCTGTCGGCTTCATTGTTTGCTTGGTAGTTCAGGCTGTTGGTTGGGCCGGCCCGCCTCTTATAGAGGTCAGGTGTGACTGGTCGGCCATGTTGGGAGGGGGTGGGAGGCTTTTTTTTACTTTGGAGGGTTCTGTCGTGGAGCTGAAGCTCACTATGTAAGTCATGTGGCGAGGAAGACTATACTCGGAGTAATGAAGATTACCGGTAAGTAACCGGGGCATTACATGACCTATGATATCATTGCTAACATCAATGCAACACTTGAAATTATATGATTGATGACAAAACTGCGCATGGAGGGTGCCTGGGTTATGGTTCCATTAGGGCATTAGCTATAGTTACTTGAGATTGTTAACTGGTGAATTCCAATATTCCAGAAGTTTTGTTAGCTGAAAATGGTATGTTTAACTGTCATTTTTACCTAACTACAACACCTATTTAACATTTATTTTTTCAATGAATACCAATGTCCTCGCAAAATAAAGTGCTTGTTAGAGACCATTAACAACCATCTGCGCAACTTAAGCCCTTACCTTTATTACTATGACTGATAACCTGAAAAGAGGCAGGTGAAATGCAAGTAATTTCTATGACAATGGTGACACGCGTTCACCTTTATTACCCGAAGAGTTCCCTTATCCTATTGTCTGAAGCACGTAAAAAGAAACAACTGGCACGTTGGATGTTCGCAATCCAATAAACAAAAGTACAATGTTGATGTGCACCCACACATTCCATTTCGTGCTGCACCATGCAGTATATATTTCTAGTTTGCAAAAATGTTAATCATCCAAATACAAGTAATTCAAATGTTCGTTTTAATGAGCCACGTCCTTCTACCCAGTGGTATACTACTTCTTCATGGGCAATGTTTACATCCAGCTTCAGAATCTCTAGACAGTCATGTATTAAAAAACATGATCCACATGCACGTGGTCAACGCTGCTGTGCTGGCCCAGCCTTCTTGAGGCTGCATGTGCCTCTGCAGGTGTTTTCAAATCAATGCTTTGAATATTCTATGTCAGAATAAAGGACGCCCTATTATTAGAAAGGTTGCATTTGGTATTAATTGAAAGTGATGTGCTGACACACGCAATGCATTTTAATCCAGGTGATTGATCTAAAATAGATATGCATTGTTTAAATAGAATTTATGCACGCACGCTAGAGCTACTTTAAGCAAGGGAAAAGGCAGCTTTATTGAAATTAATGCAAATCTCCTTTCTCTCAATCTCCTGTTCAACGGTTCTTGGAGATCATCCATGTTTTCTGTTAAGGTTGGCATGTTTAGTATCTGGCAAATTGTTTCAAAGGCTACAAACATAGATAATGATAAAAAGGTCTAATAGAACTGTAACTAGTAGTGTTAGCAGCGTCTTATCCTTGAAGTATTCCTCTGTCAATCAGTTCATGGGTGTGATTAAAAGTAATTTGATTTTTTTCTCTAACATTTATTGTAGGTGACATTAAATATGCTCCATAAAAATTGTTCAAAATATTGACACAAAAGAATGTTGGTAAACCTTTTTCAAGTGCTTGTTTTATATTTTTCATATTGTATTATAGTGACTGTCAAATTAATATAGCATAATAAACTAAAAGCACATCACATTGGGGCATATTTATAAACGTTTTGCGTCGCCCTTGCACCTCACAAGGGGGCTCAATGGTGACACAAAACCAGAGGTGGCGCCACAGCAATGGAGCAGGAATTTCTCTCCACTGAGAATTAAAAATAAAACAATAACAAAACAATGTTATTATCATTGAATTTTTCACTGGCAGACAATGCTGTTGAGTCTGTAGCAGGGCAAAGCAATCTTCTAGACACTAGCCAGGGACAAGGAGGAGGAGTGCAGGGCACTTCTAGGGGGCTGATTACTATGTCGTTCGGAAACTGTTCCTAACAAATTGGTCTCGGAATCGTTTCCAAATGAATCGGGTCATGCGACTCCAAACGACCGATTTCGATGCTTACCAACATCGTTCGGTCGGATTCGCATTGACTTCAATGGGAGTCAGTGTTCCGAACGAGAACATAGGCTCCAATTGAAAAAAAGGAGTGGCTGGGGAAAACCTTGTACCTTGTGGTGAGCACCCCATAGTGCCTGCCACATTGTGCATGGTTGGGAAGAGGGGTCCCTTGGGTACCCCCACAGGCACCAATCAGATGTCTGCAGGTGAAGGGGGCTTGCAACGGGCCCCGGTCATCGTAATCGCTCATCCGAATACCGTGAACATAGAGCTGTACGATTCAGCTCCAAAAGACTCAGGCTGTCCAAATGCCTTTCAGAACCGATTCGGACTACCCAAACGGTTTCCGTGTCTCGTAATCAGTCATTGGGAAATATGTATGATTTGTTTGGAAATAAGGGTTCCGAATCTAATTTTGCAATACTTAAACCCATTCGATGCCCTTACGAATGACATCGTAATTGGCCCCTAAGTGCTCATGTCAGTTTGGCCAGCCGTTTTAGGCCTGCCAAACACACAAGCACACTTGGAATTTACAGGCTACCAGTTCCTTCGTGAGCACCTAGACTAATTCAAGCACTGCTCTCACAGCATGAGAGCAGCACCTAAATTGGGGGGGGGGAGTTTGGGAGCTTGTGCTCACCCAGGGACTTCTGGAAGAAAGGAGCAATGAGGCATCCGGCAGACAGATCTGCAGCAGGAGAAGCAAATAAGGGCATAAAATAACTTGCCCCCGCTCTGCCCTACCCTTTCATTTTGGCAGCAGTCGCTGCTTCACAAAACCTAGTGGAGATTTAGCAGGCAGCGTGAGGCTACCTTGCGTGGCCCTGCATGGTTTTACAAATCTAGGGCTAGATGTAGGTAAATAGGTTTTACCGATTCTAAAATACCGAATTTTACCGATTCGGTATTTTAGAATCAGTAAATCCTATGTAGGTAAATATTCGGTAAAAATTACGAATCGTTATGATTCATTAAATGTCAATTACCGAATCGGTAAATACCAATTCGATAAAATTGGAAAAAAGTCAAGCTTGGCAGGGTGTCACTTTGACACCCTGCATCACCCCTGATTAGTGCTTGTGTGCCATGTGGCACACATACATGCCCTAAGGGCATGTATGTCTGTCACATGGCACAGGTGTAAATGCACATATTTGCATTTACATAGGAATTCGTTATTTGCCACCAACTAATAGTTGGTGGTAAATAACGAATCCTTAAAGCCCAAAAGCACTGCTTACAGTGCTTCCTACATCTCATTTACCGATTTGGTAAATACCGAATCTGTAAATGATGATTCAGTAAATACTGAATCGGTAAATACCGATTCGTTATTTACCGAATCGGTAAAAAAGCCTCCTACATAGGAAATGGCTATTATCGGTCGATAATGGCCGAATTCGGACGTTACCGACCGGTAAAAGCCTACCTACATCTAGCCCCTAGAGTACTACCTTGCATAGCTCTGTAGTAGGGACGCTTTCCATTAGTGGAGGTGTGTGTGTTCCCACATATCCATCCAAGAATTCTGGTACAAATTTCCAGATTTACCATTAGTGGTAGACCTCGGAATGCATCAAAATGCTACACCTTGTCAGGTGAGGCTTAACAGGGAGTAATAAAGATCTTTCTCCTCATTTTTTTCCTCTTACTACATATGCTGCATACTGCAGCACTCATATAAAGAGGACGTAGTATCAAAAGATTGCTTTTGTGGAGGAAGGTATACCTTCGTACACAAAAACAATCTTGCGTACAATGCAGGCATCCTTCCAATATGATGCAAGGGTTCCTGCGTTGGCACTAGGCAGCCAAAAGTGTAACAGCACCAGGAAAGGACAGGAATGCACCATATAATGTGTCCCCTTCCTGCCCTGGCTTGCTGCGTTGCAATGTATGCAACACTGACAAATATGACCCATTGTTTGAAGCCTGTGCAGTTGTATTATGACGATTGGTTCTTCGATACTTTTGTATTTCAATCACTTTTGACTTGGAAGGCTCTCAACTGGGCATTATATCCAGGTTTATTGCAACTAAAATTATTAATGCCAATATAACATTTCTCAAATGTCTGGTAACTGAGCAGAACTGACTACCTTGAAGAGAATGGAGCCACTGGAGATGCATTGAATGTTATTCAACACAACAAAAACACATTTAGTCTATACCCATTTGAAAAAGAAAAAAATATGTGCGTGAATGTCTACTTTTTTCTATTAAGCATTTTATTAAAAGTTGTAATTTTAATTAAATAAAAATGTATATCTTACACAGTACCATAGGCAATGGATAGTTTGGTTTGCTAGTAAATTGGTGATGTTTGATGAATCTTCATGAAATATACTTTTTAAGCGTATTCCCAGAAATCTTTGAGGTTTTAAATCGGGGGTAAAAAAAGGGGTTCCCAAAACTCAAAATCTCCATGCACTTTCTATTGAAACATTATACAGTGATACCACGAACCACACCACATTTGGCATAAAGCTAGATCTTGGTGCAGAAAATTAGCATTTTGTGAATTGGTGTAAATCCGTTCGGTAGAAATTAAAGGTCAAAGAAATTGCATATCTGGACAGTTGGGTTTGCAGGACTCTTGTGATACTCCCAATTGGCTGAGGGGGCTTTTTTCCTTCAGCCACCCAGCTTCTGCATGAGTGAGGGATTCCGTAGGAGCTCGAGCTTTTACTTGCTGGCCACAACATGAACAGAAATGTTATGGCAGCCATTACATAATTCAGGTACTTGGTTCCCTATCCTGCAAAAGCTTTAAAAATGAATGTAATGGGGACAGGTAGGTATACGCTGGTGCCTTAACCCTTGTGTGGGGGGCCCAGAAAGACCCTTTCCGGGGTGAAAGCGGAAATAGCTTCAAAGGATTATTTTTGTGACGGAAGGTGGCCCTTCCTGCACAAAACATTCCTTTCTACAATGCAGGCACACTTCCACAATGATGCTGTAGGATGACAGCAAAAAAAAAAAAGGAAATGGTAGCAGTTTATTGATGAACCTCAGGGTGGGGTCAAACTCAGATTGTTGATAAATTATGGGGAGGGGCTTGCCTGGGACCCACCCACCCCCCTCACTTGAGCTAATTTCTGCCCCAGGCACCCTATTCTTTGTGCTGTTTTAATTATGAACAGTTGAAGTGTTGACCCGCTGAACACATGCCTGGAAAACCAGTACTTAGAAGGGGCTCAGACCCTTCCCCCTCATGGGTAGTACAACTAAAGTGAACCAGGTACAAAGCTGCTAAGGCAGAGGCTTATGCCGCCTGTCCTTCTTATAGCTCAAAGCAAACAACTCTAGCAGAAATGCTAGGCTACCCACCCAGTCTGTAGTTCGTGGTCCCCTTCAGCTGGAGCAGGCAGCACCCGGCCACCTTATTGAGCCTGATGTAGTCTCAGGAATGTTCTGTGGTGGTGCTATTGATAATCCAGTCCATCCTGTGTACTAGTCACTGATGTTATCAAAAATCATACATTATACTGAATTTTGAAAAATGAGTGGAAATTAACTTTCATTCATCGTGCCAGCATTTTAAGCTCAGTGATGCCCCTGTCAGCTGGATATTTTTTGCATATATGTCCCTGGTGTGAAAACATACTGTAGCCAACATGTGAGCATTTAAAACTGGTAGACAGTCAAAATATCGAGTTGTTAATGTCGATGTACCATAATATCGAGTCCAAAATATCGATGGTAAGAAATTTCGAAAACAAAAATATCGTCGTAGAAAATATCGATTTATGTGTGTGTCAAAAATATCGAAGACATGAATTTCGAAATCAGTAATATCGATGCTGAAAATATCAATTGTCAAAAATATCGATATGTAAAAGTGATGTTTTAAAGTATGTTAAGTAATGATTTATTTAAATGTTGTTTATATATAAGATAATTTTTACATGTAATTTTTTTATTTTTAGTTAGAAGTCTAGGAGCGGGATGTAGACTTTATAGGGGATAAGGGTGGGTAGTGTATTAAAAAAGTATAGTGTAAATATGGAATAATAAATTTCGCATTTGAAGTAAATTTATAAATTTGCGAAATTTTAATCAAAATATTTATAAAAGCGAAATTTTATATAAAATTATTGAGTATTGTTAAATTATTTGTTCTTTGATTTTGGATATATATTATTAAATTGTTTAAATATATCTAAATATTTATTTTTTAACTAAATTATTGTATATTAATGTTAGGAGCGGGATGTAGAGTTTATAGGGGATAAGGGTGGGTAGTGTTTTAAAAAAAGTATAGTGAAATTGTAAAATTGTAAATTTCGCATTTCCTTTAGATTTCAAAATTTCGATATTTAAATAAATTTTTTGGGAGTAGTCGAAATTTGATTGAAATTTAGGGAGTACATTAAACATTATGAATACATTTTTTGTATGTACAAAAAAGAATTATAAATATTAAAATATTACATTAAGTTTTTATAATATTTGTACTATAAATTTAGGAGCGGGATGTAGAGTTTATAGGGGATAAGGGTGGGTAGTGTTTTAAAAATATATAGGGTAATTATATAAATTAAATTTTCGCAATTTCATATAAATTTGCGAAATTTCTAAAATTGAAATTAATATTTCGATTTTTGCGAAATGATATCGATTTTATTCTAATATAGTACTTATTTTTTAAGTTTGCTGTTGTCTATGTACTAAAATATATTTGTAATTATACTATTTTCATATATTTTCAAAAAATATTTGACTAATTATGATATGAGTGGGATGTATATTTTCAAGGGGATAAGAGTGGGTAGTGTATAAACAAAGTATACTCGAATCATAGAAGTAAAAATTTCGCCTTGTATTTCATTTTAGTTTCGATTCGAAATTTTATATAAATATTATTTTAATACGAAATTATGAACAGTATTAGGTTGTTGTTCTAAATTGAGGTATTTTGTGTATGTAGTAAAAAGAATCATAAATATATAATGTAGTAGATATTAAATAAATAAATGTATCATATTTTTAGGAGTGGGATGTAGAGTTTATAGTAGATCAGGGTGGGTAGTTTTATCAAAAGTACATTTTGTGCGTTTAGGGTCTGTTTTTTGTGTATGTGCAAAGGGGTATTTTAAGTGTTCAGGGTATGTTTTTGGTTTGTGGGTAAAGGGGTATTTTTATGTTTTTGGGTCAGTTTTTAGTTTGTGGGTAAAGGGGTTTTGTGAGGTTTCAGAGTCAGTTTTCAGTTTGTGGGTAAAGGGGTATTTTTAGGTTTCTGGGTCAGTTTTTAGTTTGTGGGTAAAGGAGTTTTCTGAGGTTTCAGAGTCAGTTTTCAGTTTGTGGGTAAAGGGGTATTTTTAGGTTTCTGGGTCAGTTTTTAGTTTGTTGGTGAAGGGGTTTTGTCAGGTTTCAGGGTCAGTTTTTAGTTTGTGGGTAAAGGGGTATTTTTAGGTTTCAGGGTCAGTTTTTAGTTTGTTGGTGAAGGGGTTTTGTCAGGTTTCAGGGTCAGTTTTTAGTTTGTGGGTAAAGGGGTATTTTTAGGTTTCAGGGTCAGTTTTTAGTTTGTGGGTAAAGGTGTTTTGTAAGGTTTCAGGGTCAGTTTTTAGTTTGTGGGTAAAGGGGTTTTGTGAGGTTTCAGAGTCAGTTTTCAGTTTGTGGGTTAAGGGGTATTTTTAGGTTTCTGGGTCAGTTTTTAGTTTGTGGGTAAAGGAATTTTGTGAGGTTTCAGAGTCAGTTTTCAGTTTGTGGTTAAAGGGGTATTTTTTGGTTTCTGGGTCAGTTTTTAGTTTGTTGGTGAAGGGGTTTTGTCTGGTTTCAGGGTCAGTTTTTAGTTTGTGGGTAAAGGGGTATTTTTAGGTTTAAGGGTCAGTTTTTAGTTTGTTGGTGAAGGGGTTTTGTCAGGTTTCAGGGTCAGTTTTTAGTTTGTGGGTAAAGGGGTATTTTTAGGTTTCAGGGTCAGTTTTTAGTTTGTGGGTAAAGGTGTTTTGTAAGGTTTCAGGGTCAGTTTTTAGTTTGTGGGTAAAGGGGTATTTTTAGGTTTCAGGGTCAGTTTTTAGTTTGTGGGTAAAGGTGTTTTGTAAGGTTTCAGGGTCAGTTTTTAGTTTGTGGGTAAAGGGGTTTTGTGAGGTTTCAGAGTCAGTTTTCAGTTTGTGGGTAAAGGGGTATTTTTAGGTTTCAGGGTCAGTTTTTTATTATAGGGGTACAGGGAAAACATAAATTAAGATTCTATTTACATTAAAATTATTATATTAAATTAAATTTAATGATATTACATTATTCATTTTTTTACATTTGATTTTTTATAGTAATTAATTATTATTTAATGTCCTGCAGTTACTTAAATTAATTGTTAATTGGAGTTGGAAGAGTAAATTTAATATGTTCTGTGTCCTGCACTTACTCTAATTAAATGGTGATTGCATTTCGAATTGTAAATTAATCACGGTTTTTGAGAAGCAATTACCTAAAGTAAATGGTTATTTTAAAAATTTAATTATGTGTCTTTCAAATATTGATATTATATGTATATGGGTGTATGAATAATAATTTTTATAACTTCAGTGTATAGTATGTTATTTATTTACATGTGGTATATAGAAATAGATAGAACATTACAGTTATAATACATTTGCAAAAATACATAAAAATGATTTTGTCATAGGTAATACAAAATAATGACACCAGTTTTATTTCCTGTAAATTTTTTTATTCAACACTTGAAATATACGAACATATATATATTTTATTAAGCTATCTTTGGTATACATATAAACAAAAATGGAGGATAATGTCCTTTTAATAATCACATTTTACAGTAATTTTCTTGACAAGTACATGCATAACAAGAGGCATTTTATTTCTAGTACATTCCATAGAGTTTATAAAGACTAGTTATGTTTTATTTATGATCTTACCAAGAGAATTATAGTAGTAGCAGAATGTTTGTTCTTTGATGTGAATTATCTCTTTTCTGTACCTTTGAGTTCTGTTTAGAGAGAAAGTTGATGAAAATTACTAATGCGTTTATATGTTATATAAATAATACACATTTGTTATAAAGCATTGTTACTTAATTGCTAAAAAGAACCGAGGATGACACATGTATTATGAGTAAAAGCACATTAAAACATATTTAAGAACAGGAAGAAAATATTTTTTACACAGCATTGTAACGTTTTTTCCTCAAAAAAATCTGGCTTCACACTATGTATTAAGATTTACAGGCTAAGAAACAAAGTATAGAGTTTTAAATTAGGCCAATAATTGGCAAAGAACGTTAAGTAAATGTTAAACATATGTAGATACCTTTTTTAAATTTAAAGTGTCCTGTATCTTGAAGTTGAAGTATAACTTGATTTGTTTGTAGAGTCTGTTTAAAGGTAAAGTACATAAAGAAATAACAAATTAGGTTACAAATCTTGGTCTATAATTAATAGACAAAAAAATTAGAATTTATTAACAGAGCTATATGATTACTTACTTGTAGTTTCAGGACGAATTTTCTTGAAGAGAAGAATATAGATGGTGCTCCCAAAATTGGCAGTATGTGGTCACGAAGAATATTTCCTGCAACTTGTATGGCTGTTTGTGATTGGTTTATATAGTCTATGTGTAATTAAGTTTGCCATCTGATTGGTCAGATATGTAAAGACGAGTTACTATTGGTTAGTTTGAATTTTTTTTAAGTAAAACATTTAAGATATATCTTCTTATATAGTTTATGTTGAGGAATTGAAATGATATATTTATGTAAAATAAAAGTCTTGTAATAAATAAAGATTATGTAAAATGAGTACTAAGTATTAAATAAGTATGTTTACAAAGAGTTTATATACAAATTTCGTCAGTGTGCGAAAACACAATATTGTACACTAAATGTTACTTAATAATTTGAAAAAACATTAGTGAAGTCATTAGAAATGTGTGTATTACTTAGAGAATAGATTTATTGGTGTTATACAAAAAAAATGGAGTATAATTTAGCTATCGATATTTTGATATTGACGAAAATAGTGCTATCGAAATTTTTGTATTCGATATTATTGTAGTGTGGTATATGTAGTATTGAGTGTCGATATTATGGTATTCGAAAATAATGCTAACGATATTTCTGTAGACGATATTTTTGTGCATCGATATAGTTTGCTCGATATTATTGTAGTTTTCATGTTAAGTATAGGGTGTCGATATTAGTGCTATCGATATTAGAGACTCGATGTTATAGTAGGTCGATTTTTTAGAAATCGATAATCTGTCAGTGATTCTTTAAAACTAATGACAATGGTGCATATTCTGCACCATTTACAATAGACTTGGAAGAAAGTTAAACTGACTAAGTGAGTGAAACCAATTTTAAGATCAGCTTTTTAGGGGCAGAGTACACATATTGTGGGATTGAAAAGTGGGGTCACAGGGCAAAGAGACCTAAAGCCAGTAAATAAAGGGTCTACAAAAGGTGATAAATCGGTAACAATGTAGGAAAAACAAACATCCTACATCCCACAAGAGGAAATTACTTTATCATCATCCTAGGGAGATTACTTATTTTTAGAATGGCTCCAAAGTAAGTGTTGGATTTAAGAAAGACTTTACATGATGTTACAAACGTGCATGGTCACAGATTGACATAGGTTTAGAATCTGAAATGTTACATCATTTGAAATGGAACCACTTAGGATACTTAGGATGTAATAGAAGTGGGAAAACTCGATGGAAGTTTAAACAATCAGTCACAAGCCTTTATTTCTATTAGAGTTAGTTCCATAAAGCATACAAATATTTAAAACATATACTAGATTGTGCTAAACGTTCAAAACTTTCTTTTTATATCTATTGATGTTCTTGAATTATTTCCATTCGAAAGGGAAGAAAAAATATTGGGAATGGTTAAAAAATGGTTAACCAATAGTGATATCATGAAAATACTTAAAATAAATAAACACAGAATGTAGGGCCGGACACATGATTCAGCCTGTGAAAATTCACCTTCTATCAGTGGTGGAAATTAAAAGCATCTTTTCAGTGGGTTGGTATTAAATCAATTCACCAGGATCAAGCACGAAGTTTAATGAAGAACTAATATTGTAGGGCTCGATGTATGAAGAATAGTGTAAGAGATTACCAAATAGCATTTTTTTTTAGAATCGCTATCACTAATGCACAAACAGGTTATTTCGCCCCTATTCTTAAATATGTATTCTTAGTGGGCTGAAAATAGATCCACCTCATGAATATTAATGAGGTAGGTCACAATTTGTGTCCCGATAAGAATTGTTGCCATCATAGGGATGACGGCTTGCTGGCAGCCGCGGTCGGCAGTAGGAGTTCCTGCAGGGCGGTGACGTGAGGAGGGGGAGGAGCAGGGTGGGGGGTAGTAATGTATGGATTATGGACCTTAACAGGTAAATAAACATAAAAATAAATAAAACAAATTTAGTTGCGTGCATTACATCACCAAATGCGATGCAGTGCGCGCAACAAAATTCGTTTTATTTATTTATGTTTACTTACCTGTTAAACTCCGTAATCCATACATTACTACCCCCCACCTTGCCCCTCCCACTCCCCACGTCACCGCCCTGCAGGAACTCCTACTGCCGACCGCGGCTGCTTGCTGGGGTCAACAGACCACCATGTCTGTGATTGCTTTTAAATTAAGCAATTTTATTTTTTAAATACAACTTTTTTTCCTTGAAGGAAAACGGGCTGTCAAGAATAAAAGAAAACGTTTAAGTTTCATTTTCTAAGAGTTGGCAGAGGTCCCTTGGACAACAGCTTGCTCTTAAAAAATACTTTTCTAACATTCTTAAAGGGTAAGGGGTCTTTTGGGGACACCTTACCATTTGCAAATGGGTTACCACCAACTTTGAATTGGGGTAACATGATAATGTTTTGAAAACGTGTTTTGGTTGTAAAACATTCATACAAACAAATGCAAATCGGTATTTGGAAGGGATGCCTTTAACAGACCCCTTCCAAATATGTATATTTGCAAATCCAAATAGCGAAATGGTAGCAGGTTACCAAATGACAATTTGGGCTTAGTACATCAGAGAATGCATTTTTGCACTTGCAAATGCGACAATTTTGCTAAACAGGCCGATGGCGAACACAAAAAAGTTTTGGGCCATATGTATCAAGCTCCCCTTTTGCAAATCTCAAATTGCGATTTTTCACGAATCGCAATTTGAGATTCTCAAAAAGGTATGTATGTAAAAAATCGCAAAAAAATTGTGAATCTGTAAAAATCGCTATTTTCATTGCGATACACCAAAAAGTGATTCCTTGACGGAAAAAATCGCAATTTTACGAATTTCACAAATCTGAGAATCGGAAATTCAGGTGCAGCTTGATGACATCACAACCAGGAAGTGTGACTACCCATGCTGCACCTGAGTTTCTGAAGCACAGTGAGAGAGAAGGAGTGGTGGAGAGGGAACTCTGCAGTGGTGGGTGAAAACAATGTAAGACACTGGAGACATGGCCAGCCAGGACACACAGCAGCAGCAGCAGGGGGAAACCCAGGGGAAAAGGAAACACAAATTCTCTGAAGCTGAGGTGGAGGTCCTCATACAAGAAATCAGTCATGAGCTCCTATTTGGGAAGAAATCACTCCGGGTGCCTGAGACACGCAAGCGGCTTATATGGTCAGAAATCCAGCACAAAGTGAATGTTGTTGGTGTCACACCAGGAGTGCGGAAGATTTAAGAAAGCTCTGGTATGATATGCGCCAGTGCTCCAAGGAGAAGGTGGCTGCCAGGTTGGAGCAGGCCAGGAAGACTGGTGGAGGCAGCTCCACTGCCACTGACTCCACACCTCTAGAGAAACTGGTGGAGGGGACCCTGCTTGTGGAAAGTGTAATGGGCGTGTCCAACCTTGACAGCTCTGACCCCCGGGTACCAGGACAAGGTAAGAAGCATGCCATCACACCCCTGACACCCCCAACTACCCCCACACACCCAGCAGCGACCCAGGGGCCTGACAACTCTAGAAGTCCAGTGCAGGTACACAAGCACACACAACAATGCATTATGGGAGATATAGTCACATGCACATTATAGTGGTGCATTTTACACCCAGTAGTCCCCAATAGTATCTGCACAGCAGGGAAGACAAATACAAGACACATGTAATCCCAAACAGTGATATTTAATAATTGACAAGTGCAAGTCAGAACAGTAAATAAATGTGTGCTTGTACGTCCACAGCGCCATCTGGAGCACAGGCAACAGGCAGTGGAAGACAGGACAATTCCTCTAACAGAGAAGTAGCAGGGCAAGAGGAGGAAACAAAGGAGGAGGACAGCCTAGTTAACCCCCCAAAACGCCACATGAGACATGTAGTGCCATCACTGCCCCAATTGGAGGACGAGGGCCAGGGCACTGATAGTGATGTCCAACCTGTCCCAACACAGCCAGAGCCCCATCACCGTGCACGTGCTGATGAGATCCTAACAGTTCCAACCAGACGCAGGTCTCGTCAATCCAGCAGTGCTACAGACCCAGGAGATGACACAGAGTTTGGCGGACTGGAGTTGCACATGTTGCAAGCACAGCGCATGCAGGCCAAAAATATAAAAGCATTACAGAGGGAAGTCAGGGTAGGCTTCAGGGGCATGACGGGTTCCTTGGAGGCACTCTGTGTGGAACTTGAGGCAGACCGTGCTGCAAGGCGCACGGAGATGCAGTGCGTAGATCTGTACACACGGGCGGTGAACCGCCTGTCCTCTGCTACCAATGCACTATCAAGGTGCAGCATCTGCATGCAGCTCAAGGTGGCACACAACAGCTAGGAAGTTGCAAGGGCCCTGGTCCAAATAACATCTGCTGTAGAGGAGCTGCGGGCAGTTCATACTACTGGGCCAGGAGTCCGAACTCCCACAGATGAGGATGCACAATCAGGAAGGAGCAGCATCACCCCCCCGCCCACCATGGATATGGGCCGTAGTGGCCATACCAGTAGGCATAGTGGGCCAAGTGAGGAGGGCACTGTGCAACCCCAAAGAGGGGCTTCCTCCCGACAGGGCCGCATTTAAGGTGCACTAAATGGGACCACTGGATGGGTGCAGCTACCCAATTTACATGGACACGTGCTCCTGATTGAACAATTGCACTGTGACAGTAACATGTGCTGGACATTGGGACATACATTGTGTGGCACTCAGGCTGTGTGTCTTCATTCATCCTGAAGTTAAGGAAATAAAACACAGTCTCGCAAATGATCTCTAGCATTGTGTCATATTTTCTTACCTAGAAATAGTTGGGTGTTATCTCATCTCACCTCTGGCGTCCAGCAGCTGCATCAACTACACCAGCTGGAATGCATCCTGGAGCTGGCCCCTCCACATCTGATGAATCCGATTCACTGAGCTCCACCACTGTGCCTTTCCTGGTGGCGATGTTGTGCAGCATGGCAAATGCTACTTCTATCTTGCAACAGGTCTGGGGGCAGTATTGTAGTGACCCTCCACTCTTATGTAGGCATCTGAATCTGCTCTTGAGTATCCTGAATGTCCGCTCAATGGTGCCTCTGGTTGCAATGTGGGCGCTGTTGTACAACTGCTCCCCAGCGTTGGCTGGATTCAGGTAGGGCTTCAGTATGAACTCACGGACCTCATACGCACTGTCACCTGTGGGATGGGAGGAATATGGTTAAACACTCTCCTGAACATGCTATCCTTAACTAGTGTGGCCTATGTTCAAACACATTTACATAGTAGATATCCATCACCAAACTCCCCACTTGTGAGTCAACGCATTAATGAGCACCGCAGCACCATTCGCTGCAGAAAAAATAACACTAAACTTACCCGACACTTCTTAGAAAAGAACCACAAAGACACAGATCTAAGGTGGACTGTACTTGAAGGTATGAAAAAATACACAACTGACCTTAGTAGGCCACTGCACATTCGAGAACAGAGGTGGGTGTATCGCCTCCGCACCTGGAAAGAAGGTCTTAATGATGACATTCCGTGGCTCCAACTCGGTCAATAATCCTAGCACCATCTTGGACATTCTTTTGACCATCCACACCAACCCACTAATATAAACTCCATATCAATGCATAACACTCTCACATGAAAGTTTACACAAACTGGGTATATTTCTGACTCCAACCATAACATGAATTTAAACTATCCTCTGCACAAAATTAAAACAGAAATAAATATATAGTGTAGACTTTGGATTGTGAGTGGTGTGTTGACACTCGATTGCATGTGTGAATTTATAGGAATTCATTAGCCAACATCCATTACCAACATGGGTGTATGAATGCTAGCACTGTTTTTTTCCACTTAGTTACGATTCTCTGTTTTAAACATCATTTAATCAACGAACTTCATCCTCTCTATACAGAGCTACACGGGCATGCATGCGCTCTTATAATGACACTGCAACACAATCATATGAATGCGCACATGAGTCAGACTAGTCTTGTCATTAACACTCGGCGCTTTCTTTCCGAACATGCGCTGTCCCCCCTCCCGTCCATGTGCATGCGCATTACAGGAACACTTCTGTCAAGATCACTCATCCGGTTGCGTACTCCCAAGCCGGATGTAATTAACAATTCCGATGTCCATATTTGGGCAGCCAGGCATTCCGACTAGCACATATTGAAGGGGGAAATTAGACACCGGAATCACAACAGCTGCTCTGTAATTATTCAATCTATTACTTAATTCCCGGTCACGCTGAATATAAAAACGAACCGCTAGCGGAAACATTTACCATCGAGGAGCGGAGGCATGCAGATCTAGGCTGAGAGGCGGTGATCACGTCAGTTGACAGTAAGAGTTTGAATGAGAAGATGAATGAGTCGTTTATTTACAGGCTACATAGCTTGTATACAACAGAGAGATGCCTCATAGAGTGTTGTGGCAGGTCCCCACGGGCCATCCATGTTTTAATATTCTGTTTTTTCTCCACGCCTTCCTCTCTTTTAGTTCCGTTACCTAAAGGGTCCATCTGCCCTCCCTCCTATGGGGTGCAGTTTACCTCATCATAGGGTAAGCGCAATGGGAAAAGGTACTCCGAATTTGGTGCACAGATTTTTTCACTTCACGAATTGCACCAATAGTAACTCACGCTAGAAAATTGGGTGATTATGGCTTTAATTGTTTTTTGTACGCTTGTATAAGTAATAGTGCGATTAGGTTTGAATTGTTTTTGTCTTTCAGATTCACTAAGACCTAATCATTTGAGACAGTGGAGTGTCAGTATTGATCACCCCACCAAGTGGATCGCTCTCACCGAAGTTTGGTAAGAGCGGAGCCCTTTATATTATGGTCCTGATGAATGCCGCGGACCCAGTTGGGCCTACAGGCATAAACATGTTGACCTTACATACAGCGGTGGGGGGACACTAATATCCCCATGACACCGATCACTTTATTTTAACTACCATATGGATGTCGACACTATTAAAATTAAGTAGACACCCATAATGGCCTTTTAACTCACTACATATTTTTCTTTGGGCCCCCACTTAATTTAGAAGTGCATCCCTGTCGTCAGGTGTAAGCCCGCCCTCTATCAAACCAAGTTTTTGTGAGATGCCAGCACTCACAAAATAACACCTTACTTACACTAGCAATACTCAGACTGGTAGCGGTTCGTTGTGGTACACAGTTCATGCTGGAGGCTGCCGTCTACCAGTACCCCGTGCCTCTGGTTCCCCCAGTCCAGATTTATCTAGCCATTGTGGTTACACAGTCGACGGTGTATCCCACTGTGACGGAAGATGAAAGCGTTGTGCGTGCTACCTGGGTATTTAGGGACAATGTCCATGATGATGTGTTTGGCATCACACACCACCTGTATGTTCAGGGAATGGTAGGATTTGCGATTCCTGAACACGTACTCATTCAGGGAGGGGGGGATATTGCAACATGTGTCCCATCTATGCATCCAATGATGTGGGGAAATTGGCCTATTTAATCGAAGTCCTGCTTGGTCTGGTCTAGTGCCTGTGGGGTGCTTGAGAAGTGAATGTGGTGATGCAGCCTCTGTACCATGGCATCAAGGAACGTGTGGAAAAAGCACAAAAGTGCACTCTGTGACACCCCTTTTGCTGAGGCAATCACCCCCTGGAAACTACCTGATGCCAAGAGGTGAAGTGAGCACAGGACTTGGATGTGGGTGGAGATGGAGTGTGTCCTGCATGTGGGATGTTCAAGAAAGGGTTTGAGTTCCTCAATTAAATCAAGAATGCTCATTCATCCAGCCTTTATTGTGTATGGATGTCCTCCTCAGTCCGCTGGAACATGGTAATGCGCGCACGGAATATCCTCTCCTGGCGTCTCCTCCTCTGTGCAGCAGCTCTGAGTCGCAGCCTCCTGGCTATCGCGTACAGCCCAGCCATTGTGGACAAAGTCTGTAGAATTTTGGGACTCCTTAAATAGTTTGCTCCTGGTTACCACCTGCTCCTACTTGGTGTTAATTGCAAGTCTCTAAATTGCGAATTTCATGAATTCGCTAATTGCAATTTTTTCATACATTGCATAGCGATTTCTTATTTTGCGATATCCCGTTTGCGAATTTCGCAAACTGAGAAAATCGCAAAATAAGAAATCACTAGGAAATTTGCAGAATTCTGGTTCTCGCAATGTAAGGAACCACTATTTTGCGATTTCTCATTTTGCGATGCGATTGTGCATCGTACATAGGAATTAGAGAATTTTCAATTGTAAACGCTGTTTTTTGTGAATCGCAGCATTTGCGACTAAAATTAGCTTGATACATATGGCCCTTTGTGCTTCTAGCTCTAAATTGCTGAGTGATAGATTCCTGATTCTGCAAACACACACTGCTAACATTTGTAGAAAAATATGCCTGTAAGATGGTTGTACGCAGACTATGTTTGAAAAATGACTAGTTGCCCGAACTTTTCTACATAATTTGAATTGTGTTCTTGTCTTTTGTAACCAGGTTTTACCTCCTTTTCATGACAGAGTTTTACGAAGTGAAGTTAGTCAATATTTTGGTGGATTTTTTAGCTCTCTGAACGGCAGACATACTACTGCATTTTTATGTAGTTTTACAGCCATATTTCTGTAGAAACAGAGGCGCGCCAAGAGGAAGCAGTATAAAGGAATTTCCACAGTGCCTGCTCCTTTACTCGTGTGGATTATCCTTTAAAGACTGTTCGAAATCTAATTTTACTGTCCTCTATAGTTTTTCTTATGCTATACTGTTATGGGGTGATCCAGTTATGTATGTATTTCAATATGTCTTAAGCTAAAAGCATTTTTCAATAACAGTTTTCATTTAGTAATTTTCAATTGTAGTCAGGAAGGATGTATACATTTTTATCTAAAATGTTCCTTTTCACAGCTATTTCATCGGCAGGGTATTTTCCAGCATGGACAACTTTGTTTTCTAAATAGCTGGAGCTTGATTTATTTCATTTTTGCATAGGGCAGCGCACACAGCAAGACACCTTACTGTGCTGCCTCATCCCATGGTGAAAGGGCAAGTATGCACCATATTTTGGGAAGGCAGTACACTCCTGTCCTTTCTGCCTGCGCTGGTGTTGGCATCCTAGCACCAAAGTAGGCACCCTTGCACCGTGGCTTTGCGTGGCGTCATAAATCTTTCTGAGAGCCGTGCATCACCCATATACCACTTTTTGAGGTACAAATGTGACGCGGGGCTCTCATAAATAATCCCCAGCAGGCGTCTCCTTAATGTAGCAATTGATTTAGCACACTATTCTGTCCAATGGCAACATTTAGCCTTTGTGTTACAGACATCAACATGTCTGGTATTTATGTTAGTTAATGTCTCTCTAGTGTTTCCTCAAAAGAACGTTTTCATTTTTTCCTCTGGGTATGCTTTAAACAATATTCAAAGCTAATCTCTACTGCAGTAATAAAACATGTATGACATGAAGTTAAATCTAACGTTGTGGCACATCAATGTGCCTTAGGATACTATAAATTTTGATATAGTGTCGCTCGGATCGAAAGAGATACATTATTCAGCTGTGTCGTTTTGAAAAATGAAGAGGCAGCGGTGCGGCAAGTGCAGCTGCTCAGTTGATCGAATTTTTAGCAAGACTCTAACCTAACAAGGCTTCTCTTATTTTAGGACCTCAGTACTGCGAGCAGAAATGTATTTATTATAATGCTCCTGCTTGTTAATTAGAGACTTTGGTGTGAACTGGGTTAATTTTTGATTACCGCTTGCAAGCATGGTGAGAGGGTTCCTGTAGTGGGTTGTATGTCTAATAGTAATATTATTTTATTTCATAGAATCTTACATTGTGCTTCCTTACATGCATCAGGGGGTTCTGTTTGACATGTTGGGGGGCGGCTGACATGAAATGGGCGGCATTAAGAGAGGGCAGCTGTGTTTTAAGTTCTTGTGGCCACTCTTTGTTCAGGCTAATAAAGGGCGCCAATTGACGCATCATTACACTTGCCTCTTTTACAGGTTTCTTGTGTATAATTCCTGGTGCTACCGTAAACGACAATAAACATATTTTGTATTCATTAATTTATATATTTTTATCAACTTGTGTTATAGTTCATCAACATGCCAACTAAATGGACTGAAGAATGCCTATGCCTATGTGCATCCATATGTAAAGCATTTATCACAATCCAGATTGACTTCTAGCATTTCACAGTGGCAGTCAAAAGTGAATTCCTAATGGGTATGGGAAATATAGGCAATAGGTACTCCGACTGTCATTCTAGCATTTGAAAACCAATGGAATGGTGGACTTGATGCTTAGCTAAGTGACGTCTGTGAAACAATTTGTCTGGTATAGCATGGGTGGTATCGTATCTTACTTTGAACAGGTTAATAATTGATTGCTGAACCACAGCCCCTTGATAAGTTAGGTGATTATGCATTGACTTGACAGATACTTATTTTTTAAAAGAAGGTTACTGGTCTTTCCTGGAGAATACTTTTTCACTCTCAAATAGAGTCTCATACTTTAGAGAGGTGATAGAATTCCACACCCAGGAACATGACTCTGTATTCGGAAGGTTAGAAGGCCGCTTCTTGGATTGTTAGTTTATAGAAAGACTTTTGTTTTGTGTAGGTGGCTAATTGGAACACACAAAGATAATTTTGTATAGTGACTTAGGGCAGGATTTAGAGTTCGGAGGACAGGTTACACCATCACAAACATGACATATATCTCACTGCTGTGTTACAAGTGCCATTGAATGTAATGCGCTTGTAATATTGTGATTGGGATTTCCGTCGTGTTTGCGCCAAATCAGACTTGACTATCATGAGACAGTGCCCTTTTTGGCATCATCACCCCATGTTGTTTGAACTCATGGTAGTCAGTGTGATGTGGCGCTGCTGATCAGGCCACCGTGCATGTACTCTGACCCCTATAATGTGTTAAAATTTGCTAACTCTTAATTGGTAATCTAACTGACCTACAAGGCCATAGTATATGGTGCAGAAACACACCCATTTCATGGCAAGTTAAATGTAGCTTGTGGACTGAAACACCTAATGTGCAATCCACTAATGTTACAGAAGAAACATGGCTTCAGGCCTACCAGTGTAGCCTCACTGCAACAGTTTGAACCAGCAATCTGACATGTCAACATAAAACATTTTGACAGGGAAAATCTTTCCTCCCTTTCAAATATTAATAAGTCATCTCTAAGCAGCCCCTTTAGGCCACAAGGTAGGGTGCATGGTATTTAAAATGGGACATGTAGATATGTAATGTGATTATGTCGCTATAGTGACCAGACCTTGAAGGTTATTTTAAATGTGGAAGTTTCAACAAAATCTGGAGTATATATTTAAATATTATATATGCTATCTTGATTTTGGGTCTAGCCAGAACAATGATTCAATTCCTATTTTTAGTATTTTTTCTAAATCAAATATAATCGTAAAGATTGTTTTTTATAAATATATTAAGGTAAAATGACAAATTGTCCCTTCCTCAAGGCTAATTTACATTACCTGTCTAGTAGTTGCTTGGTCAGTGCTTGGCCTAAAAGAGGTGTGAGAAATTGAGAGCAGGGACAATAGCTTCGGGTGGGGAGGTATTTTCTTTCCTCTCGTAGAAAAAACAGTTAGGATGGATCTAGGATGTTCTGGTCCTGCCCTTTCAAAATTAAATATGTGCTGAGACCTGGAGAAGGCAACCTTTATTTCCTCAGACAATGTGTGGAAAGCTAACCCAAGAACTGGTTTTGAATGAGACCTCGTAACAGAGCAGACCTGCCTTTCCCTCTGCTGAAACTCGCTGCTAATCCTGCATTTTTGCACCATATATTAATTTTCTTTTAACCTTTTTAATAAATTAGTACTGTTTGTGAATTTGAGGGTTTTGTAACTGGGAATTGATTGGAGAGGGAGGGGGAATCGAACCCTGATTGGGGGAGGCTCTTTCCCTGACACCGCCATCTTTTCTAGACGGTGCGGTCGAGTTGTCTTCACTCTAGGCACTTCAAAACAGGAAGCTGCACCCGTCACCATCCCGGAGGCGGCCAGCACCGGAAATGCAGCTGTTCACCTTCAGAACTGCTAAACTACATCATGTATGGTAGAGACAGCCTTTTTAACATCAGTAGGTGTATGAGCTGCAAGCCCCAACTCCCTATGCAGTTGAGCGATGATCATCTTGTTTGTAAAGGCTGTAACTGAGTGGCTTCCCCCAATCCAGGGGAACGCTATGTGAGCTCTAACACTGGTTCACACAGAGTCCAGCGGGGGGGTGTAGGCAATCACCTCAAGGTTTTCCTACTCAATAGGCGCTCGGTAAAAAAAAAACATAAGCTTCAACTCCATGACCTGTTAGTTGACTCAACTCCCGATCTGATGTTCTTAACTGAAATGTGGCTAACTGAAGCCTCCAACCCAACTAACGCGATTCCCATGGGTTACCAGATCCTAAGAACAGATCGACCGAGGGGAGAGGAGGGGGTGTGGCCAGTCGCCAGCTCTAGAAGCAGTCTGTGGTCTACCCCCTGATGCTGGCCATATCACTGATTTTTCCCTTTCACAGTTTCCTGATATCACTTTTGAGAAATCCCTTGCTCTCATGAAGGCCCTTAAATCCGGCTCACCATCTGATCCCTGTCCAGCAAAAGTGCTGTCATTCATTGCAGAAGTGATAAACCCTGCTGTGAATGTGATTTTGAACAGCGCCCTGCGTGAGGGGCACATGCCGCAAACCTGAAAACATGCAAACATTCTTGCGCTTTTAAAGAAACCCACGGCAGACCCAGAGGTGTCTGGTAACTACAGGCCTATATCCATGTTGCCTTTTTTCTGCAAGATTTTGGAGAAATATGTCAACACAGTCACCACGGACTACATGGAGGCCAACCATCATCTCCACTCAAGTCAGTCTGGCTTTGGAGCTAATTTCAGCACCGAAACAGCCTTATTAGAAGTCGCTGAAACTATAAAAACTATTTTGGATAGGGGAGGCAATGCAGTTTTGGTGTTGTTGGACCTTTCTGCTGCCTTCAATACCATGCCTCACAATAGACTTCTTCAAAGACTTGTGGAGCACGGTATTGGAGGCACGGTATTAAAATGGTTTACATCCTTCTTAAACAACTGTTTACAAACTATTTGGCCCCTTCTTTCGCTGCTGTAATCCCTCCCATGAATGTCGGGATCCCACGATGCTCAAACTTGAGCCCAACAATGTTTAACTTGTATATGGCCACTCTAGCATTCCACGAGAAATTTGGGGCCAACATAGTATCCTATGCAGATGACATGCAATTGTTGTTCATTTGCGAGAAGGGGGCTGAGTTCAAAGGCAATGTGATCAACACTTGTCTCTCAGACGTTTTCTCTTGGCTTAGACAAAACCAACTGAAGTGCAACTCTGAAAAGTCAGAGATTATCTTCCTTGGCTCATATCCTTGTGAAGAATGTCACAAATGGTGGCCACAGGATACGTCTTCCCCTACATCGTCAGTTACCACCGTGAAAAATCTTGGGGTCACACTGGATGCTGGCTTCTCTATGATAGTGCAGATTAAATCAGTGGCCGGGACCTGTTTTGGGGTTTTGAGAATGCTGAGGAACTTTCTCCCCCCGCTCCCAGTTTCTTACAGGAAAACGGTAGTCCAAGCTTTGGTGGTCTCGAGACTGGACTATGTAAACTCCCTGTACCCGGGTCTCCCAGCCAACTTACTAGGCCAATTGCAGGAGTACCAGAATGTGGCATCCAGGGCCATCTTTCTGGCAGGACCTAGGACACGCACAACCCATCTTCTGTCTTCCTTACACTGGCTTCCATTTCGGAAAATAATCTATTTCAAAGCATTAGTTTTGGTCTTTAAAGCTTTTTATAAGATAAAAGCCCCTTACCTTAGGGAAAGATTCCAACACTACACCCCTCAGTGTACCTTGAAGTCCTCTGCTGAGTTTTGACCTCTACTCCCAAGGTCCTGCTTTCCCAGATAGAGGGAAGATACTTTCAAGTGGTGGCCTCTCGTCTGTGGAATAGCCTACCTCTCTTTCCGAGGCAGGTTCAGGACCTCCTTACTTTCAGGAGGAAATTAAAAACATGGCTTTTTCAACTTTAGGTCCTAGCCGGCTTCTGCTTTGGGTGTTTTTCTGTTAGCTGTTACGTGTTTTTTCTCTTAGCGCCGGGACGCTTTTGGGAGTAGGCGTGTGCTTTATAAATACCAAATAACATAACATAACGATAACCACAGAGGATGGGGCTGCTAATTTCACTGCATCAAATATTCTGGTACCAATGCAGTGACAACGCAAAGCACCTCTTCAGGCCCGCCTCTGAAGTCTGAGTGTGCAATTTTAACATTGTAAATTCGAACTGGCAAAATAAATCTTTTGCTAGGTCTAAACTTTCCTTTTAAATACTTATAGGTGCCAAAGCAGAGTAGTGCACTCCAAGGGCTAGTTCACTAACCCAAATTCTACAAGAAGCCGACAACTTCTGGAGTCCAGCTGACTTGTTCCAACAGAATTTTCATGGGGCCCTACTGGGAGACTGAGACTCAACTTACTTCTTTGCCCTGCTAAGAGTGCTCTGACTTCTACAAACGTATCTAAAAACGTATCTAAATCAAAATGTAGAGGCCTTCACTTAGACCAATGCCTAGCACTACCCTGACAATGATGACGCCTTCCTGAGCTGCAATTTCAGACTTCGCTCAACTTCCCACCAGAGCTGTGCTTCACCCATCTGCCGTTGATGAATCCCTCTTTTGATACAGCTGACATCTCGACCCTTTGACAAATTCGTCATGAGGACTTTTGCCCAGAAAAATAGCAAAGGTAGAAGTTACATTTTCCACCAGGATTAAACCAGTCTCTGTATCTGACCTCCTCTCCATTGCTGTCATCCGTAACTTTTGATTTTGTCCTCTTCTTGCACAACCAGAAACCTGTGGCTGGCACTTTGACCTTTTTGGTGCTGAAAACAATTACGGTCTCATTATGGTGTTGGTCAGAAAGCATACAGACCGACTTCTTTCCGGACCAGTCTCCAACGGACTTGGGTTCGGGGAGTCCAACCGACCGATTACAATGTTTCCGAACACTGTTTGGTCAAACTCCATTGACTTCAAGGAGAGCCAACCGAAAACACAGGATCCCATTGTAAAAAGGGGCTGTTGCAGAAAACCTTGCACCCTGTACATGGTTGTAAAGAGGGGTCCCATGGGTACCCCACGGGCCCCAACCAGAGGCCTCCGGGTGAAGGGGGGCCCGCTACATGCCCCCAAGTCAATTTCCAACTGTTGTTTCATGTCGGACAGTCTGATTTGGAAAGGCTCTCTGAATCTGACATTGTAATTCGTCAGCCTGAAACATGGTCCATAGCTCCGACCAACTCAGAGACTCTGAATGCCAGTTGGAACCAAGTCAGAAAGACTGAACGGTTACCTTTTATAATAATCAGTCTGTCGGCAATGTTTCTGAGCCGGTCAGACATATGGGTTCTGGCACAGGTTAGAAAAATCTGAATGCCATTCAGAGCCTTTCCAACCAACATCATAATCAGCCCCTTTAAATTTTGTACAATCATATGTCTGGTTCCCTACGTCATATTTTTGAAATTTTGGTATGTTCAATATCAATTTAGTATTTTTATACATTTTAGTGGGATTTTTATTATGTTGTGCTTTCTTCTTTTTCCCTGCGTTGGTACTAATGAATACTTAAAACATTTACTCTAAGTTAAGATCTGTGATACAGCTACCAAGGGTTGAGCTCAGGTTAACTTTATTGAGACATTACTGGACCTGGTAAGGAATAGTGACATAACTTATTCAAGAGGACCACCATCCACTACAACTAAGAATTCACTTTCTCACGCACCCAAAACCAACTGCTTCAATGGGACCACGTCCAATGGATATCCTGCCTTGGTTCTCTGACCTCATGTAACTCTTTTCGGATAGAGCCTGCGACATTGTCCCGCTGAAAGATTTTGACTTCCATGTCAGAGACAAAGACCCAAGGTACAATTTGTGACTGGATAGACTAGGGGGTATATTATCAAGCAGCAGCAATAATTATCGCTGGCCGCTCTTAGCGAGAACTTATTTATCGCTGGCAATTATCGCCATGCTATCGCTGTATTAACAACGCATAGCGCAATGTTGATCATTTTCCATCGATAGCAGTGTTTTCCATGGAACATCGCTGGTTTTCCAGCGATGTTCCATGGAAGTCCGCGATAACCTTGCTGATACGACCCTGTGGTCATATCAGCATAATCCACCCCTATTGTTAGGTATAGGTAAGTCAGAATCTTAGCAGACGTTACTTTTTGGCAAAAACTACGGGTTTTGCCAAAAACGAACGTCTGCTACATGCATGGGCCTCCTTGTAAATATTGCGATGTACATTTAGCAATATTTTACAAGGTAGTCCATCAGGGGTATGCCCAGTGATGCCCACTTTGCATCTCATTAGAGATGCAAAGAGAGGCGTCGGGAAAACAGGTGCTAACATGCGCTAATGCATGTTAGCACCACCTTGTAAATAGGCCAATATATATGTTGCCTGTTTAGTGGCAAAAAGTGCCACAAAAAGTGGCGATACTGCCCTTAGTAATATGCCCCTTAAAGAAAGCTGGACTGCATTAAAAACATGGTCTTTCTTTTTTTGTTTGTTTATGGAGATGCAGTGGTCTTGTGAACCTCTGCCTTCTCTTAAATAAACTTAATTTCACACTTACAAAAGGGGAGGAGTCCCAAGTGGATCCTTTCCCATAGTCTAATGGGTAGCAATTACATCTTTGTAGTCGATAAATTATTAATGTTTTCCAACCGAATTTCGATCTCAAAACATTAATACATACCATTCTGATGCAGTTTTTTGAAAGGACACCCCTTTCAAATACTGAATCGGTTATTGTTCACAAATCCAAATTAAGATTCAGTAACATGTTGCTGAAACACAGTTTGTGTTTCACACATAACAAAATGCTTTTTTGCGGTTGGAAATAGGCCAATTCTGTGAATCAGACGATTTGCCAAAACACAAAAACTTAAAACATCTGTCCCTTAATTAATTTTGATGGACCCTCAGCCACCCCGATTATTAATGTTTCTTTCTTACAAATACCGTTATGCAACCATGTTTTTTAATCTTAGCTTTAGAATCTGATAAAAAGAAATAACACATGTTATGCAGGGTAAGTAATTTTTTCTCCCCAGAGGCCCAATTGCACCTCATTGTGATATAAAGATGCGATTAATTGAAAAAATATAACTATGTTGTATTTTACAGTAACAAGTGAGTTATTGTAGTTTCTCTTACCAGCTTTCAACCAGAATCATTTCACGCAATATTTTTCTGTGTAAATGCTTTGTATTTCTGAATGTCATTTCCATCTTATTTTCTGTTTATGTTTAGGTCAGATACATTATTGTAGTTTAGTATTTGGATTTTATTTGGCATCAATGTTTTGGAGTTTTTACTATGTCACAGTACTTTCATACCCCATGTGCTCATTTCTTTTCAAACATATTGTGTATACTGATTTATATCTTCATATCAATTGAAATATTTACAATATATTTTAAATGTTAAAATAATTAGTTTCAAATCATCCACTGCAAACCTGGAGGCAATGTGGGGAGGAAGACATGGGGCCCAATTCACAACGTCCTAACTTTACAACTTTTGGTATTCACAAAAGGCATTTAGGAGTAGTAAAGTTAGGATTCCTAACTGTACTATTCCTATACTGAGAAAAATCCTAACTTTACAACTTTCAGTATCCAAAAAAGGCATTTAGCAGTTGCAAAGTTCAAATTCCTAACTTTACTACTCCTAAGCTGAGAAAAATCCTAACTTTATGAGTTTCTGTATTCACTAAAGGCATTTAGGAGTAGAAAAGTTTACTGCTCTTAAGCTGAGGAAAATCCTAACTTTACGACTTTCTGTAATCAGAAAAAAGCATTTAGGAGTAGTAAAATTTGGATTCCTAACTTTACTACTCATAAAAGCCTTTTGTGAAATACGTTTGTGAATCAAGCCCATGGACTTTAACAATGAACATGTGGTACAGGCAGTGTTAGAGGCTCCTTTCTACCCCACGTAATCCCATTCCAAGAACAAGGTTATTGTGGCCAAACACAGAGACATCGTTTTAAATTGCTTGCCATGGGAAAGTGACAAAATACAGGACTGTTCTTTGTAGTGAAATGAGGGTGCAAGTAAGTCATGGCCTAGGTCCATGACCAAAATGAGGGTGCAAGTAAGTCATGGCCTAGGTCCATGACCACTATACCTTCTATTGAATACCCAGAAAGAGTGTAAACTTCTGCCATACTCATATGCCCTGTATTTAGGAATTTTGAGACATCTATTATGCAAATTTAAAAATGTTCTCGTTCCAACACACCAAAAGCCATAGGGCCCAAAAAAGTAATTCAAAACCCTATGAGTGGAAATGTCATTTTTTTCTATGGAACGTTCTCCACATATGCAAGTTTACTATTTAGTTTTACATGTGGGAGGGATTGTTGGAGTGGAAAGAAAGCAGGGAATATGTGCTGCTAAATGTGATGGATTAGGGAAAAATAAAGAGGGGTCTAAGGGAGATTAAGCTACTGCAAAATCCCACCCACAAAATAATAGGCACATAGCTATTCACAAACTACACTTCTAAAATTGCTCTGGTCCTAAAAGGTGCTTAAACTGTATTAAATCTACTCCAGCCCATAGGTCAAACACCACACCTGGCCACTCACAGATATTGCACCACACAACCATAGAAAAAATGAAGGCCAGGACTAAAAGATACACTCCCCAGGAAATATTGTTACAGAGTTAAAACTAATTTGAGTCTTAGAAAATATGTATATATATCTATATATATCACTGAAAAAACCATAGGTTTCACACCAGTTATAGTTAGGAATTAGCATTTAAAAAACCTAGTAAATTCACTGAAAAAACCAGAGGTTTCACACCAGTTATAGTTAGCTGGAAATTTTACTGACATAAAACCATTGAAATTCCACGTTATAGTTAGTTGGACTCACTATAACTTGCGCACCGGCAATGCACTGCTGATGACGTCACATATTACATCACTCATGACATGGTCAGTGACATCACTGATGACACCATCCAGTGAATGTGTGTCTTTCTGAAAAATAAATATTAGTGAGTAATGTTTAAATATTTAAATATATGTATTAGTGTTTCACTTTGTGTATAAGTGGCTGCATGGGTTGGTGAGTAACTACATGTGTATGTATATGAGTTATTAGATGTTTTTTAGTATCAAGATGAGTATCCGTATTGTTTAGTGTGGGTATTACTTACAACATTGATGCATGAGTGACTGACTCTCTGTTTGTATGTATTTTGAAGACTGCATATGTGCAGGACTGTATGGTGGAATAGTGTGTATATGTGTATGTTAGTGAGTGAATGACTGTCTCACTAGTGTCTTTATCAGTAACTACATATGTTTTAATCTAGAATATGTGAATATTGATGCATATAAGTGAGTATATGTGAGAGTAAGAGATTGTAAGAGTTCCTGTTTAAATAAGTATATGTTTCTATAAGTGATTGTTTAAGAGAATAAATATGTGTAAATTTCTATAGAAGTAAGGTGGTAGTGTGTGTACAGCTCTATATGCAAATAAATGGATGTTCAATAATTTAGTTGCATGTGTGAGTATGTGTGTGAGTAACTTATGGATGACTGTCGGTGTGTAACAGGATGTATAGGTGTATCACTACACATGATGAGTGAGTATACGTATGAGTGATTATATAGAACTGTTGGTGAATGAGTGGATGTGTATATAGATGGTGGAATTACTGAATTGGTTGTTGTAACTGATATGGGTATGTCCATTTTTTTGAAAATGTAAGTTTCTATTTTTGAATATGTGTTTCAAGAGTTACATTACAGTGAAAGGAGGTCTGTCACTCTGTCACAAGGATGGTGTCATCAGTGATGTCATGAGTGATGTCATGAGTGATGTAATATGTGACGTCATCAGCAGTGCATTGCAGGCGCACAAGTTATAGTGAGTCCAACTAACTATAACGTGGAATTTCAATGGTTTTATGTCAGTAAAATTTCCAGCTAACTATAACTGGTGTGAAACCTCTGTTTTTTTCAGTGAATTTACTAGGTTTTTTAAATGCTAATTCCTAACTATAACTGGTGTGAAACCTATGGTTTTTTCAGTGAATTTCAAAGGTTTTTTAAATGCTAATTCCTAACTATAACTGGTGTGAAACCTATGGTTTTTTCAGTGAATTCCATAGGTTTTTTAAATGCTAATTCCTAACTTTATATAGGGCCTCATACCTATGTGTTTTTTAGTGAATTTCTAAGGTTATTTAATAGGAAATGTCTATAGCTAAGAAAGGTAATTTTTTCTAAAAATGAATCCTATATTGTATATTAATATAATACTATTTTTGTTGAAGTATGTTCCTTTTTTTTTAATGTTTCTCCCTGGAGCGCTCCCGGTGCGCGTACCGCTGAGCTCACCGGTAAGTGCAGCACTTCGGCGCGCCCCGTGCGCGTACCGGGGCGCGTCCCATAAGCGCACCCCAAAAAAAAGAAAAAAAAGAATGAAGGAGTGAGCATGAGGAAAGGGGACAGAGAGAGTGGTGTAAAGAGAAAGAGAGCTAGAGGGAGGAACACAGAGGGACTGTGTAATAGATAGTAAAACAGAGAAAAGGTGTAAGAGGAAGTAACTGAGAAAAGGAAAATGAATAAGGGAGCAAAAGAACAAAAGAAAGAGGAAGAAGACTAAAGCAGAGGTTCTGAGAGAATGTGAATGGGTGATAAAAGTAAAAGGAAGGAGAGTAAAGGATGAGGAATGATGGGTAGTGACGGAACCAGAGAAAAGGAACAGCGGTGATGGAGGGAAAGAAAAGAGCAGTGAGTGTAAGTAAAGAGGGGTGAAAGAGTGTGGATAAAAATAAATAAGGGTGAGACATTGGGAGTGACAGAGAGAAAGAACAGAGAGAGTAAAGGAAGGAGTGACAGAAAGGGACTAAGTGAACCAGAAAAAAAAGGTAAGTGAGGGAGTGTGGGTGAGCAGGGGCACTGAAAGAAGTTGAATGTGGTAGGAAAGTAAGGAAAAGAGAAGTAAACATGGAGGATAGGAATAAGTGAGGGAAGCAGAGTAAGGAAACAGGGGTGAGGTAGGGTGAGAGAAAAGTAGTGAGGTTAAAGCAAAAGGTGATGACAAACTACATTTTTTAGTCACACTTACCATATAATTAATGTAAACTTAATTGCTTGTTTAAACTACACTTTGTATTTGTGAAAGACAAAAGAAAAAAAAAGTTATAATTAGTAAAATATATATTTTAAAATAGAAGAAACAGGTCAAGAGGTAAAAAATAAAAAAAAATATACTAAGAAATAAAGCAAGAGTGAAGGATACAGAAACGGAAATTAAGTAATGTACAAGGACAAAAAAAGGGAAAAAGAAATAGAAGGAGAGCAAATTACTGAAGGTAAGTAAGATACTAAAAGAATGTGAGATACCAAAACGAAATCAGGAAAGAGAAGTAAGTAAAAGGAGAATGAGTGAAAGGGAAAGGAGTCTAAATGAGGATCCATTTACAAGAAAGAGGAATGGAAGATAACTGAGAGTGAGTGAAGGGGAGTCACAGAGTGAAGGGATGAAGGGAATGAGGTTAATATAGAACGATAGAGGAAAAAGGAGTGAGGAAGTAAGTACACAGAAAGACTAAGAGAAGGACTGAGTGAAGTGCAGTACAATGAGTGAAGAAAGGAAAAAGAGTAAAGGAGCAAAAGAAAGAAAGAGAGGGGAAGAGAACTAAAGCAGTGGTACTGAGAGAATGTGAGAAAGCTGAAAAGTGGTGCAAGGGAGAGAGGAAATGCAGACAGTTAAAATTGGATTGAGGGGTTGTGAAAGAAGTGGAGTAAAAGAACAGCGATGAAACAAAGTGAAAAAAAGGCAGTGTAAGTGAGTAAAGAGAGCTGGAAAAGGGTGGAAGAAGGATAATGAGTGTGAGACAATGGGAATACAATATAAATTACACAATGCAAACTATAGAATATCTTATACAACATGTTAGATAATTTATTTTTGCTGTTCTCAGAATATATTGAATTTCACTAAAAACAGTGAGTTCAAACTCCTCATCATATAACAGCGGGAAAAAAAACACAATTTAAAAGATTGTGTAAAAAACCCATATAAAGTTACAAATCATATATGTACACTAATCTTTGATTCACTTACTTTTCCTTGAGGCCAAATAGTAGATCGTGAAGGTCCTTTTTGTTGAAAAATACTCTGCTGTTCTTTTAAATTTCCATTTCATCGACTTTCTATAAAAAAAGATCTAAGAACATCTGAAATAATTCTCAACGTTTTCATTTTCCTCCTTGTGTTAAGTTATGACTCATTAATCATACCTTACACTTTCCTTACGGCCAAATAGTGTCAGATATATGAGTATATTTTTAAATTTCTCTAATTAAACTCTGAAATTACCATTTACCCGAAGTTTTCGAAGAAAAGCTCATATGACATTTTCACAATCTTTAAATATTCATATTCCCTTTTTTGATCACTCATGTTCAACATTTCCTATAAAACTGATATCACTTACTATAAGATCCACTTACAGTACCTATATGAGATATATAATTTTAAACATTAGACTAACTAACTAATTAACTTTTATTAACTGCTCCCGTCTTCATAGGCCAATTACCTTTACTAAAACTTTGGTTCTAAAAACACTAGGTAAGAATTTTTTAAGTCAAATGGCAAACGTTGTTTATAAGTCAAATGAGAATCATTGCAGTAACTCCAACTTTTTTGACATTTTAAGGAGCATGTATAATGCCCTGATGTTGTCGAAGGACCGTCATGATACATATTAGCTACAGTTGAAAATGGTTTTTCATGAAATTGATAACTGAGAAGCCACGAAATTTTTGATACAAGTTGTCAAGTTCCATCAGGTCTACATCGTTGGAAAACTAAAATGACATACTGACCATAAGTTCGTATAAATAATGTGGACAGCATTGGACACTTACATTGGGTACACACCATATTATGATCAGCTGCTTTAACTAGATTATTAAATGACACTAATTTGCAGTCTGGTAAAATCAAATATATAAATCTTTCAGTGTCTATTCTAGTAGTACTTGATAAACTACAATTGTCGCAGTCATGCTGCCATTGATAAGAAAGGCTAAAAAGATTTTCTACATCTACACCTTCATCTTCCAAAACACCAAACATATACATTAAAAACTCCTGACAATCATGCTGAATGTTCTGTGAAAATTTATCTTGACCAGAACGCATGTCTAAAATATTTCGAATTTCTGTTACACTTTCTATTTGTGCTCTATCACTGCTACATTTCTCAAACACAGAATTCAATAAACCGCACAATCTTTGATCCCGATTTTCAACAATCTGTTCTTCTAAAGTTTGAAGAAAAAAACAACATTAACCACTACATTAGCATAGCAGTTGACACCAGAACTGTTTTCAAACTGAAATCCAACAACATTTTCATCAGAATCCGTTTTCTTTCTGTTTCCAATTACATTTTCATCTACTTTTTGTCTTTTTGCTACTACCTCACTACAATTACTCTTTTTCGGCCTACCACACGTTTTTCAAACAGAGGATATTGTGGCAAATGTGGAACATACTCTCTTCTTAACCTATTGTATTCTTTAACACAATCTAGATCTGCACAAATCTTAGTCTCATCACACTTAATCAAGTACAATCCTGAAAAAATTCTGACTCGTGATAATGCCACATATGCCATACCCTCTTTAAACACAGAACTTCCAATGTTCACCAAAGCACAATCTACACTTAAACCTTGAGATTTATGAATTGTCACTGCATATGCCAAACAAACAGGAAACTGTTTTCGGCGAACATATAAGTCTTTTACAAGCAAATATCTAGCAGAACAACAACTGATTTGTTGTACTTGCTCAATGCTATCAATTTCTATAGTTCACAAAATCAACAACATGACCCATTGCTCCATTTACCAGACCTCTTTCAACATTTAAATTCCTTCTCAAAATGATACGACAATTTAAACACACATTCAGAGTCTTTTCAAAACCAGCTGTTTTAGATATACTCTTCTCTAATGAATCCAATTTTGTTTTTAAATTTTCTGACAAAATAATTGTTGCTCCCATATGCTCTATTTTATCTATTGCTTCCAGTTTCACAATCTCTTCATTTTCTAATTTTAACATTTTGTTGTTGAAGATGGAACATTCTTGCAGAGTTTGCATCAAACATATCCCAGATTTGTTCTCAGTAATTTTCTTGAAAATATTCTCTGGAAGAATGTTTTCATTTGGATACAAATTTGAAATTAATCGTGCATATAAAGCTTCTTTTCCATCTTCACTTACTTTTCCGATTCTTACATCTTGTAGAATATTTTTATATTGTTCATCCTTTGCCTGTCGCATATTTTGAAGCAGTTCTGCATATTTGAAATTTAACCATATATTAACCTTTCCAATGCTTCCAAGAGATTTCCTGGTATCTTCATGCGTGAGTATTTTAAACACTGGTTGTCCTTTTACTGGAGTCAACTGCATATGGCCGGGATGCCTGTCACCCCCTCCCAACACAATCCCCAAGGATGGGAAGACGGACGCAGTTCTGAACTTTTGGAAGGCGGGAGGGAGTTACCCTCCCGGCCGTATTTATTAAAATATGAAACAAAATTAAAACATTAAAATAACAGTTTCATATCATGTACAATTTTCATTTATTACATTATGATGAAGACACGTTGATTGGCTAACCTTAACAAATCTCTAGTACAAAGGTTTTCCTAGCCGAGTCTAACATCCTGCCAATGCATACTTTTCTAAATTAAAATTGTACATCCTAGCATTACGGGCCAACGGCAAGGTCGCAACCAGTGTCAGATCCCAACCACCAGAACTCCCCCCTCACGGTGTGAGGGCGGGCGCACAGAGGACTGTACCTCTGTGCCAACTCCAATTTCCCTTGTCTTCGCGGGGGCCCTCTATTTAACTCAACGCCATCTTAATGGTCGTCCGAGGACTCGTGTGAAGTGTCTAGAAGGTAGCGTGGACCCCCCTCCCACCCCACACTGCTTCTCATATCCACCGTCGCGGATATCCTGGCCCCGGGAAATTCGTAGGAGGGGCATCGAGCCACCTCCTCCCCTGGAAGGGGCCTATGACCACCTTCCCTTAGGCGACCCCATACTTAGTGGGTGCCGCCTCCCCGTGTGAGGGGCCAATGGCCGCCTCCCCCCGGGCGCTCCCATCCATAATGGGTGGCGCCCCCCTCTAGGGATCTTGAAATTACTGCTCACCGATCTTGACCTTACCGCCCGACCAAATAATAAATACGACGTTTGTGTACCTACTAAGAAAGAAAATTAGCCTCTAACGTGCAATCTTTATTACTTATATGTACGACACATCCTTCAACTAGACAGTTATACTCGCTCTATCAAGGAAGAAAATTGTTATGAACAAGTCACTTTATTGCAGTACTAACATCGACATTTTTATTAACGACTAAACCAGGAGAGAAAAGATGTTATCAAAGCAAAAACATTTTATTGCAGTACTAGCTTCGCCATAGGGGGCTGGTGGGTGGGTCTCAAAATTGCTCCTTGTTCCGTCGAGGGCTCACGTGCAACGAGGGGTGCAGCTTCCTAGCACAGGAACAAGAGGATGCTTCTTCGGATTGCTGCTCCTTTTATTCCTCTTCGGGAGGGCGTGTACCCTCCTCCGGTACGCCTACGGGGCGTGGCCAACGGTGTAGGTGTCTAGGACAACCCCTCTTGGGCGGGAAAAGGCGCGCCCCGGCTACGCCGCTTCGGGCATACCAGCCGTGACACGCCCCCGCACAAAATGGTTTCCCGGGAGGATCCGGGCCCCCGACCATACGTTCGGGGGGACCGAGTGGTCGCCCCTTTCCATATGGCCGGGATGCCTGTCACCCCCTCCCAACACAATCCCCAAGGATGGGAAGACGGACACAGTTCTGAACTTTTGGAAGGCGGGAGGGAGTTACCCTCCCGGCCGTATTTATTAAAATATGAAACAAAATTAAAACATTAAAATAACAGTTTCATATCATGTACAATTTTCATTTATTACATTATGATGAAGACACGTTGATTGGCTAACCTTAACAAATCTCTAGTACAAAGGTTTTCCTAGCCGAGTCTAACATCCTGCCAATGCATACTTTTCTAAATTAAAATTGTACATCCTAGCATTACGGGCCAACGGCAAGGTCGCAACCGGTGTCAGATCCCAACTACCAGAACTCCCCCCTCACGGTGTGAGGGCGGGCGCACAGAGGACTGTACCTCTGTGCCAACTACAATTTCCCTTGTCTTCGCGGGGGCCCTCTATTTAACTCGACGCCATCTTAATGGTCGTCCGAGGACTCGTGTGAAGTGTCTAGAAGGTAGCGTGGACCCCCCTCCCACCCCACACTGCTTCTCATATCCGCCGTCGCGGATATCCTGGCCCTGGGAAATTCGTAGGAGGGGCATCGAGCCACCTCCTCCCCTGGAAGGGGCCTATGACCACCTTCCCTTAGGCAACCCCATACTTAGTGGGTGCCGCCTCCCCGTGTGAGGGGCCAATGGCCGCCTCCCCCCGGGCGCTCCCATCCATAATGGGTGGCGCCCCCCCTCTAGGGATCTTGAAATTACTGCTCACCGATCATGACCTTACCGCCACAGGCCGGATAGTTGACCGGCTATCCGGCCCCCCCACAAACTCCTACTAAAGGTCATGCTTTTACAAACCCCTTAACCACGCTATGAAATCTCCTATGAGTAAGACATTCCCCTCCCGGGATAAATGGACCCCATCCCCGAGATACATGTGATCCCCCCGAATACATCCATGCGGAATACAGTGCAACTGCGCAGAGCAAAACAACCTACTAAGTTTGTTATTGACCTTTTTTACTGAATTGTTCAGCGCTGACACAGAGAGGCCCCCCCGCCACACCTTCCTGGGGATCATGTGTGACCATGCTATCGTGTACCCCGGGATCCTTCTCGCCAGCCAGCTAACAGTAGACAGAACCCCCTTGAGTAGTACTCGTCGACCAAGTGTCACTAAGTCATTGCCTCCCAGGTGTACTATGATTACAGATGGCGGTGACCTTGTCCGCCCTAACAGTTCCTCAACAAAACATTGAAACTGGTCAATACAGAGCCCGCCCCTTCCGTGGAAGGTCACTCTGTACCCGTATTCCCCAGCCGCGTGAATCACGTCACCTGCTTTGAATACGTCCCCGGCCCGCCTCACGTATGAGTGGCCCACGACCCACACCACTTTTTCCTCAGCCGGTGATCTCCGACCGCTGGTCCCCAGGTGCCGGGTCGCCGGCACAGTCCGCCCCGCAGAGCATGCTCGCGAAACTGTAAACCAAACAGAAGACAAGAGGCGTGAGTGCATGACATTGGCTTCATAACATGTGGAAAGGGGCGACCATTCGGTCCCCCCGAACGTATGGTGGAGTACCACGATCCCCCCGGGAAGCCATCTTGGGCGGGAGGCGAGTCTCGGCTGGTATGCCCGTAGTGGCGTAGCCGGGGCGCGCCTTTTTCCCGCTCTGGAGTGGGCTGGCCTAGACACTGACGTGGCCGGCCACGCCCTCTGGGCAGGCCGGGGCGGGTTTACGCCCGCCCTGAAGACGGATAAAAGGAGCAACAAGCCAAGGAAGCATCCTCTTGTTCCTGTGCTCTGAAGCTGCACCCCTCGCTGCACGTGAGCTCGAGACGGAACGAAGAGCCAATTTTGAGCGTTGTAATCTTTCTTGTTTGTTTTGCAGATACTCTGTCGGAGAATGCCTAAAAAGGCGGGAAAGCGAATGACTACCGACCAGATGCTGCGTGTGCTCATGAAGGAGGTGACCGACCTAAAGAAGCGAATGGCGGAGAAAGACGAGGAAGGGGGACCAAAACGGCCTCTGGCAGGAGCAGCTCCGGGGGGAAGAGGCAAGAGGCCCAGAAGGGGAGCAGCTGGGGAAGACGTCCCAGTTCCCTGTGCCCCACTCGAAGCACCCACTCCTGTGCCGGAGGAAGGGAATCCGATTCCCGTAGTGGTCACCCCCGTGTCCGGGGAGGATATGCCGCCCGAACTGGCGGCGCAATTAGCAGCGTGGTTGGGAAAAGGTAGCAAGGGCGCCACGGCTGATGACGCACAGGTATTAATGAAACAGCTGCGGGAAACAAGGGAAGCGACGAAGGCACCATCGCCGGCTGCGGCAGTTGAGAAACCATCTGGGTCAGTCGCAGATACAGCTTCCGGTTCAGGTAAGCGGCCATTGCCGATTGCGCGGGATGAGTCTGCACCCTCTCGAAGGGAAAGGTTGGGTCAACATGTCCCTCTGGCTACCAAGGAGAAGATATGGGCAGGGGAGTATATAAACATTTTCTCGTTGCTTACCGATCATTATGAGATGGAGCATGTTAAGAGTCAAAAGGAGCTCATGCACCCGAGTGTTTGGCGCGCAAAGATGGCCGCCTTTAAGGTACATGAAAACATCGGTAATTGGGGCAAAGCATGGGGGGTTTTTACATCCATCTTAGGTGAACGTAGGCCCGAATTGCTGCCCGAATTGCCGATTTATCAGTCACGGATCATGGGGTATTCAGTGTCTCATGAGGGCAACCATTGGTTTTGTTACGACAATGTTTTCAGAAAAGCAAAAGAGCACGATAAAAATTTAACTTGGGATTGTTATGATTCTGTGTCCTGGTCCAAAATGGAGGATTCTGGTATGTTGAAGGTGCCATTGGTAGGGAGTTACGTGGGTGAGTCCTCCCGCCAATATGCGGGGACGCCCTTTCGATCAGGTACGAGTAACGACAATCACTCGAGGCCGACCGGCACCGCAGGTAAAAGGGGGGTTTGTTGGAACTTTAACAGGGGGAAATGTACTAGGCCCCAGGGGTCATGCAAATTTAGGCACGAATGTGGGGGGTGCGGGCAATCGTCCCATCCTGAGTCCATGTGCAGAGCCAAAACGGGTGATAACGGGGGTAGAGGGGGCGCCAAACAGGTCTGACATAGTCCAAGGGGCGCCCTTACCTACTCCGATTGATACCATGGCAATGATTCCCTGGCTCAGTGAATACCCGGATCACGCTTCCGCTGGGGTGTTACGGGACGGTTTTTCGTATGGTTTCCGCATCCCGGTGGGGGAGTTCCAGGGTATAGCAAAATGTAAAAAACAGATATCGGTCTTACAGCATACGGCCGTGGTACAGGAAAAGATCGGGAAAGAGGTGGCTCGAGGTCGAGTCGCCGGTCCATTTAATATGCCACCAGTTGCTAACTTTGTTTGTTCCCCTTTAGGGGTGGTCCCCAAGAAGGACCCGGGTGAGTTTCGGCTGATACATAACTTATCAGCCCCACGTGGTCTTTCCGTAAACGAGGCAATAGACCCGGAAGTGTGTTCGGTGCGGTACGCATCCTTCGATGAGGCCGTAGCCATATTGAATCGCCTGGGGCCCGGAGCGCTGATGGCAAAATGTGATATCGAGTCAGCGTTCCGGTTGCTCCCGGTACATCCAGACGATCAGCGTCTCCTGGGTTTCATGTTTCAGGGGCACTACTACATGGATAGGTGCATGCCGATGGGGTGCTCTATATCGTGTGCCTATTTCAAAAAGTTCAGTTGCTTCCTGCAATGGGTCTTCACAAGGAAGACGGGGTTTAAAAATGTTATGCATTATCTCGATGACTTTTTGTTTCTGGGGGCAGCCGGGGATCCAGACTGTGGACAGGCTTTGACTGCATTTGGTGTCTTGATGAACCAATTTGGCGTGCCATTGGCACCGGGTAAGACTGTGGGTCCCTTGACTTGCCTCGAGTTTCTGGAGATCGAGCTCGATTCCGAAGAAGGTTGTTTTCGTTTACCAGATGACAAGGTGTTAAGATTCAGGGCATCCTTGCAGATGTGTATAAGTGAGTCTAAGGTGAAGCTACATCAATTACAGCAATTGGTGGGACAGTTGAATTTTGCCCTGAGAGTTATACCGATGGCCCGCCCCTTTTCCCGCTCGATCGCTCAAGCCATGGTCGGCCTGAGGGAGGGTCACCATCGCACAAGGCTCTCGGTAGAGGTTCGCCAGGACATGCGCATTTGGTTGGCATTTCTGGCGGATTTCAACGGTCGAATTGTCTGGAACAAACCGGCCGTGTCTTCTGAGGAGCTGGGGCTGTGGACAGATTCGGCAGGGAGCATTGGTTTTGGTGCCATATTCGGCACACAGTGGTCGGCACAAAAATGGCCGTCATGGTGGCATGATAGTGGTCTGACGAGCAACATTGCTTTCCTAGAACTTTTCCCCATACTGGTGGCCCTGAGAACTTGGCCTGAGGGGTTCAGAGATCACTCGGTGGTATTCTGGTCTGATAACATGACCGTTGTTGAGTGTATCAATAGCCAGGCAGCACGGTGCAAATGGATTCTGAGATTGCTCAAGGAAATTGTGTTATTATGTATGCAATTGAATGTAATATTTAGGGCACGACATGTCCCGGGGGTGATGAACCAAGCGGCTGATGCGCTTTCTCGTTTTCATATGCAGGCCTTCTGGGGTTTTCTGCCCACAGCGGACCCGGTGGCAGCACCCTTTCCCGAAGCTCTCTGGTCTCTCGGTGCCCAGAACTACAGGACCTCGTGGGAGAGAGTTTAGCACCCAGGACGAGGAAGGCATACGAAGGGGCGTTCCGTTGCTATTGTGTCTTTTTGGGGGCGGCTAGAAGGGAGCTTTGGGGTCAGGAGGAGTTGGTAGTGAAATTCCTGCTGTCGTTACATCACGCAGGCAAATCAGTGGCTACGGCCCACAGGCATCGGGCCGCCATTTCTTTTGTGGCTAGGGCTCATGGGATCCAGGACCCGACAGCGTCTTTCATTGTACAAAAAGCGCTACGTGGGTGGCAACGCCTTGAGGGTCGCAGAGTAGATGAAAGGCGCCCGATAGGTTTGGATAGGTTGGCCCTGTTATTATCTAAACTCCCTGCAACATGTTCATCCCAGTATGAAACGGTGTTATTTCGAGCCGCCTTTACGCTGGCATTCCATGGGGCCATGCGAGTAAGCGAACTAGTGGCGAAGAACAAGCAGGATGTGATGGGGGGACTGTGCCGAGAGCACGTTCAGATCAGAGGGGAGACAATGACTCTCTCGTTCGTCAGGTCCAAGACCGATCAGGGTGCAAGGGGTGATTGCACAATCATACGAAGGATTCCTGGGTCCTCCATGTGCCCGGTGAGTTGTGTAGAGGAATATTTGGCACACAGAGTGGCATCATGGGGGGGACCTGCTGATACCACCCCACTGACAAGGTTTCAGTTTCAGCGGGTGCTTGCGATGTCGATTACTGCTGCGGGCTTGAACCCGGGCGAGTTTGGGACCCATTCCTTTCGGATAGGGGCTGCTACAGAGGCTACAGCCAGGGGTCTGAATGTCGAACAAGTTAAACGTGTGGGGCGTTGGTCCTCCAATTGTTATAAGAGGTATGTGCGGTTGCACATGTTGTGAAGCTGTAATGATGTACTCACGCTTCTTGTTTTTGTTTGGTTTCAGTTGCGCAAGCCTATGAGGCGGGGCGGACTATGCAGTCGACCCAACACCGGGCCAGCGGTCAGACATCACCGGCTGTGAGAGAGGAGGTGTGGGTCGTGGGCCACTCATACGTGAGGCGTGCCGCGGACGTATTCAAAGCAGGTGATATGGTTCACGTGGCTGGGGAATACGGGTACAGGGTGTCCTTCTACGGAAGGGGCGGACTCTGTATTGACCAGTTTCAATCATTTTTCGAGGGTTTGCTAGGGCGGACGAGGTCACCGCCGTCTATAGTCATAGTACATCTTGGGGGCAATGATTTGGTCACCACTGGTAGACGACTTCTTCTCGAGGCGATGCTATCCACTGTAAGTTGGTTGGCGAGGAGAGTTCCAGGGTGCACGATTGCATGGTCCCATATGATCCCACGAAAAGTGTGGCGGGGGGCTGTTTCTGTTTCTGCTCTGAATCATTCAGTGAGAAAAATCAATAACAAAGTGAGTAGATTGTTCCGTTCCAATACACTGCATTCGATTTCGCATGGTTGTATTACTGGTGACAGTATGTATTTGGGGGATGGTGTTCATTTGTCCCGGGTGGGGAACGAGTTACTCATAGGGGACTGTATAGCTTGGCTAAAGACTTTGAGACATGACCTTTAGGTAGGAGTGTTGTGGGGGGTCCGGATAGCCGGTCAACTATCCGGCCTGTGGCGGTAAGGTCATGATCGGTGAGCACTAATTGGAAGATCCCTATGAGTGGGCGTCACCCATTACGGATGGGAGCGCTCGAGGGAGGTGGCCATTGGCCCCTCAACGGGGTAGGCGGCCCCTTCTAAGGATGGGCCGCCGAAAGGAAAGGAAAGGCGGTCAAGGCCCCTTCCTGGGTAGGAGGGGCTACAGCCCCCTCCTGGAGAATTTCCCGGGGCCAGGTCATCTGCGACGGCAGATGCGGTAAGTTGTGTGGGGTTTGGGGGGGGTCTACGCTACCTTCTAGATACCTCACACGAGTCCTCGGACGACCTTCAAGTGGCGTCGAGTTTATTGGGGCCCCCGTCAAGTCAAGGGAAATTGGTAGTTGCACTCGAGGTACTCCTCTGTGCGGTCGCCCCTCACAAGTGAGGGGGATATTTCTGGGTTAGGGATCTTGACACCGGTTATGACCTTGCCGTTGGCCCTTAAACGTTAGGATGTACAATTTCAAAATTTCAAGTTAAATGTTTTGTAGGATGTTAGTTCGGCTAGGAGAACCTTTGTATTAGAGAATATGTTAAGGTTAGCCAAAACATCGCAATGTGGTCATGAAATTGTACATAATATGAAACTGTTATTTTAATGTTTTAATTTTGTTTCATATTTTAATAAATACGGCCGGGAGGGTCACTCCCTCCCGTCTTCCAAAAGTTCAGAACTGTTTCCGGTTTCCCATCCTTGGGGATTGTGTTGAGAGGGGGTGGCGGGTATCTCGGCCATATGGAAAGGGGCGACCATTCGGTCCCCCCGAACGTATGGTGGAGTACCACGATCCCCCCGGGAAGCCATCTTGGGCGGGAGGCGAGTCTCGGCTGGTATGCCCGTAGTGGCGTAGCCGGGGCGCGCCTTTTTCCCGCTCTGGAGTGGGCTGGCCTAGACACTGACGCGGCCGGCCACGCCCTCTGGGCAGGCCGGGGCGGGTTTACGCCCGCCCTGAAGACGGATAAAAGGAGCAACAAGCCAAGGAAGCATCCTCTTGTTCCTGTGCTCTGAAGCTGCACCCCTCGCTGCAAGTGAGCTCGAGACGGAACGAAGAGCCAATTTTGACCCACCCACCAGCCCCTGAGGACAGCAAGTGGTTTTGAATAAAGTTTGATGTGGTAACTCTTATTTGGTTTACAGGTTCGGATTATTATCGTGATAAACTTGGAATATGCAATAAAGAAAGGTCAATTTTGTGGTATATTTTGCAAATAAAGTTATCTTGCTCTAGTGTTGATCAGTAGCATGTTATTAATAAAGTTGTCCTACTGTCTTTTAGTAATTTAGCCTTTAAGTTTAGAACTGTCGTATTTATTTTGGTCGGGCGGTAAGGTCATGATCGGTGAGCACTAATTGGAAGATCCCTATGAGTGGGCGTCACCCATTACGGATGGGAGCGCTCGAGGGAGGTGGCCATTGGCCCCTCAACGGGGTAGGCGGCCCCTTCTAAGGATGGGCCGCCGAAAGGAAAGGAAAGGCGGTCAAGGCCCCTTCCTGGGTAGGAGGGGCTACAGCCCCCTCCTGGAGAATTTCCCGGGGCCAGGTCATCTGCGACGGCAGATGCGGTAAGTTGTGTGGGGTTTGGGGGGGGTCTACGCTACCTTCTAGATACCTCACACGAGTCCTCGGACGACCTTCAAGTGGCGTCGAGTTTATTGGGGCCCCCGTCAAGTCAAGGGAAATTGGTAGTTGCACTCGAGGTACTCCTCTGTGCGGTCGCCCCTCACAAGTGAGGGGGATATTTCTGGGTTAGGGATCTTGACACCGGTTACGACCTTGCCGTTGGCCCTTAAACGTTAGGATGTACAATTTCAAAATTTCAAGTTAAATGTTTTGTAGGATGTTAGTTCGGCTAGGAGAACCTTTGTATTAGAGAATATGTTAAGGTTAGCCAAAACATCGCAATGTGGTCATGAAATTGTACATAATATGAAACTGTTATTTTAATGTTTTAATTTTGTTTCATATTTTAATAAATACGGCCGGGAGGGTCACTCCCTCCCGTCTTCCAAAAGTTCAGAACTGTTTCCGGTTTCCCATCCTTGGGGATTGTGTTGAGAGGGGGTGGCGGGTATCTCGGCCATATGCAACCGCACATACCTCTTATAACAGTTCGAGGACCATCGCCCCAGTTGTTTCACCTCCTCAACACTCTGACCCCTGGCTGTAGCCTCTGTAGCAGCCCCTATCCTAAAGGAATGGGCCCCGAAATCGCCCGGGTCCAAGCCCGCCGCTGCGATTGCCATCGTTAGCACCCGCTGGAACTGAAACCTTGTCAGTGGGGTGGCGTTGATGTGTCTCAGCAAGCTTCCCCCCCATGCATCCGCCCTTTGCGCCACATATTCCTCAACGCACTTCACCGGGCACATGGGGGACCCTCGCATGCGCTGGACTACAATACTGTCTCCCATTGCACCCTGATCGGTCTTGGACCTGGCTATCGTGATCACCATTGAATCACCCTTGATCAGAAAATGATCCCGACACAGCCATCCCTCTACATCTTTCTTATTTCTTGCTACCAGCTCGCTCACCCGCATAGCCCCATGGAACGCTAATGCGAAAGCGGCCCGGAACAGCACTGCTTCAAACTGGGAGGAACACGTCGTGGGGAGTATCGACATCAGCAGGGACAACCTTTCTAACCCAATCGGGCGCCTTTCGTCTACTTTCCGACCCTCAAGGCGTTGCCAACCCCGAAGGGCCTTCTTTACCAAAAAGGAAGATGTGGGGTCCTTGATGCCATGTGCCTGCGCCATGAATGCAATGGCGGCTCGGTGCCTATTGGCTGTTGTTGATTGTGCATTTTTGGGTCCCGCAGGGGAGGTCAAGTGGGGTCAGGAGGAGTGTGTCTTGAATTTTCTGGTAGCACTCCTTGTTCCGTCGAGGGCTCACGTGCAACGAGGGGTGCAGCTTCCTAGCACAGGAACAAGAGGATGCTTCTTCGGATTGCTGCTCCTTTTATTCCTCTTCGGGAGGGCGTGTACCCTCCTCCGGTACGCCTACGGGGTGTGGCCAACGGTGTAGGTGTCTAGGACAACCCCTCTTGGGCGGGAAAAGGCGCGCCCCGGCTACGCCGCTTCAGGCATACCAGCCGTGACACGCCCCCCGCACAAAATGGTTTCCCGGGAGGATCCGGGCCCCCGACCATACGTTCGGGGGGACCGAGTGGTCGCCCCTTTCCAGTAGATCTCCAAAAACAATAATGTGTTTTCCTCCAAACAACACATCATACTCTGTTCTAAGAATTTCTTGCATTCTCAAATGCACAAAAGCAAGCATTAGATTTGAGACCATGCTTACTTCATCAATGATAAGAAGTTTCATTTTCTTCAGGACTCTGGAAACTTCAGAACAGGCATCTCCAGATAGCTTGTTGTAATGCAATTTATTATCATGCTCAACTGGCAGCATCAGTAAACGATGTAGAGTAATCCCTTTAATGTTATGTGCTGCCAGTCCAGTTGGAGCGGTTACAACACAAGACAGCGGTGATTCAGTCCTTTTCTGCTGATAAGTTGCTATTGCTTTCATCAGAAAACTTTTTCCTGTCCCCGCTTCTCCACTTACGTACAGTCAGACAGGCTTAAATGATGTACATGAGCACTCTTTTTTCTCATGTCTAAATCCATGTTCAATCTGTTCTGTGACTTCATCATATATCTTTTTCTGCTCAATGTTTAGTTGCTCCACCAAATCTTCTAAGTTAACTACATCCTCTTGAGCTTGTTCCATAGCTCTTTCCACCTCATCCATGGCAGTGGCAGCTTCATTTTGGATAATTGGTCCTCCTAGTGGATCCTGACTCAATGAAGTAGAACTCCGACTGTCTTGAGAACTGTCTCTAGCAATCTATTCAGCAATTGTGGCTTCTTGCTCTATTTCTTCAATCAACATTTGCAGATAATTTGGAAAAACAGGACATTCTATGGTATCCTTGGTTGCATTAAAAGAATCTTCGTAACAGAGAAAATATCCAAGTAGTTCCTCTTCTGTACGCCATAGCTTAAAGAGTTGCAAAAGAGCTAAATAGTAAAATTCTCTTTTGTCTGGAGATTCACAACTCAATTTTCGATGATTAATCAAATGGCCTTTTCTCTGCTTCACTAGACATCCTTCATACCCAATGACAGCATATTTTCCATTATTGACATCTTCTGTGATGTTCCTTTTATAACTATAGTTTTGCAGAACTTTATACAATCAAGTGTTCTCAAGGGGAGTACTTCTATTTGGATAGTATGTATCCAACATGTTAGTCTTCAAAATATCTGTACTGTTTGGTTCTTTCTCCGCCAAATACTCAATTTTTTGTACAGATTTCAAAACTCGGTTTCGTGTTGCAGCAAGACCTAGACTCACCTAAATGATTGTTCTAGATTTGGCATAGAGACTTGCTGATGATAACCGATCAGAACATTCATAGTCTCCAATTTCTCGATGCGACAACATCTTCAGACTGTAACTATATAATTTCTTGCTTAGACTCTTTTCATGTGAAATGTCCTCCCACATTTCCTTCAGGTCTGTCTTTTCTTTTTTTTGATGTAAGATGTCACATATCGAGCCACAGCAATAGAGTTGTCAGCAACGAACTGAATATCCATCTTAGCATTCCACATGGACAAAATCACTGGGTTGTAGTCGTTGATGTACTTGGACTCTTCGTTTCTTTTTAAATTGTATGTATTTTTTGGTGATTTCCTCGTCACAGTATGTCGTAGAGATGACATCAAATTATTTACTCTTCCCTTAGAAATCTCTGGTCGTGGAAACGCAAAACAACATTTTATGTAGAACTTTTCCTTGTTTTTGAATTTTTGACGACAGTACTTCCCACAACGATGTGATTGAAAGCGTAAAACTTGTTGCCTTAAATTGTTTTCTTCAGTAGTTTTTGGAACAGCACATGTTGAATACTCTTCAATGAAACTCATCACTGTTTCATACAAATCTGATCCAAATTTGGGTGCATCTTTAATCCGCAACAACATATGTATATGAGGAGCACCTCTCGCTTGATACTCCTTTCTCCAAAACAAATCTAAAACCTCTCCAAGAGGAGGATTTTTTTTATTGGTAATAACAGACATCATAGCTTCACATCTATGATTGAAATATCTGCATACATTCACTGGATCCAAAGAACACAGTTCTCCTGGTGTTTTCAATTCTATATTTTGTATATTTGCATTTGCCTCACGTAGAAATTCAAGTAAGTCGTCCCATGCAATGCATGCTCGGCACAGCTAAGAGTGAGGAACCATGTAGGAGTTCCTAAGGTTCTTAGCATACATTTCAATTCCCCATGACGACGGTACCAATACTCGTTTGTACCACGTTGACATGCCATGAGATTGATTAGATGAGATTCCAAAATATTATCTTGCAGATTGACTTTCTCCATAAAGTCCCTCACCAAAACATTTTGCAGATGTGCTCCACTTTTCATTATATGGTTTACTGCATATGAAAGTCCAGACAAGTCACTTTCATACAGTAGAGGAAACAAATATGGTATGCATTGACGAAACCTTGGATCTTCAGCATATAATCTTAAAGTCCGGTATTCAGAAGCAGGAATTTGAACTGGTCGATCGTCATATCGTCCACCTCGACCTGTTGGAAATAGCTGTGGAAAACAAAGAGCTTCCAAACTTTCTTCCCATAGACTAATGGGACTTCCTTTTGCTGCTTTCATTTGAAACAAGTCAATTGCATTCCCCATTACTTCTATGGAATGCAAAGGATGAACAGTATAATGTTCATATATTTCTTCACCTATAGACACATCAACTTTTTCAATTTGGCCGACTGAACAATCACTGTCTTCTTCTGCAGCTATTTCCTCTGCTCTAACACATACATGTTTGTAGTACTCATTGTTTTTGACCAAATACAACGTTGCCTTTTTGACTTTCCTAACATCCACTAAATCTTGCCAGATTTTCTTACTCTTTGTCGGAACCCCGTTAACTAGAATAACTAAAGGTTCCTCTTCCACTTTTTCTACACCAATTATATCAATATCTTTCTTGAAATCTAGAGGCAAATAAACAACTCTTCCCTTTAATCCTCTCGGTAATTCTGAAGGAGGCAATTTCCCTGTCTTAGGCTCCATGCGAACAATTGCCTGAAAAGGATGGACACATTGAATCAAAATAGATTCATATGTATTTAAATCCATCAATTCAGCAGGAATGTCTACCAACTCAAGATTATTATAAACAGCTCTAGCAGGCATTCTGTTTTCCTTTAATTTATTATAACAATATTTACAAATACGCTGATCAAAACTCAAATCAAAAGAATTCTCCACCAACAAATAAGTTGCCAAACTCCTCCATTCGCTATTATTTTCCATTTCACTTTTTGCATATAAATCAACTAACCTAGTCTGAATCTTATAATGAGTCCGTCGACAACACACACAAGTAAAATTAGGCCTTTCACTTGATTTCAACTGAAACTTGCTAATTTCCTGGACAAACTTTTCTGTACTTGAAATCTGTACATTGTCTTCCACATTACCTTGTATTACTGTGTCAATTTCTACACTGTCCTCTTTTTCACAAAAATTACAAATCTCAATTTCTTCACAAATATTCTTCACAAATAATTCAGTTCCATGCAAAAGAGCACTTTTTAACTGTTTAAGCTTAAGTGCTCGACTTTTTGCATAATACAACCTTCTCACTAATTTCCTCATTTTGTTATGATGCACAGCTAACATCCTAAAATGATGAAAAACACTCAGACATACTTTTCTTGAAAGACAAGCCAATGAATGTCCATGCAAACCTGTGTTTTCTCTCACTCTGCAAGGATCTAAGTCTTGTAACATCTTCATTTTCTGTTTTAGACTTTTCTTGCTATATGTACGTAAGAAATTACGAAGCACATCAATGGAATCCTGTCGAACACTACAAATACTACTACACTTCCAATTGTACACTGGACCCTTAGTACGTCTTCCTAAAACTTCCTCACTTATTACCTCTTCTACATCTCTAGACACAAGTTTCTCTTTTTCAATTGGACAACCGTCTTTCACCTCATATGCTCGACCACTGGTGTCAACTGCATGCACCAAATTATTCTCCTGGAAGTAACTCTCCTCATTAAAAAATGTCTCACAACTTGAACTATTCATCCATTCTCCAGAAAAAACTTTACAAAAATTAGTTCGATTAATTACTCTTTTGCATCTACTGTTTGATTTGAAAAGATCAATTGTCTTGTTAAGTCTCCTAATTCTATTGATGACTAAAATAAATAATTTGTTCTTAACTTCAAAAGCTTGATCAACAATCTTCTCTACATTTTTCTTTTTCTTATAAAAAGCAGCTCTCTGTGTACCTTTCTTAATGTTTTTTAATAAATTTAAAACTACCCTATTGCGAAACATTCATTTACGAATGTCCCTAAATTGATTTTTCCTTCTATTCCTATACATATTATTGCCTCCTGCTGCAGTAGTAAGATTTTGGGGGGCCTCTCCTTTCTCTTCAAATTTGGTCTCTACTTCTCTAAATTCACATTTAGATTATCATTTTTTTTATGTACATATGTTCAGAAAAAAAGACTTTGTTGTCTTACCAGGAGCTTTTTTCGCGTTTTTTGTAGTATTTGTTGTAGAAGACTGCTTTATTTCCATTGCTGTTTTTCTTTTTTTCCGATAATCATCTTTCCTTCTCCTCTGCCTTAAGGGCATATTTCTTTACTATTGAAATGTTGATTTAAATCTGTGGTAAAAAAAAAAAACACATTATAGACCACTATTACCAAACAACAAAGCAATGACAATAAGTAAACAATATAAACACTATAATGCTTATACATATGACCATATCTCTGTTTTTTAAAAGTTATTCTAAAAAAATATTTCAGACATATGAATTGGTTTTACATTATTGACAAGGATTAGATAGTACCTGCATGAATAAAAAAATATTAGCACATTTCACAATCATATCACCTGTGTTTCCTCAGATTAGTAAGCAGATTGTGAACATGAGGTGAAGCCTGTCCTCGGAAGCATAGGTGATGAAGCCAGTGTCTAAGACTGCACTGGACTGGACTTCATGAAGCCTATCCCCCACTGCACTCTTAAACACAGCCCTCACCTTCTTTGTAACCCTGGAAAGACCTCTCTTGCAGTACACTCTTCAACACAAGCATCGACTCCTCTGCACCCCTGGACAATCCTCACCTCATCAGCAACCCTGAATAGAACTCAACTCATCTGCACCCCTAGACAGGTCTCAGTTCATAAACAGCCCTGGACACGCCTCATCTCATCTGCACCCTGTTACCATCAATTATACCCAATATATTGAGGCCTGTCCAAGGGTCCCAGATTATATAAGGCTTGTCTAAAGGTATATTTATTTATTCTCTCGGACACTATTTATTCCTTCTCAAAAATGTAAAAACCATTAATTTACCCCAAAATAGTTTTTTGAATAACATTTTAGAAACACAGCGCAGGTCCTATGTACAAGCATTCAATTTCACTACTGAAACCTCACTATTTCTCAAAATACAAATCCTTTATCTTGCAAATGTTGATAGCAAGCATTATCAAAAAGCAAGACACAAACCCACAGCAAAGAAACTCAGAGCCTTATTTCTGAAGGGCTTGCGCCACCGATGCGTCACTTTTTCCCTTGTTAAAAGTGATGCACCGGCGGCACAAGGCAATCATAAATAAGGTCCAAATGTAAATACCATTCATTTAGCCCAAAATCGTTTTTTGAATAACATTTTAGGGACACAGCGCAGGTCCTATATACAAGCATTCAATTTCACTACTGAAACCCCACTATTTTACAAAATACAAATCCTCTTTCTTGCAAATGTTGATTGCAAGCATTATCAAAAAGCAAGACACAAACCCACAGCAAAGAAACTCAAGGCCTTATTTCTGAAGGCCTTGCGCCACCGGTACGTCACTTTTTCCCATGTTAAAAGTGACGCACCGGCGGCACAAGGCAATCATAAATAAGGTCCAAATGTAAATACCATTGATTTGCCACTAAAATCGTTTTTTGAATAACATTTTAGAAACACAGCACAGATCCTATGTACACGCATTCAATTTCACTACTAAAACCTCACTATTTCACAAAATACAAATCCTCTATCTTGCAAATGTTGAGAGCAAGCATCAACAAAAAGCAAGACACAAACCCACAGCAAAGAAACTCAGGGCCTTATTTCTGAAGGCCTTGCGCCACCGGTGCGTCACTTTTTCCCATGTTAAATGTGACGCACCAGCGGCACAAGGCAATCATAAATAAGGCCCAAATGTAAATACCATTAATTTGCCCCTAAAATCGTTTTTTGAATAACATTTTAGAAACACAGCGCAGGTCTTATGTACAAGCATTCAATTTCACTACTAATACCTCACTATTTCACAAAATACAAATCCTCTATCTTGCAAATGTTGATAGCAAGCATTATCAAAAAGGAAGACAAAAACCCACAGCAAAGAAACTCAGGGCCTTATTTCTGAAGGCCTTGCGCCACCGGTGCGTCACTTTTTCACATGTTAAAAGTGATGCACCGGTGGCACAAGGCAATCATAAATAAGGCCCAAATGTAAATACCATTGATTTGCCCCATAAATCGTTTTTTGAATAACATTTTAGAAACACAGCGCAGGTCCTATGTACAAGCATTCAATTTCACTACTAAAACCTCACTATTTCACAAAATACAAATCCTCTATCTTGCAAATGTTGATAGCAAGCATTATCAAAAAGCAAGACACAAACCCACAGCAAAGAAACTCAGGGCCTTATTTCTGAAGGTCTTGCGCCACCAGTGCGTCACTTTTTCCCATGTTAAAAGTGACGCACAAGGCAATCATGAATAATGCCCTCAGTGTGCGTCCTAACCAAAGGTAACACAGGTGACAGGATTGTGAAAGTTTCAAATATTTTTAATTAATCACACAGGCACTATTTATTCCTTCTCAAAAATGTAAAAGCCATTGATTTGCCCTAAAATCGTTTTTTAATTAACATTTTAGGAACAGAGCACAAGTCCTTTGTACAAGCATTCTTTTTCACTACTGAAACCCCCTGCTTTGCACTAAAATCGTTTTTCAATTAACATTTTAGGAACAGAGCATAGGTCCTATGTATAAGCATTCATTTTCACTACTGAAACTCATTGATTTGCAATTAAATTGTTTTTCAATTACCATTTTAAGAACAGAACACAGGTCCTATGGACAAGCATTCATTTTCACTACTAAAACCCATTGATTTGCCCTAAAAGCGTTTTTTAATTAACAGTTTAGGAACAGAGCACAGGTCCTATATACAAGCATTCATTTTCAATACTCAAACCCATTGATTTACCCTAAAATCGTTTTTTAATTAACATTTTAGGAACAAAGAACAGGTCCTATGTACAAACATTCATTTTCACTACTAAAACCCATTGATTTGCCCTAAAATCGTTTTTTAATTAACATTTTAAGAACAGAGCACAGCTCCTATGTACAAGCATTCATGTTCACTACTCAAACCCATTGATTTACCCTAAAATCGTTTTTTTATTTAACATTTTAGTAACAGAGCACAGATCCTATGTACAAGCATTCAATTTCACTACTGAAACCTCACTATTTCACAAAATACAAATCCTCTATCTTGCAAATGTTGATAGCAAGCATTATCAAAAAGCAAGACACAAACCCACAGCAAAGAAACTCAAGGGCCTTATTTCTGAAGGCCTTGCGCCACCTGTGCGTCACTTTTTCCCTTGTTAAAAGTGATGCACCGGCGGCACAAGGCAATCATAAATAAGGTCCAAATGTAAATACCATTCATTTACCCCAAAATCGTTTTTTGAATAAGATTTTAGAAACACAGCGCAGGTCCTATGTACAAGCATTCAATTTCACTACTGAAACCTCACTATTTTAAAAAAATACAAATCCTCTTTCTTGCAAATGTTGATAGCAAGCATTAACAAAAACAAGACACAAACCCACAGCAAAGAAACTCAGGGCCTTATTTCTGAAGGCCTTGCGCCACCGGTGCGTCACTTTTTCCCATGTTAAAAGTGACGCGCCGGCGGCACAAGGCAATCATAAATAAGGCCCAAATGTAAATACCATTAATTTGCCCCTAAAATAATTTTTTGAATAACATTTTAGAAACACAGCGCAGGTCCTATGTACAAACATTCAATTTCACTACTAAAACCTCACTATTTCACAAAATACAAATCCTCTATCTTGCATTGTTGATAGCAAGCATCATCAAAAAGCAAGACACAAACCCACAGCAAAGAAACTCCGGGCCTTATTTCTGAAGGCCTTGCGCCACCGGTGCGTCACTTTTTTCCTATGTTAAAAGTGACGCACCAGCGGCACAAGGCAATCATAAATAAGATACAAATGTAAATACCATTGATTTGCCCCTAAAATCGTTTTTTGAATAAAACTTTAGAAACACAGCGCAGGTCCTATGTACAAGCATTCAATTTCACTACTAAAACCTGACTATTTCACAAAATACAAATCCTCTATCTTGCAAATGTTGATAGCAAGTATTATCAAAAAGCAAGACACAAACCCACAGCAAAGAAACTCAGGGCCTTATTTCTGAAGGTCTTGCGCCACCAGTGCATCACTTTTTCCCATGTTAAAAGTGACGCAACGGCGGCACAAGGCAATCATAAATAAGGCCCAAATGTAAATACCATTGATTTGCCCCACAATTGTTTTTTTAATAACATTTTAGAAACACAGCGAAGGTCCTATGTACAAGCATTCAATTTCACTACTGAAAGCTCACTATTTCAAAAAATACAAATCCTCTATCTTGCAAATGTTGATAGCATGCATTATCAAAAAGCAAGACACAAACCCACAGCAAAGAAACTCAGGGCCTTATTTCTGAAGGTCTTGCGCCACCAGTGCGTCACTTTTTCCCATGTTAAAAGTGACGCACCGGCGGCACAAGGCAATCATGAATAATGCCCTCAGTGTGCGTCCTAACCTAAGGTAACACAGGTGACAGGATTGTGAAAGTTTCAAATATTTTTAATTAATCCCACAGACACTATGTATTCCTTCTCAAAAATGTAAAAGCCATTGATTTGCCCTAAAATCGTTTTTTAATTAACATTTTAGGAACAGAGCACAGGTCCTTTGTACAAGCATTCTTTTTCACTACTGAAACCCATTGCTTTGCACTAAAATCGTTTTTCAATTAACATTTTAGGAACAGAGCATAGGTCCTATGTATAAGCATTCATTTTCACTACTGAAACCCATTGATTTGCAATTAAATTGTTTTTCAATTACTATTTTAAGAACAGAACACAGGTCCTATGGACAAGCATTCATTTTCACTTCTGAAACCCATTGATTTGCCCTAAAAGCGTTTTTTAATTAACATTTTAGGAACAGAGCACAGGTCCTATATACAAGCATTCATTTTCAATACTCAAACCCATTGATTTACCCTAAAATCGTTTTTTAATTAACATTTTAGGAACAGAGAACAGGTCCTATGTACAAACATTCATTTTCACTACTAAAACCCATTGATTTGCCCTAAAATCGTTTTTTAATTAACATTTTAAGAACAGAGCACAGCTCCTATGTACAAGCATTCATTTTCACTAGTCAAACCCATTGATTTACCCTAAAATCGTTTTTTATTTAACATTTTAGGAACAGAGCACAGATCCTATGTACAAGCATTCAATTTCACTACTGAAACCTCACTATTTCACAAAATACAAATCCTCTATCTTGCAAATGTTGATAGCAAGCGATATCAAAAAGCAAGACACAAACCCACAGCAAAGAAACTCAAGGGCCTTATTTCTGAAGGCCTTGCGCCACCTGTGCGTCACTTTTTCCCTTGTTAAAAGTGATGCACCGGCGGCACAAGGCAATCATAAATAAGGTCCAAATGTAAATACCATTCATTTACCCCAAAATCGTTTTTTGAATAACATTTTAGAAACACAGAGCAGGTCCTATGTACAAACATTCAATTTCACTACTAAAACCTCACTATTTCACAAAATACAAATCCTCTATCTTGCATTGTTGATAGCAAGCATTATCAAAAAGCAAGACACAAACCCACAGCAAAGAAACTCAGGGCCTTATTTCTGAAGGCCTTGCGCCACAGGTGCGTCACTTTTTCCCATGTTAAAAGTCACGCACCGGCGGCACAAGGCAATCATAAATAAGATACAAATGTAAATACCATTGATTTGCCCCTAAAATCGTTTTTTGAATAACATTTTAGAAACACAGCGCAGGTCCTATGTACAAGCATTCAATTTCACTACTAAAACCTGACTATTTCACAAAATACAAATCCTCTATCTTGCAAATGTTGATAGCAAGCATTATCAAAAAGCAAGACACAAACCCACAGCAAAGAAACTCAGGGCCTTATTTTTGAAGGCCTTGCGCCACCGGTGCGTCACTTTTTCCCATGTTAAAAGTGACGCACTGGTGGCACAAGGCAATCATAAATAAGGCCCCAAATGTAAATACCATTGATTTGCCCCAAAATTGTTTTTTTAATAACATTTAGAAACACAGCGCAGGTCCTATGTACAAGCATTCAATTTCACTACTGAAACCTCACTATTTCAAAAAATACAAATCCTCTATCTTGCAAATGTTGATAGCAAGCATTATCAAAAAGCAAGACACAAACCCACAGCAAAGAAACTCAGGACCTTATTTCTGAAGGTCTTGCGCCACCAGTGCGTCACTTTTTCCCATGTTAAAAGTGACGCACCGGTGGCACAAGGCAATCATGAATAATGCCCTCAGTGTGCGTCCTAACCTAAGGTAACACAGGTGACAGGATTGTGAAAGTTTCAAATATTTTTAATTAATCCCACAGACACTATTTATTCCTTCTCAAAAATGTAAAAGCCATTGATTTGCCCTAAAATCGTTTTTTAATTAACATTTTAGGAACAGAGCACAAGTCCTTTGTACAAGCATTCTTTTTCACTACTGAAACCCATTGCTTTGCACTAAAATCGTTTTTCAATTAACATTTTAGGAACAGAGCATAGGTCCTATGTATAAGCATTCATTTTCACTACTGAAACCCATTGATTTGCAATTAAATTGTTTTTCAATTACCATTTTAAGAACAGAACACAGGTCCTATGTACAAGCATTCATTTTCACTACTAAAACCAATTGATTTGCCCTAAAATCGTTTTTTAATTAACATGTTAAGAACAGAGCACAGCTCCTATGTACAAGCATTCATTTTCACTACTCAAACCCATTGATTTACCCTTAAATCGTTTTTCAATTAACATTTTAGGAACAGAGCACAGGTCCTATGTACAAACATTCATTTTCACTACTAAAACCCATTGATTTGCCCTAAAATCGTTTTTTAATTACCATTTTAGGAACAGAGCACAGCTCCTATGTACAAGCATTCATTTTCACTACTCAAACCCATTGATTTACCCTAAAATCGTTTTTTATTTAACATTTTAGGAACAGAGCACAGATCCTATGTACAAGCATTCAATTTCACTACTGAAACCTCACTATTTTACAAAATACAAATCCTCTATCTTGCAAATGTTGATAGCAAGCATTATCAAAAAGCAAGACACAAACCCACAGCAAAGAAACTCAGGTCCTTATTTCTGAAGGCCTTGCGCCACCTGTGCGTCACTTTTTCCCTTGTTAAAAGTGATGCACCGGCGGCACAAGGCAATCATAAATAAGGTCCAAATGTAAATACCATTCATTTACCCCAAAATCGTTTTTTGAATAACATTTTAGAAATACAGCGCAGGTCCTATGTACAAGCATTCAATTTCACTACTGAAACCTCACTATTTTACAAAATACAAATCCTCTTTCTTGCAAATGTTGATAGCAAGCATTAACAAAAAGCAAGACACAAACCCACAGCAAAGAAACTCAGGGCCTTATCTCTGAAGGCCTTGCGCCACCGGTGCGTCACTTTTTCCCATGTTAAAAGTGACGCACCGGCGGCACAAGGCAATCATAAATAAGATACAAATGTAAATACCATTGATTTGCCCCTAAAATCGTTTTTTGAATAACATTTTAGAAACACAGCGCAGGTCCTATGTACAAGCATTCAATTTCACTACTAAAACCTGACTATTTCACAAAATACAAATCCTCTATCTTGCAAATGTTGATAGCAAGCATTATCAAAAAGCAAGACACAAACCCACAGCAAAGAAACTCAGGGCCTTATTTCTGAAGGCCTTGCGCCACCGGTGCGTCACTTTTTCCCATGTTAAAAGTGACGCACCGGCGGCACAAGGCAATCATAAATAAGATACAAATGTAAATACCATTGATTTGCCCCTAAAATCGTTTTTTGAATAACATTTTAGAAACACAGCGCAGGTCCTATGTACAAGCATTCAATTTCACTACTAAAACCTGACTATTTCACAAAATACAAATCCTCTATCTTGCAAATGTTGGTAGCAAGCATTATCAAAAAGCAAGACACAAACCCACAGCAAAGAAACTCAGGGCCTTATTTCTGAAGGCCTTGCGCCACCGGTGCGTCACTTTTTCCCATGTTAAAAGTGACGCACTGGCGGCACAAGGCAATCATAAATAAGGCCCAAATGTAAATACTATTGATTTGCCCCATAAATCGTTTTTTGAATAACATTTTAGAAATACAGCGCAGGTCCTATGTACAAGCATTCAATTTCACTACTAAAACCTCACTATTTCACAAAATACAAATCCTCTATCTTGCAAATGTTGATAGCAAGCATTATCAAAAAGCAAGACACAAACCCACAGCAAAGAAACTCAGGGCCTTATTTCTGAAGGTCTTGCGCCACCAGTGCGTCACTTTTTCCCATGTTAAAAGTCACGCACCGGCGGCACAAGGCAATCATAAATAAGATACAAATGTAAATACCATTGATTTGCCCCTAAAATCGTTTTTTGAATAACATTTTAGAAACACAGCGCAGGTCCTATGTACAAGCATTCAATTTCACTACTAAAACCTGACTATTTCACAAAATACAAATCCTCTATCTTGCAAATGTTGATAGCAAGCATTATCAAAAAGCAAGACACAAACCCACAGCAAAGAAACTCAGGGCCTTATTTTTGAAGGCCTTGCGCCACCGGTGCGTCACTTTTTCCCATGTTAAAAGTGACGCACTGGTGGCACAAGGCAATCATAAATAAGGCCCAAATGTAAATACCATTGATTTGCCCCAAAATTGTTTTTTTAATAACATTTTAGAAACACAGCGCAGGTCCTATGTACAAGCATTCAATTTCACTACTGAAACCTCACTATTTCAAAAAATACAAATCCTCTATCTTGCAAATGTTGATAGCAAGCATTATCAAAAAGCAAGACACAAACCCACAGCAAAGAAACTCAGGACCTTATTTCTGAAGGTCTTGCGCCACCAGTGCGTCACTTTTTCCCATGTTAAAAGTGACGCACCGGTGGCACAAGGCAATCATGAATAATGCCCTCAGTGTGCGTCCTAACCTAAGGTAACACAGGTGACAGGATTGTGAAAGTTTCAAATATTTTTAATTAATCCCACAGACACTATTTATTCCTTCTCAAAAATGTAAAAGCCATTGATTTGCCCTAAAATCGTTTTTTAATTAACATTTTAGGAACAGAGCACAAGTCCTTTGTACAAGCATTCTTTTTCACTACTGAAACCCATTGCTTTGCACTAAAATCGTTTTTCAATTAACATTTTAGGAACAGAGCATAGGTCCTATGTATAAGCATTCATTTTCACTACTGAAACCCATTGATTTGCAATTAAATTGTTTTTCAATTACCATTTTAAGAACAGAACACAGGTCCTATGTACAAGCATTCATTTTCACTACTAAAACCAATTGATTTGCCCTAAAATCGTTTTTTAATTAACATGTTAAGAACAGAGCACAGCTCCTATGTACAAGCATTCATTTTCACTACTCAAACCCATTGATTTACCCTTAAATCGTTTTTCAATTAACATTTTAGGAACAGAGCACAGGTCCTATGTACAAACATTCATTTTCACTACTAAAACCCATTGATTTGCCCTAAAATCGTTTTTTAATTACCATTTTAGGAACAGAGCACAGCTCCTATGTACAAGCATTCATTTTCACTACTCAAACCCATTGATTTACCCTAAAATCGTTTTTTATTTAACATTTTAGGAACAGAGCACAGATCCTATGTACAAGCATTCAATTTCACTACTGAAACCTCACTATTTTACAAAATACAAATCCTCTATCTTGCAAATGTTGATAGCAAGCATTATCAAAAAGCAAGACACAAACCCACAGCAAAGAAACTCAGGTCCTTATTTCTGAAGGCCTTGCGCCACCTGTGCGTCACTTTTTCCCTTGTTAAAAGTGATGCACCGGCGGCACAAGGCAATCATAAATAAGGTCCAAATGTAAATACCATTCATTTACCCCAAAATCGTTTTTTGAATAACATTTTAGAAATACAGCGCAGGTCCTATGTACAAGCATTCAATTTCACTACTGAAACCTCACTATTTTACAAAATACAAATCCTCTTTCTTGCAAATGTTGATAGCAAGCATTAACAAAAAGCAAGACACAAACCCACAGCAAAGAAACTCAGGGCCTTATCTCTGAAGGCCTTGCGCCACCGGTGCGTCACTTTTTCCCATGTTAAAAGTGACGCACCGGCGGCACAAGGCAATCATAAATAAGATACAAATGTAAATACCATTGATTTGCCCCTAAAATCGTTTTTTGAATAACATTTTAGAAACACAGCGCAGGTCCTATGTACAAGCATTCAATTTCACTACTAAAACCTGACTATTTCACAAAATACAAATCCTCTATCTTGCAAATGTTGATAGCAAGCATTATCAAAAAGCAAGACACAAACCCACAGCAAAGAAACTCAGGGCCTTATTTCTGAAGGCCTTGCGCCACCGGTGCGTCACTTTTTCCCATGTTAAAAGTGACGCACCGGCGGCACAAGGCAATCATAAATAAGATACAAATGTAAATACCATTGATTTGCCCCTAAAATCGTTTTTTGAATAACATTTTAGAAACACAGCGCAGGTCCTATGTACAAGCATTCAATTTCACTACTAAAACCTGACTATTTCACAAAATACAAATCCTCTATCTTGCAAATGTTGGTAGCAAGCATTATCAAAAAGCAAGACACAAACCCACAGCAAAGAAACTCAGGGCCTTATTTCTGAAGGCCTTGCGCCACCGGTGCGTCACTTTTTCCCATGTTAAAAGTGACGCACTGGCGGCACAAGGCAATCATAAATAAGGCCCAAATGTAAATACTATTGATTTGCCCCATAAATCGTTTTTTGAATAACATTTTAGAAATACAGCGCAGGTCCTATGTACAAGCATTCAATTTCACTACTAAAACCTCACTATTTCACAAAATACAAATCCTCTATCTTGCAAATGTTGATAGCAAGCATTATCAAAAAGCAAGACACAAACCCACAGCAAAGAAACTCAGGGCCTTATTTCTGAAGGTCTTGCGCCACCAGTGCATCACTTTTTCCCATGTTAAAAGTGACGCAACGGCGGCACAAGGCAATCATAAATAAGGCCCAAATGTAAATACCATTGATTTGCCCCAAAATTGTTTTTTTAATAACATTTTAGAAACACAGCGCAGGTCCTATGTACAAGCATTCAATTTCACTACTGAAACCTCACTATTTCAAAAAATACAAATCCTCTATCTTGCAAATGTTGATAGCAAGCATTATCAAAAAGCAAGACACAAACCCACAGCAAAGAAACTCAGGGCCTTATTTCTGAAGGTCTTGCGCCACCAGTGCGTCACTTTTTCCCATGTTAAAAGTGATGCACCGGTGGCACAAGGCAATCATGAATAATGCCCTCAGTGTGCGTCCTAACCTAAGGTAACACAGGTAACAGGATTGTGAAAGTTTCAAATATTTTTAATTAATCCCACAGACACTATTTATTCCTTCTCAAAAATGTAAAAGCCATTGATTTGCCCTAAAATCGTTTTTTAATTAACATTTTAGGAACAGAGCACAGGTCCTTTGTACAAGCATTCTTTTTCACTACTGAAACCCATTGCTTTGCACTAAAATCGTTTTTCAATTAACATTTTAGGAACAGAGCATAGGTCCTATGTATAAGCATTCATTTTCACTACTGAAACCCATTGATTTGCAATTAAATTGTTTTTCAATTACCATTTTAAGAACAGAACACAGGTCCTATGTACAAGCATTCATTTTCACTACTAAAACCCATTGATTTGCCCTAAAATCGTTTTTTAATTAACATGTTAAGAACAGAGCACAGCTCCTATGTACAAGCATTCATTTTCACTACTCAAACCCATTGATTTACCCTAAAATCGTTTTTCAATTAACATTTTAGGAACAGAGCACAGGTCCTATGTACAAACATTCATTTTCACTACTAAAACCCATTGATTTGCCCTAAAATCGTTTTTTAATTAACATTTTAGGAACAGAGCACAGCTCCTATGTACAAGCATTCATTTTCACTACTCAAACCCATTGATTTACCCTAAAATCGTTTTTTATTTAACATTTTAGGAACAGAGCACAGATCCTATGTACAAGCATTCAATTTCACTACTGAAACCTCACTATTTCACAAAATACAAATCCTCTATCTTGCAAATGTTGATAGCAAGCGATATCAAAAAGCAAGACACAAACCCACAGCAAAGAAACTCAAGGGCCTTATTTCTGAAGGCCTTGCGCCACCTGTGCGTCACTTTTTCCCTTGTTAAAAGTGATGCACCGGCGGCACAAGGCAATCATAAATAAGGTCCAAATGTAAATACCATTCATTTACCCCAAAATCGTTTTTTGAATAACATTTTAGAAACACAGCGCAGGTCCTATGTACAAGCATTCAATTTCACTACTGAAACCTCACTATTTTAAAAAATACAAATCCTCTTTCTTGCAAATGTTGATAGCAAGCATTAACAAAAACAAGACACAAACCCACAGCAAAGAAACTCAGGGCCTTATTTCTGAAGGCCTTGCGCCACCGGTGCGTCACTTTTTCCCATGTTAAAAGTGACGCACCGGCGGCACAAGGCAATCATAAATAAGGCCCAAATGTAAATACCATTAATTTGCCCCTAAAATCGTTTTTTGAATAACATTTTAGAAACACAGCGCAGGTCCTATGTACAAACATTCAATTTCACTACTAAAACCTCACTATTTCACAAAATACAAATCCTCTATCTTGCATTGTTGATAGCAAGCATTATCAAAAAGCAAGACACAAACCCACAGCAAAGAAACTCAGGGCCTTATTTCTGAAGGCCTTGCGCCACCGAGGCGTCACTTTTTCCCATGTTAAAAGTGACGCACCGGCGGCACAAGGCAATCATAAATAAGATACAAATGTAAATACCATTGATTTGCCCCTAAAATCGTTTTTTGAATAACATTTTAGAAATACAGCGCAGGTCCTATGTACAAGCATTCAATTTCACTACTAAAACCTCACTATTTCACAAAATACAAATCCTCTATCTTGCAAATGTTGATAGCAAGCATTATCAAAAAGCAAGACACAAACCCACAGCAAAGAAACTCAGGGCCTTATTTCTGAAGGCCTTGCGCCACCGGTGCGTCACTTTTTCCCATGTTAAAAGTGACGCACCGGCGGCACAAGGCAATCATAAATAAGATACAAATGTAAATACCATTGATTTGCCCCTAAAATCGTTTTTTGAATAACATTTTAGAAACACAGCGCAGGTCCTATGTACAAGCATTCAATTTCACTACTAAAACCAGACTATTTCACAAAATACAAATCCTCTATCTTGCAAATGTTGATAGCAAGCATTATCAAAAAGCAAGACACAAACCCACAGCAAAGAAACTCAGGGCCTTATTTCTGAAGGCCTTGCGCCACAGGTGCGTCACTTTTTCCCATGTTAAAAGTGACGCACCGGCGGCACAAGGCAATCATAAATAAGATACAAATGTAAATACCATTGATTTGCCCCTAAAATCGTTTTTTGAATAACATTTTAGAAACACAGCGCAGGTCCTATGTACAAGCATTCAATTTCACTACTAAAACCTGACTATTTCACAAAATACAAATCCTCTATCTTGCAAATGTTGATAGCAAGCATTATCAAAAAGCAAGACACAAACCCACAGCAAAGAAACTCAGGGCCTTATTTCTGAAGGCCTTGCGCCACCGGAGCGTCACTTTTTCCCATGTTAAAAGTGACGCACTGGCGGCACAAGGCAATCATAAATAAGGCCCAAATGTAAATACCATTGATTTGCCCCATAAATCGTTTTTTGAATAACATTTTAGAAATACAGCGCAGGTCCTATGTACAAGCATTCAATTTCACTACTAAAACCTCACTATTTCACAAAATACAAATCCTCTATCTTGCAAATGTTGATAGCAAGCATTATCAAAAAGCAAGACACAAACCCACAGCAAAGAAACTCAGGGCCTTATTTCTGAAGGTCTTGCGCCACCAGTGCATCACTTTTTCCCATGTTAAAAGTGACGCAACGGCGGCACAAGGCAATCATAAATAAGGCCCAAATGTAAATACCATTGATTTGCCCCATAAATCGTTTTTTGAATAACATTTTAGAAACACAGCGCAGGTCCTATGTACAAGCATTCAATTTCACTACTAAAACCTCACTATTTCACAAAATACAAATCCTCTATCTTGCAAATGTTGATAGCAAGCATTATCAAAAAGCAAGACACAAACCCACAGCAAAGAAACTCAGGGCCTTATTTCTGAAGGTCTTGCGCCACCAGTGCGTCACTTTTTCCCATGTTAAAAGTGACGCACAAGGCAATCATGAATAATGCCCTCAGTGTGCGTCCTAACCAAAGGTAACACAGGTGACAGGATTGTGAAAGTTTCAAATATTTTTAATTAATCACACAGGCACTATTTATTCCTTCTCAAAAATGTAAAAGCCATTGATTTGCCCTAAAATCGTTTTTTAATTAACATTTTAGGAACAGAGCACAAGTCCTTTGTACAAGCATTCTTTTTCACTACTGAAACCCCCTGCTTTGCACTAAAATCGTTTTTCAATTAACATTTTAGGAACAGAGCATAGGTCCTATGTATAAGCATTCATTTTCACTACTGAAACTCATTGATTTGCAATTAAATTGTTTTTCAATTACCATTTTAAGAACAGAACACAGGTCCTATGGACAAGCATTCATTTTCACTACTAAAACCCATTGATTTGCCCTAAAAGCGTTTTTTAATTAACAGTTTAGGAACAGAGCACAGGTCCTATATACAAGCATTCATTTTCAATACTCAAACCCATTGATTTACCCTAAAATCGTTTTTTAATTAACATTTTAGGAACAAAGAACAGGTCCTATGTACAAACATTCATTTTCACTACTAAAACCCATTGATTTGCCCTAAAATCGTTTTTTAATTAACATTTTAAGAACAGAGCACAGCTCCTATGTACAAGCATTCATGTTCACTACTCAAACCCATTGATTTACCCTAAAATCGTTTTTTTATTTAACATTTTAGTAACAGAGCACAGATCCTATGTACAAGCATTCAATTTCACTACTGAAACCTCACTATTTCACAAAATACAAATCCTCTATCTTGCAAATGTTGATAGCAAGCATTATCAAAAAGCAAGACACAAACCCACAGCAAAGAAACTCAAGGGCCTTATTTCTGAAGGCCTTGCGCCACCTGTGCGTCACTTTTTCCCTTGTTAAAAGTGATGCACCGGCGGCACAAGGCAATCATAAATAAGGTCCAAATGTAAATACCATTCATTTACCCCAAAATCGTTTTTTGAATAAGATTTTAGAAACACAGCGCAGGTCCTATGTACAAGCATTCAATTTCACTACTGAAACCTCACTATTTTAAAAAAATACAAATCCTCTTTCTTGCAAATGTTGATAGCAAGCATTAACAAAAACAAGACACAAACCCACAGCAAAGAAACTCAGGGCCTTATTTCTGAAGGCCTTGCGCCACCGGTGCGTCACTTTTTCCCATGTTAAAAGTGACGCGCCGGCGGCACAAGGCAATCATAAATAAGGCCCAAATGTAAATACCATTAATTTGCCCCTAAAATAATTTTTTGAATAACATTTTAGAAACACAGCGCAGGTCCTATGTACAAACATTCAATTTCACTACTAAAACCTCACTATTTCACAAAATACAAATCCTCTATCTTGCATTGTTGATAGCAAGCATCATCAAAAAGCAAGACACAAACCCACAGCAAAGAAACTCCGGGCCTTATTTCTGAAGGCCTTGCGCCACCGGTGCGTCACTTTTTTCCTATGTTAAAAGTGACGCACCAGCGGCACAAGGCAATCATAAATAAGATACAAATGTAAATACCATTGATTTGCCCCTAAAATCGTTTTTTGAATAAAACTTTAGAAACACAGCGCAGGTCCTATGTACAAGCATTCAATTTCACTACTAAAACCTGACTATTTCACAAAATACAAATCCTCTATCTTGCAAATGTTGATAGCAAGTATTATCAAAAAGCAAGACACAAACCCACAGCAAAGAAACTCAGGGCCTTATTTCTGAAGGTCTTGCGCCACCAGTGCATCACTTTTTCCCATGTTAAAAGTGACGCAACGGCGGCACAAGGCAATCATAAATAAGGCCCAAATGTAAATACCATTGATTTGCCCCACAATTGTTTTTTTAATAACATTTTAGAAACACAGCGAAGGTCCTATGTACAAGCATTCAATTTCACTACTGAAAGCTCACTATTTCAAAAAATACAAATCCTCTATCTTGCAAATGTTGATAGCATGCATTATCAAAAAGCAAGACACAAACCCACAGCAAAGAAACTCAGGGCCTTATTTCTGAAGGTCTTGCGCCACCAGTGCGTCACTTTTTCCCATGTTAAAAGTGACGCACCGGCGGCACAAGGCAATCATGAATAATGCCCTCAGTGTGCGTCCTAACCTAAGGTAACACAGGTGACAGGATTGTGAAAGTTTCAAATATTTTTAATTAATCCCACAGACACTATGTATTCCTTCTCAAAAATGTAAAAGCCATTGATTTGCCCTAAAATCGTTTTTTAATTAACATTTTAGGAACAGAGCACAGGTCCTTTGTACAAGCATTCTTTTTCACTACTGAAACCCATTGCTTTGCACTAAAATCGTTTTTCAATTAACATTTTAGGAACAGAGCATAGGTCCTATGTATAAGCATTCATTTTCACTACTGAAACCCATTGATTTGCAATTAAATTGTTTTTCAATTACTATTTTAAGAACAGAACACAGGTCCTATGGACAAGCATTCATTTTCACTTCTGAAACCCATTGATTTGCCCTAAAAGCGTTTTTTAATTAACATTTTAGGAACAGAGCACAGGTCCTATATACAAGCATTCATTTTCAATACTCAAACCCATTGATTTACCCTAAAATCGTTTTTTAATTAACATTTTAGGAACAGAGAACAGGTCCTATGTACAAACATTCATTTTCACTACTAAAACCCATTGATTTGCCCTAAAATCGTTTTTTAATTAACATTTTAAGAACAGAGCACAGCTCCTATGTACAAGCATTCATTTTCACTAGTCAAACCCATTGATTTACCCTAAAATCGTTTTTTATTTAACATTTTAGGAACAGAGCACAGATCCTATGTACAAGCATTCAATTTCACTACTGAAACCTCACTATTTCACAAAATACAAATCCTCTATCTTGCAAATGTTGATAGCAAGCGATATCAAAAAGCAAGACACAAACCCACAGCAAAGAAACTCAAGGGCCTTATTTCTGAAGGCCTTGCGCCACCTGTGCGTCACTTTTTCCCTTGTTAAAAGTGATGCACCGGCGGCACAAGGCAATCATAAATAAGGTCCAAATGTAAATACCATTCATTTACCCCAAAATCGTTTTTTGAATAACATTTTAGAAACACAGAGCAGGTCCTATGTACAAACATTCAATTTCACTACTAAAACCTCACTATTTCACAAAATACAAATCCTCTATCTTGCATTGTTGATAGCAAGCATTATCAAAAAGCAAGACACAAACCCACAGCAAAGAAACTCAGGGCCTTATTTCTGAAGGCCTTGCGCCACAGGTGCGTCACTTTTTCCCATGTTAAAAGTCACGCACCGGCGGCACAAGGCAATCATAAATAAGATACAAATGTAAATACCATTGATTTGCCCCTAAAATCGTTTTTTGAATAACATTTTAGAAACACAGCGCAGGTCCTATGTACAAGCATTCAATTTCACTACTAAAACCTGACTATTTCACAAAATACAAATCCTCTATCTTGCAAATGTTGATAGCAAGCATTATCAAAAAGCAAGACACAAACCCACAGCAAAGAAACTCAGGGCCTTATTTTTGAAGGCCTTGCGCCACCGGTGCGTCACTTTTTCCCATGTTAAAAGTGACGCACTGGTGGCACAAGGCAATCATAAATAAGGCCCAAATGTAAATACCATTGATTTGCCCCAAAATTGTTTTTTTAATAACATTTTAGAAACACAGCGCAGGTCCTATGTACAAGCATTCAATTTCACTACTGAAACCTCACTATTTCAAAAAATACAAATCCTCTATCTTGCAAATGTTGATAGCAAGCATTATCAAAAAGCAAGACACAAACCCACAGCAAAGAAACTCAGGACCTTATTTCTGAAGGTCTTGCGCCACCAGTGCGTCACTTTTTCCCATGTTAAAAGTGACGCACCGGTGGCACAAGGCAATCATGAATAATGCCCTCAGTGTGCGTCCTAACCTAAGGTAACACAGGTGACAGGATTGTGAAAGTTTCAAATATTTTTAATTAATCCCACAGACACTATTTATTCCTTCTCAAAAATGTAAAAGCCATTGATTTGCCCTAAAATCGTTTTTTAATTAACATTTTAGGAACAGAGCACAAGTCCTTTGTACAAGCATTCTTTTTCACTACTGAAACCCATTGCTTTGCACTAAAATCGTTTTTCAATTAACATTTTAGGAACAGAGCATAGGTCCTATGTATAAGCATTCATTTTCACTACTGAAACCCATTGATTTGCAATTAAATTGTTTTTCAATTACCATTTTAAGAACAGAACACAGGTCCTATGTACAAGCATTCATTTTCACTACTAAAACCAATTGATTTGCCCTAAAATCGTTTTTTAATTAACATGTTAAGAACAGAGCACAGCTCCTATGTACAAGCATTCATTTTCACTACTCAAACCCATTGATTTACCCTTAAATCGTTTTTCAATTAACATTTTAGGAACAGAGCACAGGTCCTATGTACAAACATTCATTTTCACTACTAAAACCCATTGATTTGCCCTAAAATCGTTTTTTAATTACCATTTTAGGAACAGAGCACAGCTCCTATGTACAAGCATTCATTTTCACTACTCAAACCCATTGATTTACCCTAAAATCGTTTTTTATTTAACATTTTAGGAACAGAGCACAGATCCTATGTACAAGCATTCAATTTCACTACTGAAACCTCACTATTTTACAAAATACAAATCCTCTATCTTGCAAATGTTGATAGCAAGCATTATCAAAAAGCAAGACACAAACCCACAGCAAAGAAACTCAGGTCCTTATTTCTGAAGGCCTTGCGCCACCTGTGCGTCACTTTTTCCCTTGTTAAAAGTGATGCACCGGCGGCACAAGGCAATCATAAATAAGGTCCAAATGTAAATACCATTCATTTACCCCAAAATCGTTTTTTGAATAACATTTTAGAAATACAGCGCAGGTCCTATGTACAAGCATTCAATTTCACTACTGAAACCTCACTATTTTACAAAATACAAATCCTCTTTCTTGCAAATGTTGATAGCAAGCATTAACAAAAAGCAAGACACAAACCCACAGCAAAGAAACTCAGGGCCTTATCTCTGAAGGCCTTGCGCCACCGGTGCGTCACTTTTTCCCATGTTAAAAGTGACGCACCGGCGGCACAAGGCAATCATAAATAAGATACAAATGTAAATACCATTGATTTGCCCCTAAAATCGTTTTTTGAATAACATTTTAGAAACACAGCGCAGGTCCTATGTACAAGCATTCAATTTCACTACTAAAACCTGACTATTTCACAAAATACAAATCCTCTATCTTGCAAATGTTGATAGCAAGCATTATCAAAAAGCAAGACACAAACCCACAGCAAAGAAACTCAGGGCCTTATTTCTGAAGGCCTTGCGCCACCGGTGCGTCACTTTTTCCCATGTTAAAAGTGACGCACCGGCGGCACAAGGCAATCATAAATAAGATACAAATGTAAATACCATTGATTTGCCCCTAAAATCGTTTTTTGAATAACATTTTAGAAACACAGCGCAGGTCCTATGTACAAGCATTCAATTTCACTACTAAAACCTGACTATTTCACAAAATACAAATCCTCTATCTTGCAAATGTTGGTAGCAAGCATTATCAAAAAGCAAGACACAAACCCACAGCAAAGAAACTCAGGGCCTTATTTCTGAAGGCCTTGCGCCACCGGTGCGTCACTTTTTCCCATGTTAAAAGTGACGCACTGGCGGCACAAGGCAATCATAAATAAGGCCCAAATGTAAATACTATTGATTTGCCCCATAAATCGTTTTTTGAATAACATTTTAGAAATACAGCGCAGGTCCTATGTACAAGCATTCAATTTCACTACTAAAACCTCACTATTTCACAAAATACAAATCCTCTATCTTGCAAATGTTGATAGCAAGCATTATCAAAAAGCAAGACACAAACCCACAGCAAAGAAACTCAGGGCCTTATTTCTGAAGGTCTTGCGCCACCAGTGCGTCACTTTTTCCCATGTTAAAAGTCACGCACCGGCGGCACAAGGCAATCATAAATAAGATACAAATGTAAATACCATTGATTTGCCCCTAAAATCGTTTTTTGAATAACATTTTAGAAACACAGCGCAGGTCCTATGTACAAGCATTCAATTTCACTACTAAAACCTGACTATTTCACAAAATACAAATCCTCTATCTTGCAAATGTTGATAGCAAGCATTATCAAAAAGCAAGACACAAACCCACAGCAAAGAAACTCAGGGCCTTATTTTTGAAGGCCTTGCGCCACCGGTGCGTCACTTTTTCCCATGTTAAAAGTGACGCACTGGTGGCACAAGGCAATCATAAATAAGGCCCAAATGTAAATACCATTGATTTGCCCCAAAATTGTTTTTTTAATAACATTTTAGAAACACAGCGCAGGTCCTATGTACAAGCATTCAATTTCACTACTGAAACCTCACTATTTCAAAAAATACAAATCCTCTATCTTGCAAATGTTGATAGCAAGCATTATCAAAAAGCAAGACACAAACCCACAGCAAAGAAACTCAGGACCTTATTTCTGAAGGTCTTGCGCCACCAGTGCGTCACTTTTTCCCATGTTAAAAGTGACGCACCGGTGGCACAAGGCAATCATGAATAATGCCCTCAGTGTGCGTCCTAACCTAAGGTAACACAGGTGACAGGATTGTGAAAGTTTCAAATATTTTTAATTAATCCCACAGACACTATTTATTCCTTCTCAAAAATGTAAAAGCCATTGATTTGCCCTAAAATCGTTTTTTAATTAACATTTTAGGAACAGAGCACAAGTCCTTTGTACAAGCATTCTTTTTCACTACTGAAACCCATTGCTTTGCACTAAAATCGTTTTTCAATTAACATTTTAGGAACAGAGCATAGGTCCTATGTATAAGCATTCATTTTCACTACTGAAACCCATTGATTTGCAATTAAATTGTTTTTCAATTACCATTTTAAGAACAGAACACAGGTCCTATGTACAAGCATTCATTTTCACTACTAAAACCAATTGATTTGCCCTAAAATCGTTTTTTAATTAACATGTTAAGAACAGAGCACAGCTCCTATGTACAAGCATTCATTTTCACTACTCAAACCCATTGATTTACCCTTAAATCGTTTTTCAATTAACATTTTAGGAACAGAGCACAGGTCCTATGTACAAACATTCATTTTCACTACTAAAACCCATTGATTTGCCCTAAAATCGTTTTTTAATTACCATTTTAGGAACAGAGCACAGCTCCTATGTACAAGCATTCATTTTCACTACTCAAACCCATTGATTTACCCTAAAATCGTTTTTTATTTAACATTTTAGGAACAGAGCACAGATCCTATGTACAAGCATTCAATTTCACTACTGAAACCTCACTATTTTACAAAATACAAATCCTCTATCTTGCAAATGTTGATAGCAAGCATTATCAAAAAGCAAGACACAAACCCACAGCAAAGAAACTCAGGTCCTTATTTCTGAAGGCCTTGCGCCACCTGTGCGTCACTTTTTCCCTTGTTAAAAGTGATGCACCGGCGGCACAAGGCAATCATAAATAAGGTCCAAATGTAAATACCATTCATTTACCCCAAAATCGTTTTTTGAATAACATTTTAGAAATACAGCGCAGGTCCTATGTACAAGCATTCAATTTCACTACTGAAACCTCACTATTTTACAAAATACAAATCCTCTTTCTTGCAAATGTTGATAGCAAGCATTAACAAAAAGCAAGACACAAACCCACAGCAAAGAAACTCAGGGCCTTATCTCTGAAGGCCTTGCGCCACCGGTGCGTCACTTTTTCCCATGTTAAAAGTGACGCACCGGCGGCACAAGGCAATCATAAATAAGATACAAATGTAAATACCATTGATTTGCCCCTAAAATCGTTTTTTGAATAACATTTTAGAAACACAGCGCAGGTCCTATGTACAAGCATTCAATTTCACTACTAAAACCTGACTATTTCACAAAATACAAATCCTCTATCTTGCAAATGTTGATAGCAAGCATTATCAAAAAGCAAGACACAAACCCACAGCAAAGAAACTCAGGGCCTTATTTCTGAAGGCCTTGCGCCACCGGTGCGTCACTTTTTCCCATGTTAAAAGTGACGCACCGGCGGCACAAGGCAATCATAAATAAGATACAAATGTAAATACCATTGATTTGCCCCTAAAATCGTTTTTTGAATAACATTTTAGAAACACAGCGCAGGTCCTATGTACAAGCATTCAATTTCACTACTAAAACCTGACTATTTCACAAAATACAAATCCTCTATCTTGCAAATGTTGGTAGCAAGCATTATCAAAAAGCAAGACACAAACCCACAGCAAAGAAACTCAGGGCCTTATTTCTGAAGGCCTTGCGCCACCGGTGCGTCACTTTTTCCCATGTTAAAAGTGACGCACTGGCGGCACAAGGCAATCATAAATAAGGCCCAAATGTAAATACTATTGATTTGCCCCATAAATCGTTTTTTGAATAACATTTTAGAAATACAGCGCAGGTCCTATGTACAAGCATTCAATTTCACTACTAAAACCTCACTATTTCACAAAATACAAATCCTCTATCTTGCAAATGTTGATAGCAAGCATTATCAAAAAGCAAGACACAAACCCACAGCAAAGAAACTCAGGGCCTTATTTCTGAAGGTCTTGCGCCACCAGTGCATCACTTTTTCCCATGTTAAAAGTGACGCAACGGCGGCACAAGGCAATCATAAATAAGGCCCAAATGTAAATACCATTGATTTGCCCCAAAATTGTTTTTTTAATAACATTTTAGAAACACAGCGCAGGTCCTATGTACAAGCATTCAATTTCACTACTGAAACCTCACTATTTCAAAAAATACAAATCCTCTATCTTGCAAATGTTGATAGCAAGCATTATCAAAAAGCAAGACACAAACCCACAGCAAAGAAACTCAGGGCCTTATTTCTGAAGGTCTTGCGCCACCAGTGCGTCACTTTTTCCCATGTTAAAAGTGATGCACCGGTGGCACAAGGCAATCATGAATAATGCCCTCAGTGTGCGTCCTAACCTAAGGTAACACAGGTAACAGGATTGTGAAAGTTTCAAATATTTTTAATTAATCCCACAGACACTATTTATTCCTTCTCAAAAATGTAAAAGCCATTGATTTGCCCTAAAATCGTTTTTTAATTAACATTTTAGGAACAGAGCACAGGTCCTTTGTACAAGCATTCTTTTTCACTACTGAAACCCATTGCTTTGCACTAAAATCGTTTTTCAATTAACATTTTAGGAACAGAGCATAGGTCCTATGTATAAGCATTCATTTTCACTACTGAAACCCATTGATTTGCAATTAAATTGTTTTTCAATTACCATTTTAAGAACAGAACACATGTCCTATGTACAAGCATTCATTTTCACTACTAAAACCCATTGATTTGCCCTAAAATCGTTTTTTAATTAACATGTTAAGAACAGAGCACAGCTCCTATGTACAAGCATTCATTTTCACTACTCAAACCCATTGATTTACCCTAAAATCGTTTTTCAATTAACATTTTAGGAACAGAGCACAGGTCCTATGTACAAACATTCATTTTCACTACTAAAACCCATTGATTTGCCCTAAAATCGTTTTTTAATTAACATTTTAGGAACAGAGCACAGCTCCTATGTACAAGCATTCATTTTCACTACTCAAACCCATTGATTTACCCTAAAATCGTTTTTTATTTAACATTTTAGGAACAGAGCACAGATCCTATGTACAAGCATTCAATTTCACTACTGAAACCTCACTATTTCACAAAATACAAATCCTCTATCTTGCAAATGTTGATAGCAAGCGATATCAAAAAGCAAGACACAAACCCACAGCAAAGAAACTCAAGGGCCTTATTTCTGAAGGCCTTGCGCCACCTGTGCGTCACTTTTTCCCTTGTTAAAAGTGATGCACCGGCGGCACAAGGCAATCATAAATAAGGTCCAAATGTAAATACCATTCATTTACCCCAAAATCGTTTTTTGAATAACATTTTAGAAACACAGCGCAGGTCCTATGTACAAGCATTCAATTTCACTACTGAAACCTCACTATTTTAAAAAATACAAATCCTCTTTCTTGCAAATGTTGATAGCAAGCATTAACAAAAACAAGACACAAACCCACAGCAAAGAAACTCAGGGCCTTATTTCTGAAGGCCTTGCGCCACCGGTGCGTCACTTTTTCCCATGTTAAAAGTGACGCACCGGCGGCACAAGGCAATCATAAATAAGGCCCAAATGTAAATACCATTAATTTGCCCCTAAAATCGTTTTTTGAATAACATTTTAGAAACACAGCGCAGGTCCTATGTACAAACATTCAATTTCACTACTAAAACCTCACTATTTCACAAAATACAAATCCTCTATCTTGCATTGTTGATAGCAAGCATTATCAAAAAGCAAGACACAAACCCACAGCAAAGAAACTCAGGGCCTTATTTCTGAAGGCCTTGCGCCACCGAGGCGTCACTTTTTCCCATGTTAAAAGTGACGCACCGGCGGCACAAGGCAATCATAAATAAGATACAAATGTAAATACCATTGATTTGCCCCTAAAATCGTTTTTTGAATAACATTTTAGAAATACAGCGCAGGTCCTATGTACAAGCATTCAATTTCACTACTAAAACCTCACTATTTCACAAAATACAAATCCTCTATCTTGCAAATGTTGATAGCAAGCATTATCAAAAAGCAAGACACAAACCCACAGCAAAGAAACTCAGGGCCTTATTTCTGAAGGCCTTGCGCCACCGGTGCGTCACTTTTTCCCATGTTAAAAGTGACGCACCGGCGGCACAAGGCAATCATAAATAAGATACAAATGTAAATACCATTGATTTGCCCCTAAAATCGTTTTTTGAATAACATTTTAGAAACACAGCGCAGGTCCTATGTACAAGCATTCAATTTCACTACTAAAACCAGACTATTTCACAAAATACAAATCCTCTATCTTGCAAATGTTGATAGCAAGCATTATCAAAAAGCAAGACACAAACCCACAGCAAAGAAACTCAGGGCCTTATTTCTGAAGGCCTTGCGCCACAGGTGCGTCACTTTTTCCCATGTTAAAAGTGACGCACCGGCGGCACAAGGCAATCATAAATAAGATACAAATGTAAATACCATTGATTTGCCCCTAAAATCGTTTTTTGAATAACATTTTAGAAACACAGCGCAGGTCCTATGTACAAGCATTCAATTTCACTACTAAAACCTGACTATTTCACAAAATACAAATCCTCTATCTTGCAAATGTTGATAGCAAGCATTATCAAAAAGCAAGACACAAACCCACAGCAAAGAAACTCAGGGCCTTATTTCTGAAGGCCTTGCGCCACCGGAGCGTCACTTTTTCCCATGTTAAAAGTGACGCACTGGCGGCACAAGGCAATCATAAATAAGGCCCAAATGTAAATACCATTGATTTGCCCCATAAATCGTTTTTTGAATAACATTTTAGAAATACAGCGCAGGTCCTATGTACAAGCATTCAATTTCACTACTAAAACCTCACTATTTCACAAAATACAAATCCTCTATCTTGCAAATGTTGATAGCAAGCATTATCAAAAAGCAAGACACAAACCCACAGCAAAGAAACTCAGGGCCTTATTTCTGAAGGTCTTGCGCCACCAGTGCATCACTTTTTCCCATGTTAAAAGTGACGCAACGGCGGCACAAGGCAATCATAAATAAGGCCCAAATGTAAATACCATTGATTTGCCCCAAAATTGTTTTTTTAATAACATTTTAGAAACACAGCGCAGGTCCTATGTACAAGCATTCAATTTCACTACTGAAACCTCACTATTTCAAAAAATACAAATCCTCTATCTTGCAAATGTTGATAGCAAGCATTATCAAAAAGCAAGACACAAACCCACAGCAAAGAAACTCAGGGCCTTATTTCTGAAGGTCTTGCGCCACCAGTGCGACACTTTTTCCCATGTTAAAAGTGACGCACCGGTGGCACAAGGCAATCATGAATAATGCCCTCAGTGTGCGTCCTAACCTAAGGTAACACAGGTGACAGGATTGTGAAAGTTTCAAATATTTTTAATTAATCCCACAGACAGTATTTATTCCTTCTCAAAAATGTAAAAGCCATTGATTTGCCCTAAAATCGTTTTTTAATTAACATTTTAGGAACAGAGCACAGGTCCTTTGTACAAGCATTCTTTTTCACTACTGAAACCCATTGCTTTCCACTAAAATCGTTTTTCAATTAACATTTTAGGAACAGAGCATAGGTCCTATGTATAAGCATTCATTTTCACTACTGAAACCCATTGATTTGCAATTAAATTGTTTTTCAATTACCATTTTAAGAACAGAACACAGGTCCTATGTACAAGCATTCATTTTCACTACTAAAACCCATTGATTTGCCCTAAAATCGTTTTTTAATTAACATGTTAAGAACAGAGCACAGCTCCTATGTACAAGCATTCATTTTCACTACTCAAACCCATTGATTTACCCTAAAATCGTTTTTCAATTAACATTTCAGGAACAGAGCACAGGTCCTATGTACAAACATTCATTTTCACTACTAAAACCCATTGATTTACCCTAAAATCGTTTTTTATTTAACATTTTAGGAACAGAGCACAGATCCTATGTACAAGCATTCAATTTCACTACTGAAACCTCACTATTTTACAAAATACAAATCCTCTATCTTGCAAATGTTGATAGCAAGCATTATCAAAAAGCAAGACACAAACCCACAGCAAAGAAACTCAGGTCCTTATTTCTGAAGGCCTTGCGCCACCTGTGCGTCACTTTTTCCCTTGTTAAAAGTGATGCACTGGCGGCACAAGGCAATCATAAATAAGGTCCAAATGTAAATACCATTCATTTACCCCAAAATCGTTTTTTGAATAACATTTTAGAAATACAGCGCAGGTCCTATGTACAAGCATTCAATTTCACTACTGAAACCTCAATATTTTACAAAATACAAATCCTCTTTCTTGCAAATGTTGATAGCAAGCATTAACAAAAAGCAAGACACAAACCCACAGCAAAGAAACTCAGGGCCTTATTTCTGAAGGCCTTGCGCCACCGGTGCGTCACTTTTTCCCATGTTAAAAGTGACGCACCGGCGGCACAAGGCAATCATAAATAAGATACAAATGTAAATACCATTGATTTGCCCCTAAAATCGTTTTTTGAATAACATTTTAGAAACACAGCGCAGGTCCTATGTACAAGCATTCAATTTCACTACTAAAACCTGACTATTTCACAAAATACAAATCCTCTATCTTGCAAATGTTGATAGCAAGCATTATCAAAAAGCAAGACACAAACCCACAGCAAAGAAACTCAGGGCCTTATTTCTGAAGGCCTTGCGCCACCGGTGCGTCACTTTTTCCCATGTTAAAAGTGACGCACCGGCGGCACAAGGCAATCATAAATAAGATACAAATGTAAATATCATTGATTTGCCCCTAAAATCGTTTTTTGAATAACATTTTAGAAACACAGCGCAGGTCCTATGTACAAGCATTCAATTTCACAACTAAAACCTCACTATTTCACAAAATACAAATCCTCTATCTTGCAAATGTTGATAGCAAGCATTATCAAAAAGCAAGACACAAACCCACAGCAAAGAAACTCAGGGCCTTATTTCTGAAGGTCTTGCGCCACCAGTGCGTCACTTTTTCCCATGTTAAAAGTGACGCACCGGCGGCACAAGGCAATCATGAATAATGCCCTCAGTGTGCGTCCTAACCTAAAGTAACACAGGTGACAGGATTGTGAAAGTTCCAAATATTTTTAATTATTAACAGACACTATTTATTCCTTCTCAAAAATGTAAAAGCCATTGATTTGCCCTAAAATCGTTTTTTAATTAACATTTTAGGAACAGAGCACAGGTCCTTTGTACAAGCATTCATTTTCACTACTGAAACCCATTGATTTGCAATTAAATTGTTTTTCAATTACCATTTTAAGAACAGAACACAGGTCCTATGTACAAGCATTCATTTTCACTACTGAAACCCATTGATTTGCCCTAAAATCGTTTTTTAATTAACATTTTAGGAACAGAGCACAGGTCCTATGTACAAACATTCATTTTCACTACTAAAACCCATTGATTTGCCCTAAAATCGTTTTTTAATTAACATTTTAAGAACAGAGCACAGCTCCAATGTCCAACATTCATTTTAACTACCCAAACCCATTGATTTACCCTAAAATCGTTTTTTATTTAACATTTTAGGAACAGAGCACAGATCCCATGTACAAGCATTCAATTTCACTACTGAAACCTCACTATTTCACAAAATACAAATCCTCTATCTTGCAAATGTTGATAGCAAGCATTATCAAAAAGCAAGACACAAACCCACAGCAAAGAAACTCAGGGCCTTATTTCTGAAGGCCTTGCGCCACCTGTGCGTCACTTTTTCCCTTGTTAAAAGTGATGCACCGGCGGCACAAGGCAATCATAAATAAGGTCCAAATGTAAATACCATTCATTTACCCCAAAATCGTTTTTTGAATAACATTTTAGAAATACAGCGCAGGTCCTATGTACAAGCATTCAATTTCACTACTGAAACCTCACTATTTTACAAAATACAAATCCTCTTTCTTGCAAATGTTGATAGCAAGCATTAACAAAAAGCAAGACACAAACCCACAGCAAAGAAACTCAGGGCCTTATTTCTGAAGGCCTTGAGCCACCGGTGCGTCACTTTTTCCCATGGTAAAAGTTACGCACCGGCGGCACAAGGCAATCAAAAATAAGGCCCAAATGTAAATACCAATAATTTGCCCCTAAAATCGTTTTTTGAATAACATTTTAAAAACACAGCGCAGGTCCTATGTACAAACATTCAATTTCACTACTAAAACCTCACTATTTCACAAAATACAAATCCTCTATCTTGCAAATGTTGATAGCAAGCATTATCAAAAAGCAAGACACAAACCCACAGCAAAGAAACTCAGGGCCTTATCTCTGAAGGCCTTGCGCCACCGGTGCGTCACTTTTTCCCATGTTAAAAGTGATGCACCGGCGGCACAAGGCAATCAGTTTAAATACTTTATTCGACAATATTGTCATAAAAGCTTTCATCCCTATCTAAACATAATAAATACTACTCTAATAATAAAAAACATATTAAATAACATGCATTAGTGCATTGCTGTCGAATAAGAATCATTAAAATTTATACATTAAAAAGTATCATCACAGACAAAGGGTAGTTCGTGCAGTTCATGGGGGTTTTAAAGTGCGCGTGCGTATTATCCAAGCCCATCCTAGGAATTTGGCCACTGCAATTGCAAGTTGAGGGGCACAATTTGATTTCAGGACCCTGAAGGCCTCAACACATCTCCTTGTGCCCAAATTTTTACATGCTGGTTTCAGCCACCTATTCCTTGGGGCAGCGTATAATGGACATACGAATAAAAAATGCAAAATGTCTTCTACATGGGATTTACAGTAAGAGCATGTGCTAACATTATCGATGGACCATTTAACAGTAAAAGCATTTAGGGGCAGGGTGCCGACTCTGAACTGGAAAAACAATTTCCTATCTAGAGGCTTGGAGATCAAATCCCAGTACTGTTCAAACATAGGGAAAGTTTTTGTCTCTAAGAACTGGGATGTCAAGGCGGGAGATTGGCTGGAGACCAATGCGGCATTATTTATCATTTCCCAGTATAGCTTTTTTATTGTGTTCTTTGAAGGAAAGTCATCTGGGTCAGTTACGGACCACAAGTGTTCAAGGTGCAGTTTTTGAAGTAGTTTCCTCACTTCTTTTAACCAAACTACTTTGTGGAAGGTATCAGAGTTATCAACATCCAATAAGGCAGCAGCATAGTGACTCAGCTCCGGGGTAGTTTTTATACGCCTCCAATATAAGAGGGGGCGGAGTCTAATCATGTCCGCAATCCTTTTCCTCCCCAGATCATAAAGGAGAGGAGTGGAGGGGGTACTCTGTGGGACCCCGATTAAGCCTCGCAGGAATTTATTTTCTGCCACTGATAGTGCATTCAAATTGGTGAAACCCCAAAGTTCTGACCCATAAAGGCATGCACCCAGCACTTTCATGCCGTAGATCTCCAATGTTGGCTGTATTGGTTTTGTAAATGAAGTTTTATGCTTCATGGCTATTGCCCCTGCCAACTGATGATATTTTAACATTACAAAGTCCATGTGAGATCTCCAATTCATGCTAGCGTTCAGAGAGATGCCTAAATAGGTAAAGGCATCCACTTCTTCCAAGAAAGCCCCGTTGTGAACCATTTTCCCCTTGAATTTCTTGGAGGGATTTAGATTCATAAATTTTGTCTTTGATGTGTTTATTTCTAGGCCCCGGATCCGGCAGAATTCTCCAAAGGCGTTTATTGTCTTTTGCAGGCCACTAGGGGTCCGCGAGACCAGCAGAGTGTCGTCCGTGAACATAAGTACTGGGACTCGCTTCCCATCTAGTAATGGAGCGTCCGTCGGAACTTGCTTCAGGAAATCCACAATGCCGTTTATGTAGAGGGAGAATAGCGTGGGGGCCAGGACACAGCCCTGTCTTACTCCTCTCTCCACAGGGAAGGTTTCCGTGACCTCCCCCTGGGCTCCCCACCTAATCCGGGCATAGTTGTTCTCGTGGAGTCTTACAAGCAAAGTTAATAGTTCCGGGCTTATTCCTAGATCCCTTAAAACATCCCAAAGTTTTTGACGGGGAACTAAATCAAATGCGGCCTTTAGGTCGACAAAAACAGCGTACAGGGGACCATTTAGCAGGGTGACGTTCTTCCAATATAAAGTTAAAAAGTGGAACACCTGGTCAACAGAGCTGGTTAAAGGGCGAAATCCGGCTTGATAAGGCGAAAGAATATCCTTGTCAACTATCCAGGCTTGTAGCTTGTTTTGAACCAGCCTACCCATCAATTTTTGGGCACAGTCGATGAGGCTGATTGGCCTGTAGTTGCTTGCTAGAGCCTTATCTCCTTTCTTGTAGACTGGGATTATTTCTGCTCCTTTACACGTAGTGGGAATCTTTGCCCCCTGTGCGATAGCATTCCCAAGCCATAGGAAATATTTACACCAGCTATCTCTGTCTAATAAGAAGACGTCAGCCGGTATACCATCAATGCCTGGTGCCCTGCCTCTGGTCACTCCATCCATTGCCTCATGTACATCTTTTAATGTGAATAGTCCATCGGCAAAAAAAAACATATCTGGAGGAGGGACTGCCTGGGGGCCTATATTGTCAGCGTATTGGGGTTTAAAAAAGTCAACCCAGGACTCCTTCGGGACATGGTTTTTTGGGCATTCCGCTACACCCCCTGAGCCCCATTTTAATATGGCCCAAAACTCTTTCTGATGTTTATCAGCACATGCCTTCTTCAGATCTAACCAAAGATTCTCATCCCATTGCTTTTTTGCCTTTGCCTGGGTTTTTCTGTATTCATCCCTGGCTTTCAAAACTCCCATTTTAGATCTAAGAGCATTACTAAGGTTATGCCTTGCTACTCTACATGGTTGGTCGTTCCAACCCTTTTTTATAGGTTGTCCGTTACCCTTCTTCTTCTTACCCGCTTTCAAGAATAACTTCTGGAGGTTAGCGAAAAACTTTGGCTGTGACTCTTCAATTTCCATTTTAAAATTTTCATCATTCATTAAAACCTGCAGTCTGGCAACTTCATCAATGACTAGCCCCTCAAGGACCTGCCTATCCTCTGCATTGGCTACTAAAGTTGTCCATCTAACATGACGAGCGTTGTTTGATGAAACAACATCTGAGGTCATAAGGTTCCTAGCTAAATTTTCTGTCATTATTTTTTGTTCTAGGTTAAATATTAAAGACAGAGGATTGTGATCACTCTCCAGCCTGGATATGACCTGCATATCGATCACTTTGTTCCAGACTCTAACATCTATCAGAATATAATCAATTCTGCTACTTGATCTTAGGTTGTCAAAGGTATGCCTACCCTGAGCATCAGAAGGAGTACGGCCATTTACTGCCCTCAATCCTCTGGATAGGCATAAGCTTTTCACCTGAATAGCCACTTGTGACCGTTTTTTAACCACTGGAATGTCTAGCTGAGGAATTCCCCATTTGGTGTCTTCTTCGTAGGTCATTTCATTGTCCTCACAACCTAGGGGTTCGAATGTTGTGTTTAGGTCGCCTCCTACTAAGATGTTGTACTGGGTAGATAACTTCTCTAGGTCAGCATCTAGATCTACTACTATATCTGAGGGTATACCCCCTAGGGTCCCCCTAGCATAGATGTTGTATATTGCCAGCTTGCAACCATCGTTACAAGTAAGCAGTATAGAGAGTAGGTCACTATTAGAAATAAGGTTCTGCTTAGTGGTGCATTGCAGAGCTTGCCGTATCCAAATAATTAAACCCCCTGAGGGGCGTCCCTTTGCATTCTTCTTCGCGGGCACATGAAAGTTTAAGAATCCCAAGCGAAATACTGGTGACACTGACCAAGTCTCTTGCAGTAATACAATGTCATAAGAGTCTATAAAGTCACACCATTCCGGGGTATCAATTTTATGTTGGATACCTGCAATGTTCCAAGAGATGATCTTGATGGGACTTCCTCTTTCCATACTCCTCTTATTTAAGGGAGTAGTCAGGTTAGAGGAAGGCTCACCAGATGGGGACCTTACTTCATCCAGTTTAATGCCTGAATGGGCAGCTGGTGAGCTATTCTCCACTGGTTTAGTGGTGCAGCCTCTAGTGACGAGTATCCTACGATCTATTACTTCTAACATAGTAGGACTAGGGTTCCCATGCTGGACCTCTATGATCTTTGGTTGCCCTACACTCATATGGTTGTCCAGTCAATCACATTGGCTCAGTCCTGATATGGCAGAAAACCTATTTCCTAGCGTAATTCCCCAGTTACTTTTGTTTGGCGGGTATTTGGTTTTTCTTATAACGGGGTTCCATTTAGTTTTTAACAGCGTTGGATTTATGGCATTTCCCTTTTTTGTATAAAAGAAATCCAGCGTTAATGGCACTATTTCTGTAGATCTTCGCTGAGGGGGGTATATATTAGCTAGTATGTTTGGTAGAACTTCGGGGTCAGAGAGGTGCAACACCACACAATCCCCCCTAAACTTTTTGATGCCACCCCCAATCCATTCGACCCTTCTAGCTTTTACTACTTCCTGTGCCAGCTGGTCCCTGCCTCCTGGTTTAAAAGCCATATTCTTTGATAACCAATGGAGTGATTTGTTTATCAAAGAAGGGATGTTCTCCTCTTGTCCTGGCTCTAATTGGGGAACGTTTGCTAGAACCAGTATTAGTGGGGAAGCTTCCACTATTAATTCTACAGGACCCCTGCCCATGTTTTCTAACTCGTTGGTGTTTCTGGTAACAGGCCCTGTTGAATCCTCAACCCTCGAAACAGGATTTATAGTTCCCATCCCTTCTCCCCCTTGACCAGATTGGTGCATGATGTTTTGGGAAGTGTTTGCGGCACTATCTGGGCAAATTATGGTTTGAGTATTTTTGGGGACTGCCATTGCCAAGTTTGGTTGGACAGACCTAGGTGTTTCTGTTATAGTTTTTTGTAGAAGCGATCCCAGTCTAGTGACCTCTGCTGTGAGCAAATCAATTTTACTTAAGAGTGGTTTGGTAATCGTTTTAATTTTGTTATCTATGGCATTCAGTAGCTTTTTGAATTGATCTTCGTCTAGATGGATTCCACCTCCCCCATTATTCCCATTGTCGTCACCATTTTTATCCTCTGCGGAGGCCTCAGGGCACTTTTTACCTGATCTAAGTCCGCCCCTTTTTGGTATGTTTTTACCCTTGTTCTTCGTTACTCTAGGGGCTGGCACCGGTGTAGGGGCTTCCTCCTCTAAGGTGTTACTTTCAATGTCAATGGTACACTCCGGAACAGGTTCGTTAATTTCAACTAGTAATTGGGTCAGTGAGTTAGTATCAGGAATTTGAAAAACCTCATTACTAATATCAAGAACTGATACTGGTGGAGGTGTGTTATCAATAAGCATGTCCGGCGAATAACTAAGACCCAAAGATGACCTCCTATCCTGATTGATTTTGGCAACTTTCTGTACCATGTAGTTATCTATTGTATTAATTGGAGCAGAAGATGCTTTGGCTTTAGACATATTAGTATCAACAAAGGTAGTCCTTGGGATGACAGACAATGTGAAGATCCAGACGAATACAGGAGTAAAAGGGTGACAGCACTTACTTAAATAGAAATGGACAGCGTTCTTGGCCCTGCTCCTGCCTCTTCGTGCCGATGAGGGCCGTAGAGGGCCCGCCCTTTGCCCGGGCTTCGCCCCGGGCGTCCCGCGAAGCGGGTAGCTGCGGCGCTTAAGTGCGCCTCCTGGCGCCCTCGCGTCGTCAGAACGCGCGCCGCCGCGTAGGCTGCCGGGAATTGTAGTCCCGGAGCGGCGGCGCGTGGAGTCAGCTGGACTTTGACTCTTGGCGGTGGCGGCGTGCTGCAGGGCTTCCTCGTTGCCTCACAATGACTCCTGGCGGTGGCGGTGACTGTCAGGTAGGTGCTCGCTAGTCTCCCCCGCTCCGCCGGTAGCTGCGGCGCTTAAGTGCGCCTCCTGGCGCCCTCGCGTCGTCAGAACGCGCGCCGCCGCGTAGGCTGCCGGGAATTGTAGTCCCGGAGCGGCGGCGCGTGGAGTCAGCTGGACTTTGACTCTTGGCGGTGGCGGCGTGCTGCAGGGCTTCCTCGTTGCCTCACAATGACTCCTGGCGGTGGCGGTGACTGTCAGGTAGGTGCTCGCTAGTCTCCCCCGCTCCGCCGGTAGCTGCGGCGCTTAAGTGCGCCTCCTGGCGCCCTCGCGTTGTCAGAACGCGCGCCGCCGCGTAGGCTGCCGGGAATTGTAGTCCCGGAGCGGCGGCACGTGGAGTCAGCTGGACTTTGACTCTTGGCGGTGGCGGCGTGCTGCAGGGCTTCCTCGTTGCCTCACAATGACTCCTGGCGGTGGCGGCGACTGTCAGGTAGGTGCTCGCTGGTCTCCAACAAAGGAAATCATAAATAAGGTCCAAATGTAAATACCATTCATTTACCCCAAAATCGTTTTTTGAATAACATTTTAGAAATACAGCGCAGGTCCTATGTACAAGCATTCAATTTCACTACTGAAACCTCAATATTTTACAAAATACAAATCCTCTTTCTTGCAAATGTTGATAGCAAGCATTAACAAAAAGCAAGACACAAACCCACAGCAAAGAAACTCAGGGCCTTATTTCTGAAGGCCTTGCGCCACCGGTGCGTCACTTTTTCCCATGTTAAAAGTGACGCACCGGCAGCACAAGGCAATCATAAATAAGATACAAATGTAAATACCATTGATTTGCCCCTAAAATCGTTTTTTGAATAACATTTTAGAAACACAGCGCAGGTCCTATGTACAAGCATTCAATTTCACTACTAAAACCTGACTATTTCACAAAATACAAATCCTCTATCTTGCAAATGTTGATAGCAAGCATTATCAAAAAGCAAGACACAAACCCACAGCAAAGAAACTCAGGGCCTTATTTCTGAAGGCCTTGCGCCACCGGTGCGTCACTTTTTCCCATGTTAAAAGTGACGCACCGGCGGCACAAGGCAATCATAAATAAGATACAAATGTAAATACCATTGATTTGCCCCTAAAATCGTTTTTTGAATAACATTTTAGAAACACAGCGCAGGTCCTATGTACAAGCATTCAATTTCACTACTAAACCTGACTATTTCACAAAATACAAATCCTCTATCTTGCAAATGTTGATAGCAAGCATTATCAAAAAGCAAGAAACAAACCCACAGCAAAGAAACTCAGGGCCTTATTTCTGAAGGCCTTGCGCCACCAGTGCGTCACTTTTTCCCATGTTAAAATTGACGCACTGGCGGCACAAGGCAATCATAAATAAGGCCCAAATGTAAATACTATTGATTTTCCCCTAAAATCGTTTTTTGAATAACATTTTAGAAACCCATCGCAGGTCCTATGTACAAGCATTCAATTTCACAACTAAAACCTCACTATTTCACAAAATACAAATCCTCTATCTTGCAAATGTTGATAGCAAGCATTATCAAAAAGCAAGACACAAGCCCACAGCAAAGAAACTCAGGGCCTTATTTCTGAAGGTCTTGCGCCACCATTGCATCACTTTTTCCCATGTTAAAAGTGACGCACAGGCGGCACAAGGCAATCATGAATAATGCCCTCAGTGTGCGTCCTAACCTAAGGTAACACAGGTGACAGGATTGTGAAAGTTTCAAATATTTTTAATTAATCACACAGACACTATTTATTCCTTCTCAAAAATGTAAAAGCCATTGATTTGCCCTAAAATCGTTTTTTAATTAACATTTTAGGAACAGAGCACAGGTCCTTTGTACAAGCATTCATTTTCACTACTGAAACCCATTGATTTGCAATTAAATTGTTTTTCAATTACCATTTTAAGAACAGAACACAGGTCCTATGTACAAGCATTCATTTTCACTACTGAAACCCATTGATTTGCCCTAAAATCGTTTTTTAATTAACATTTTAGGAACAGAGCACAGGTCCTAATTACAAACATTCATTTTCACTACTAAAACCCATTGATTTGCCCTAAAATCGTTTTTTAATTAACATTTTAAGAACAGAGCACAGCTCCAATGTCCAACATTCATTTTAACTACTCAAACCCATTGATTTACCCTAAAATCGTTTTTTATTTAACATTTTAGGAACAGAGCACAGATCCCATGTACAAGCATTCAATTTCACTACTGAAACCTCACTATTTCACAAAATACAAATCCTCTATCTTGCAAATGTTGATAGCAAGCATTATCAAAAAGCAAGACACAAACCCACAGCAAAGAAACTCAGGGCCTTATTTCTGAAGGCCTTGCGCCACCTGTGCGTCACTTTTTCCCTTGTTAAAAGTGATGCACCGGCGGCACAAGGCAATCATAAATAAGGTCCAAATGTAAATACCATTCATTTACCCCAAAATCGTTTTTTGAATAACATTTTAGAAATACAGCGCAGGTCCTATGTTCAAGCATTCAATTTCACTACTGAAACCTCACTATTTTACAAAATACAAATCCTCTTTCTTGCAAATGTTGATAGCAAGCATTAACAAAAAGCAAGACACAAACCCACAGCAAAGAAACTCAGGGCCTTATTTCTGAAGGCCTTGAGCCACAGGTGCGTCACTTTTTCCCATGGTAAAAGTTACGCACCGGCGGCACAAGGCAATCATAAATAAGGCCCAAATGTAAATACCAATAATTTGCCCCTAAAATCGTTTTTTGAATAACATTTTAGAAACACAGCGCAGGTCCTATGTACAAACATTCAATTTCACTACTAAAACCTCACTATTTCACAAAATACAAATCCTCTATCTTGCAAATGTTGATAGCAAGCATTATCAAAAAGCAAGACACAAACCCACAGCAAAGAAACTCAGGGCCTTATTTCTGAAGGCCTTGCGCCACTGGTGCGTCACTTTTTCCAATGTTAAAAGTGATACACCGGCGGCACAAGGCAATCATAAATAAGATACAAATGTAAATACCATTGATTTGCCCCTAAAATCGTTTTTTGAATAACATTTTAGAAACACAGCGCAGGTCCTATGTACAAGCATTCAATTTCACTACTAAAACATGACTATTTCACAAAATACAAATCCTCTATCTTGCAAATGTTGATAGCAAGCATTATCAAAAAGCAAGACACAAACCCACAGCAAAGAAACTCAGGGCCTTATTTCTGAAGGCCTTGCGCCACCGGTGCGTCACTTTTTCCCATGTTAAAAGTGACGCACTGGCGGCACAAGGCAATCATAAATAAGGCCCAAATGTAAATACCATTGATTTGCCCCTAAAATCGTTTTTTGAATAACATTTTAGAAACACAGAGCAGGTCCTATGTACAAGCATTCAATTTCACTACTAAAACCTCACTATTTCACAAAATACAAATCCTCTATCTTGCAAATGTTGATAGCAAGCATTATCAAAAAGCAAGACACAAACCCACAGCAAAGAAACTCAGGGCCTTATTTCTGAAGGCCTTGCGCCACCAGTGCGTCACTTTTTCCCATGTTAAAATTGACGCACTGGCGGCACAAGGCAATCATAAATAAGGCCCAAATGTAAATACTATTGATTTGCCCCTAAAATCGTTTTTTGAATAACATTTTAGAAACCCAGCGCAGGTCCTATGTACAAGCATTCAATTTCACAACTAAAACCTCACTATTTCACAAAATACAAATACTCTATCTTGCTAATGTTGATAGCAAGCATTATCAAAAAGCAAGACACAAACCCACAGCAAAGAAACTCAGGGCCTTATTTCTGAAGGTCTTGCGCCACCAGTGCATCACTTTTTCCCATGTTAAAAGTGACGCACGGGCGGCACAAGGCAATCATAAATAATGCCCTCAGTGTGCGTCCTAACCTAAGGTAACACAGGTGACAAGATTGTGAAAGTTTCAAATATTTTTAATTAATCACACAGACACTATTTATTCCTTCTCAAAAATGTAAAAGCCATTGATTTGCCCTAAAATCGTTTTTTAATTAACATTTTAGGAACAGAGCACAGGTCCTTTGTACAAGCATTCATTTTCACTACTGAAACCCATTGATTTGCAATTAAATTGTTTTTCAATTACCATTTTAAGAACAGAACACAGGTCCTATGTACAAGCATTCATTTTCACTACTGAAACCCATTGATTTGCCCTAAAATCGTTTTTTAATTAACATTTTAGGAACAGAGCACAGGTCCTAATTACAAACATTCATTTTAACTACTCAAACCCATTGATTTACCCTAAAATCGTTTTTTATTTAACATTTTAGGAACAGAGCACAGATCCCATGTACAAGCATTCAATTTCACTACTGAAACCTCACTATTTGACAAAATACAAATCCTCTATCTTGCAAATGTTGATAGCAAGCATTATCAAAAAGCAAGACACAAACCCACAGCAAAGAAACTCAGGGCCTTATTTCTGAAGGCCTTGCGCCACCTGTGCGTCACTTTTTCCCTTGTTAAAAGTGATGCACCGGCGGCACAAGGCAATCATAAATAAGGTCCAAATGTAAATACCATTCATTTACCCCAAAATCATTTTTTGAATAACATTTTAGAAATACAGCGCAGGTCCTATGTACAAGCATTATATTTCACTACTGAAACCTCACTATTTTACAAAATACAAATCCTCTTTCTTGCAAATGTTGATAGCAAGCATTAACAAAAAGCAAGACACAAACCCACAGCAAAGAAACTCAGGGCCTTATTTCTGAAGGCCTTGAGCCACAGGTGCGTCACTTTTTCCCATGGTAAAAGTTACGCACCGGCGGCACAAGGCAATCATAAATAAGGCCCAAATGTAAATACCAATAATTTGCCCCTAAAATTGTTTTTTGAATAACATTTTAGAAACACAGCGCAGGTCCTATGTACAAACATTCAATTTCACTACTAAAACCTCACTATTTCACAAAATACAAATCCTCTATCTTGCAAATGTTGATAGCAAGCATTATCAAAAAGCAAGACACAAACCCACAGCAAAGAAACTCAGGGCCTTATTTCTGAAGGCCTTGCGCCACTGGTGCGTCACTTTTTCCCATGTTAAAAGTGATGCACCGGCGGCACAAGGCAATCATAAATAAGATACAAATGTAAATACCATTGATTTGCCCCTAAAATCGTTTTTTGAATAACATTTTAGAAACACAGCGCAGGTCCTATGTACAAGCATTCAATTTCACTACTAAAACCTGACTATTTCACAAAATACAAATCCTCTATCTTGCAAATGTTGATAGCAAGCATTATCAAAAAGCAAGACACAAACCCACAGCAAAGAAACTCAGGGCCTTATTTCTGAAGGCCTTGCGCCACCGGTGCGTCACTTTTTCCCATGTTAAAAGTGACGCATTGGCGGCACAAGGCAATCATAAATAAGGCCCAAATGTAAATACCATTGATTTGCCCCTAAAATCGTTTTTTTGAATAACATTTTAGAAACACAGAGCAGGTCCTATGTACAAGCATTCAATTTCACTACTAAAACCTCACTATTTCACAAAATACAAATCCTCTATCTTGCAAATGTTGATAGCAAGCATTATCAAAAAGCAAGACACAAACCCACAGAAAAAAAAACTTAGGGCCTTATTTCTGAAGGTCTTGCGCCACCAGTGCATCACTTTTTCCCATGTTAAAAGTGACGCACCGGCGGCACAAGGCAATCATAAATAAGGCCCAAATGTAAATGCCATTGATTTGCCCCAAAATTGTTTTTTTAATAACATTTTAGAAACACAGCACAGGTCCTATGTACAAGCATTCAATTTCACTACTGAAACCTCACTATTTCTAAAAATAAAAATCCTCTATCTTGCAAATGTTGATAGCAAGCATTATCAAAAAGCAAGACACAAACCCACAGCAAAGAAACTCAGGGCCTTATTTCTGAGGGTCTTGCGCCACCACTGCGTGGTGGCGCAAGACCCTCCCATGTTAAAAGTGACGCACCGGCGGCACAAGGCAATCATGAATAATGCCCTCAATGTGCATCCTAACCTAAGATAACACAGGTGACAGGATTATGAAAGTTTCAAATATTTTTAAATAATCACACAGACACTATTTATTCCTTCCTAAAAATGTAAAAGCCATTGATTTGCCCTAAAATCGTTTTTTAAATAACATTTTAGGAACAGAGCACAGGTCCTTTGTACAAGCATTCTTTTTCACTACTGAAACCCATTGCTTTGCACTAAAATCGTTTTTCAATTAACATTTTAGGAACAGAGCATAGGTCCTATGTACAAGCATTCATTTTCACTACTGAAACCCATTGATTTGCAATTAAATCGTTTTTCAATTAACATTTTAGGAACAGAGCACAGGTCATATGTACAAGCATTCATTTTCACTACTCAAACCCATTGATTTACCCTAAAATAATTTTTTAATTAACATTGTAATAACAGAGCACAGGTCCTATGTACAAACATTCATTTTCACTACTGAAACCCATTGATTTGCCCTAAAATCGTTTTTTAATTAACATTTTAGGAACAGAGCACAGGTCCTATGTACAAGCATTCAATCTGACTACTCAGACCCATTGATTTGCCCTAAAATCGTTTTTTCATCAACATTTTAGATACAGAGCGCAGGTCCTATGTACAACCATTCAACCTCACTACTAAACCTCACTATTTTTCAAAATACAAATCCTTATCTTGCAAATTTTGAAACCATGCATTTTCAAAAAGCATCACACAAACCAACAGCAAAGAAAAGCAATGTGCTTCTTAATCTGAACTCTCTATCCATATCAAATGAATCATAACTCACCTTTACAAATGCTTTTGGAGATTGAGAACAGTGTCAGATACACACACCAATATTTCTTTAGCAGAGCAAAAGGTATGTTCTCCAGGCACTGCAACCTTTAATGGCACTGAACACCTCTAATTCTACACACATATTGCTCATGGTAACCAATCAAAACTCTTCCCTCTGTATTTTCAAACCAACACCCTTCCCCGCCTCAGCCCTTTCTACCTGTTACCAAAGCAACTCCCTCCTCACTGAGCTCTCAGGTTCAAAAGTTTATTCTACAATGTTGCAAATTAAGTCAGCAAGGATGTTTGACCTCTCAATACACCAGCTTATCCGCTGCAATCTTTCTTTAAATAACTTTTTCCTAACCATTCAAATTACCTCTTTCACAGAACAGTACCATGCACCCTAACTTCCAGTTTTCAACTATCTGAATCCACCAATCATTGCTTGTGATTCAAGAACACTGAAAATCCACAGTTTTTTTTTTAGAAACTCCTACTATTCCAACTGCCATTTCATTCCCACACTTCATCTGACTGCAACAGAACCTCCTCTGACTATGTATTCTGTCTGGATTAATGAACATAGCTACATCGACTGGGCTCAAAGGTATGCAGCTATCAGAAATTTTCACAACCTGGATTTACCAAATGTGGATATCAAATGAATTGGCCAGAGAGGATTGAGATGTCACCAATTATTACCATTGATGAAAACCATTTTGCATTTGCCACACCCTGACCTCTTAATTGTGCACTGTGGAGGAAATGACTTGGGCACTTTGACTGGGGTTGGTCTGGAAATGCTTTTAAAGGACACCTTTGATCAATTGATGACTCTTTTCCACAAACTGCCTTGGTATATTCCAATATATGCCAAAGACAGAAATGGAACTGGCCCAACCAATTTTGTCCACAATTTGAGAAAGCACGGAAACATGTGAATAAATCTGTTTCTGCTTACATGAGAGACTGTGGAATGGGTTCAATATACAATAATAACTTGCGTTACAACATGCAAGACATCTACAGAGGAGATGGTGTGCTCTTCTCAGATGAGAGTAATAGAATATTCCTCCTGAATTTAAGACTGTGCATTGGAACCTACTTGTAGGTACCTAAATCAGCCACAGAATGCAATAGCTCTTTTCAGAGCTACCCTACCTCTGATCACTCCAAATGATTATCTTTTTCTAACTTTTTTCACTATTTTTCACCAAAGTACGCTCCCCGGTGCGCGTACCGGGTGCTCCCCCCACGAAAAAAAATAAAAAATAAAAATTGGGGTCTATATGAGCCTCCTAAGCCCCCCTCAGAAAACCTAGGGGCTATGGGGCTCTCTATCGTGCCCCCTTCTACCCATTCCCAACATTGTTTGTCCTCCATCTTGTGTCTCGATTGTACCGAAACACAAAATGCCGGACTCCCGTAACGCTGCCGGTGCGCGTACCGGAGCACGCACCGGTAAGCGCTCACAAAAAAATGTGGGAAGGTAATTTTCATAAAAACCACTGGAGACACTTTCACCAAATATAGAATAGGCCCTACTAGATAGCAGTCCCTACCATTTACCCAAATTTGGTGGTATTCCATTGAGCCATTTAGGCTGTAGGCCTGTCTAAATATCCTGAGGTAAATTACATGACAAAAACACATATGAAGTGTTAGAATTTACAACCAATTAAAAAGTTACTTTCATTTTCTACTATTATTTCCTGATATTTGATTGGTTATGTACATGAATATATATAAAAAAAAGAGAGGGAAACACAGCCATTTTGACTACTACTTCCTGAAGTACATTTGAAAAGGAATTACACTGAGAACTTCAACTGCTTTCTCAAAGGTAAGTTGTTATTTTGGAAAGTGAAGTATGTTGAGCACTTTAAGTTAATTTGAGAAAAAATATTCTGATAGTTATATACTATCCCTCTGTAATTGTTATAGATTGAGATAGGCTTCTCTGTTATAGTTATGGATTGAGTTAGGCTTCTCTTGTATAATTATAAATTTACTTAGGCTTTATCACAAACACTTTTTTATATTTCTACTTCCAGCCTGATACCATACACTGCCCAAAGATAACTTCACTGTAAAAAAATCAAAACTACCTGTCTGAACTTAAACCCAACAGTGCCCTATCTCTACTGATATATTTATTTTTTATGCAATTTACAGCAAAAAATGGAAGGAGAACAGAATATTTATTTCGAAATAGTTTTGGACAACAACCCTGAAGAAAAAATTGCTGAGAATGATAACTTTGATTTTATGGATGAGTCTCTGGACCATCAATTAGTTCAGTGTGTGGAAGCAATAGAATCACAGAATGAAAATGAGGACATTCCAGACAATATATTGTTAGAAGTTTTATTAAATTTTGAAAAAGAATCAGAAAAATGTTTTTATATGTAATAATCAAAAATTGTTCGAGACATTATTCATTTTTATATGTAATTCATCAAGTAGTTCCAAAATGTTTATAATATAAAGTGAGACTTATAGTATACTGTGCAACTTTTTTGTGTTACATAGTAATTTTGCTCATAGTTACTTACTTCTCCCACTTCATTATCTCCAATGTGTATATCACATCTCTTTTTCATCTCCTGCCTCTATGTTGTTTCTGCTTTCCTGACACACTATGGTATGGATTCCATATACCACAATAACTTCTGTAACAACATGCAAATTATCTACAGAGGAAACAGTCTACATTGAAATTAAGACTCTACATTGGTACCTACATGCTGGTACTTGTATCACCCACACAACACAACAACTCTATGCAGAGCTACCCTACCTCTAAGTACTTAAAATTATTATTTTACTGTTTCACTGAGTTTTCCCCTTAGTACGCTTCCCGGTACGCTCCCCGGTGCGCGTACCGGGCGCTCCCCCCGTGAAAATAAAAAAAAAGTTTTTTTGCCCCGCGGGGCCCTTTTATGGCCCCCACATCAAACCTAGGGGGTCAGGGGGGGTCTACTCTGCCCCCTTATGGTCATTTCCCCCTTTGTTTTTGCCACCTCTTGTGTCTCGATTTTACCGAGACACAAGATGGCGGCCGCTCCGGACTGTTTGGAATGTTTACAGACACCCGAGAGCCAATCAGCTTTCCGTGCGCAAGTCGCGTGACGCGCCCGGTGCGCTCCCCGATGCGCGTACCGGGGCGCGGCTATAGATATATATATTTTTTTAACCTAAATTACTCAAAATCCACTGTAGCACATATCTTGAGACATAGCAAAGGCACATTGGGCTACCAGTCCCTGCAATTTTGCCACGTTTGGTGAAAATCCATTCAGCGGTTCGGGCTAAAAGTGAGGCCAACCGCCCTATGGAAATGAACATGGGGAAAACACGTTTTGGGACCCCCCTTTTATCTCGGCCCCCGCTTGACGAATCCCCCCCACATTTTCAGGGGAGGAGCGGAGCGGAGCAGAGCGGTCCACGAACTTTGAAAAATTCGCAAAGATTCGTCCACCGGCGCCAAAGTTATTCCCAATAGAATGTTGCGGATTTCCTATGGAAAGTAGATCCTAACTATAACTACCTACTGGCGACCGCCAGTAGGTATATATATATATATATATATATATATATATATATATATATATATATATATATTCACTGAAAAAACCATAGGTTATAGACCATATATAGTTAGGAATTCGCATTTACAAAACCTTATTTTACTCACACAAAACCATTGAAATTCCATATATAGTTAGTTGCACTAACTATATATCGCGCACCCGCAATCCACTGCTGATGATGTCACATATTACATCATTCATGACATGGTCAGTGACATCACTGATGACATCACTGATGACATCTCAAATGACATCACTGATGACATCTCAAATGACATCACTGATGACATCACTGATGACATCTCATTTGACATTACTGATCACATCACTGATGATATCATTCATGTGATAATACGATGAACCTCTTCAGACTCTAATATAACCTTAGATACAATCAGTGTAAACAGACACTCACAGACTGTCACTCATCCATGGAGTTACTCACACACCTAGTCAGTCATGCAAAGAATCAATCACACCTCCATTTCCTCAACTATACAGTTATACAAACTTTACTTATTCAAACATATACTAACACATATTTACTCTCTTATACAATCCCTGATACAAGTTCACAATGATCCATACAGCCACTCACACATTCACTGGCTCTTATGCACAGTTATTTATATATGTCAACTCTCACATGTACTGTGTTTTACATATGTACTTACTTTGACATGTAGCACTGAGATATCCATTCACTCACCAGTACACTCATGCACACAGTCAACCGCCCATACAGCTGTTTCCACATGCACTTTTGAAACCATACATCTAGTGAATCAACTGCTCACACATCTATGCACAGAGTCATACACCTCCCAGCCACCCACACACACACTCAGTCTCCCATACAAATACTTGGGCAACCAATCAATAACCCATATAGTTACTCATATAGCTACTTATCAACACATGCAACAGTTTACAGAACAACAGACATAATGATGCACAAATTAAGACAGTTTAGTCACTAACCCATGCACTCAGTGAGACACATTTAATCACTCACTCATACAGTCAGTCATGCACCTACTAAATCCTTCATCCAGACACTTATACATCCACTCATTCTTCAATATGTAAGACATATTTTAACTTTACAGAAACATACAGTCACTGGATGTTGTCATCAGTGATGTCATCAGTGATGTCATTTGAGATGTCATCAGTGATGTCATCAGTGATGTCACTGACCATGTCATGAATGATGTAATATGTGACATCATCAGCAGTGGATTGCGGGTGCGCGATATATTGTTAGTGCAACTAACTATATATGGAATTTCAATGGTTTTGTGTGAGTAAAATAAGGTTTTGTAAATGCGAATTCCTAACTATATATGGTCTATAACCTATGGTTTTTTCAGTGAATTTTCAAGGTTTTGTAAATGCTAATTCCTAACTATATATGGTCTATAACCTATGGTTTTTTCAGTGAATTTTCAAGGTTTTGTAAATGCTAATTCCTAACTATATATGGTCTATAGCCTATGGTTTTTTCAGTGAATATATATATATACATACATATATAAACATATATCATCTGTATATCTATATAAATACAAACATAAATGCATGCATACATATACTTATATGCATTTTAGGGTTGTTAGGGCGTTTTCGTGTGTATTATGTTGCTTTTTTAGGGCTTTTGGGTCAATTAAGTAGGGTTCCCGGAGCCTAGGGCTGAGGGGCCAGTTCAGTTTCGTGCGTATTGGTGTTGGCAAGGTTTTGAGGGATTTTGGCGGTTTTTGGTCGAGATTTGGCCGTTTTATGGCTTTTTTTTGTGTTTGCGGGTGGGCGCGTATTCGGGTTGAAATTCGTCCCCGTTCCAGTGGATGGATTGGGCTGATTTTTGGTGAGATGTTAGGGAATCGCTCGTACTAGTGTCCAGCCAAGTGTGAAGCGGATCGGAGCAGTGGAAGTGCTTTAAAGAGCAATTTCTGTGCGGAGTAGCGAATTGCCATGTTATTCAGTGGGAGTTTTTGGTGCGCATGGAGAAGGTGAATTTGGGGTGTTCCAGTTGCGCTAGAGGGACGGGGCTTGGGTGAGCTGTAGGGAGAGTGGATCGGCAGGTGTGCCGAATTTTTGGGATTTGTTGGCCGAAGGGAAGGGTGTGCTTGGGCAAAGTCGATTTGGTGAAAACGGTGCGTTATTTACATGAAAGTTGAAAAAACACTAATAAAAGCAAAGCTAAAAAGCCACCTCATTACAAACAGAATGGCTTTAACTTAAACGAGGGCGAGATCTATTGCATTTTCAATGCTTGTTTACTTTGGTTCCATCAAGAAGGCATTCAGATGTGTCACACATTTGCCATAAATTCTGAATGTTAGCACTCTAGTTGCACATTAGATCACTGTAGTAAAGCCACTGCTCACCAGGGACGTCTGCTGCTGGTATTCAAAGTGCATGTTTCAGTCTGCATGTCAGAATTTTTTTAATGAAATAGAAGAGGATTTGAGAAGTCACTCAAAATGATCCCTAATTTTTCTTTCTGAAGCACTAATCATACTTTCTATGGCAAAATTAACCCCCTCATGTTGTTCCTTTTTAAATTGAGTGTTTTCAGACTTACCACTTCATTCCAATCAAGATGGCTTCTGGTGTGCCATACTTTTGTCATAAGTAAGACTGTTAGCGCTCTAGTTGTTATTTAGAACACTCTGGGACATTCTGTCATTGGGCTATACTTGGGGTACATCTGGGTGATATTTGGGCTACATTTAGGCTCTTTTGTCTCTGGTGGCCATCTTGGGAGACTATGTCAGAATTTTTTAATGAAATTAAAGAGGGTTTGAGAAGTCACTCAAAATGTGCCCTAATTTTTCTTTCTGCAGCACTAATCATAATTCATATGGCAAAATATACCCCCTCATTTTGTTCCTTTTTAAATTAAATGTTTTAAGAGTTACCACTTTATTCCAATCAAGATGGCTTCAGGTGTGCCATACCTTTGTAATAAGTAGGACTGTTAGCGCTCTAGTTGTTCTTTAGAACACTCTGGGACATTCTGTCATTGGGCTATACTTGGGCTACATCTGGGTGATATTTGGGCTACATTTGGGCTCTTTTGTCTTTGGTGGCCATTTTGGGAGACTGCATGTCAGAATTTTTTAATGAAATAGAAGAGGATTTGAAAAGTCACTCAAAATGTGCCCTAATTTTTCTTTCCGCAGCACTAATAATACCTTCTATTGCATAATATACCCCCTCATTTTGTTCCTTTTTAAATTAAATGTCTTAAGAGTTACCACTTTATTCCCATCACGATGGCTCCAGGTGTGCTATACCTTTGTAATAAGTAGGACTGTTAGCGCTCTAGTTGTTCTTTAGAACACTCTGGGACATTCTGTCATTGGGCTATACTTGGGCTACATCTGGGTGATATTTGGGCTACATTTGGGCTCTTTTGTCTCTGGTGGCCATTTTGGGAGACTGCATGTCAGAATGTTTTAATGAAATAGAAAAGGATTTGAGAAGTCACTCAAAATGTGCCCTAATTTTTCATTCTGCAGCACTAATCATACTTTCTATGGCAAAATATACCCCCTCATGTTGTTTCTTTTTAAATTAAATGTTTTAAGAGTTACCACTTTATTCCAATCAAGATGGCTTCAGGTGTGCCATACCTTTGTAATAAGTAGGACTGTTAGCGCTCTAGTTGTTCTTTAGAACACTCTGGGACATTCTGTCATTGGGCTATACTTGGGCTACATCTGGGTGATATTTGGGCTACATTTGGGCTCTTTTGTCTCTGGTGGCCATTTTGGGAGACTGCATGTCAGAATGTTTTAATGAAATAGAAAAGGATTTGAGAAGTCACTCAAAATGTGCCCTAATTTTTCATTCTGCAGCACTAATCATACTTTCTATGGCAAAATATACCCCCTCATGTTGTTTGTTTTTAAATTACATGTTTTAAGAGTTACCACTTTATTCCAATCAAGATGGCTTCAGGTGTGCCATACCTTTGTAATAAGTAGGACTGTTAGCGCTCTAGTTGTTCTTTAGAACACTCTAGTAGGCTGCAGTAGAACACAAAGGAATCAACTGACAGTCTCTGTCCTTGTTGGATGTACATGTTTTACTGAGAATGTCAGACTTCATTTTCACATGACTGAGAAAGATAATGTGAATTTACAGAAAATATGCTTTCAGTTTAGCGTATAGATCCCCTTCCAAACCACTGTGGGAAAATCATGAGATATTAGTTTTCTTTCAAACAATATTCATGATATCACAGCAGAAGGTTTTTTCACATGGTAAAATCACCTTAGAACCCACCACAATTCCTAAAACGAGTATGGTACCATCAACAAATGATTTATAATGTAACTAAAGTCCTAAAACCCTCTATTAACTACAATGCTTTTTAATGAGGTGCTATCATGTATATTGGTCCCAAGATGGCTGCCAACACTTCTTGGATGAAGTGCTGACAGCCAATCAGATCAGATGTGTGGTTAGGCTCCGCCCAGATATATATCTTGTTTTGAACCTAAATTACTCAAAATCCACTGGAGCACATATATTGAGACCTAGCAAAGGCACATCGGGCTAACAGTCCCTACAATTTTGCCAAGTTTCGTGCAAATCCATTCAGCCGTTCGAGCTAAAAGTGAGGCCAACCGCCCTATGGAAATTAACATGGGAAAAAAGCGTTTTGGGACCCCCCTTTTTTCTCGGCCCCCCCTTGATGAAATCCCCCCAAATTGTCAGGGGCTGCTCAGAAACAAAATGTTCCATTTTCCTGAAAATTTCAGCCAATTCCGTCCACAAACGCCAAAGGTATTAGACATAGAATTTTCAAAAATCCCATAGAGAAAAAATCCTAACTATATATACCTACTGGCGACCGCCAGTAGGTAATATAAATAAATATATATATATAAATAAATATATATATATATATATAAATATATATATATATATACATACATACATACATACATATATATATATATATATATATATATATATATATATATATATATATATATATATATATATATATATATATATATATATATATATATATATATATATATATATATATATATATATATATATATATATATACATATATTTGTATGTACAGGTTGTGGTAGTGTGCATAAAAAGTCATGCCATGTTATTTGTGTGCTAAGTATTCAATAGGGGCCTTAAAAAGTCATGCCATGTTATTTGTGTGCTAAGTATTCAATAGGGCCTTACTGTGTTATCTACTTTGATTGCCTTTGTCTGTTTCCATGACAATTCCAGATGCTGTGGAGAACTCTAATTAGAATGTGTATGGTAAACTGGAATGGTGAAAGGGAGTTGACTGTGAGACCTTTCTCAGGATGTGGTTGGAGTTTCCTTTGGAAGAATATACCTATTTAAATTGAAGACAAAAATCAATTATATCAAGACTGCATTTTAACAAAATGTAATATATGTTAAATAAAAATAAAAAGTTACAGTTGCTGGCATTTGTTATTTTTTATCTTAGAAAAGTAATTAGTAAATTAAATGTATATATTTAAATTATTAGTTGTTTAATTAATCATTATGTTAATGAGTTAATATGCTGTAACTTTCAATTATATTAGTTTGAGTTGAATAATACATGTTTTAATATATTTTACATGTATAATAAGATATGTGAGGTAATTTTTTAACAAATATTACATTTAATAAACTTCCCTATGTATTGCCACAGGGAGATCTCCACCATGGCGGTGGAAATTTCAACCTTCATGTGAAAAGTTTGTATAGTAACTTTAAACTTGTATATGATGTCTCAAGTGCTTCCAACCCATGAAATGAGCCAGTGTAGGTTTACACCTAGGTGCAGGGCTATGTTTAAACATGAGTACATTTATATGTGTAAAACTACCTATGGCAATAATCATGTAATTTGTAAAAATCATAACATACTTCACATCAAAGACTCAAATCCCAAGCTTGAGTTCAGATTTGTTGCCACAAAGAGAGAGAGAGAGAGGAACGTAAGGAAGGTAAGCATGGGCAGAAAATACATGCCTCTCGTGGATTTTGTGGATTCTCCGTAAATTCGCAATTTGTGAGATTCGCGAATTTCCCGAAAAATCCGCGAGCGGAACGGATTGGGTCAAAAGTTCAAGCTGACTTTTTGTAACTATTTTAGAATGGCGCCGGCAAGCTGCCAGAGCCTCTAAAATAGTTACAAAAAGTCAGCTTCAACAGGAAGCACTAATAGATAAAGTAAAGCAGGTGCTAGAGTTGAATCTCAAATTCAGTTACACAATCATTAATCACCCCAAACGTGGGGTGATTAATGACTGTGTAACTTAATTTGACCTTCAACTCAAGCACCTGCTATACTTTATCTATTAGTGCTTCCTGTTGAAGTTGACTTATGGCTGAGGGCAGAAGGGCACAAAGTGGGACAGAGGGCATGAGTTAGGCAGAGGGCAGAAGGACACAGAAACCAGTGGGGCAGAGGGCAAAAGGGAACAAACAAGAGTGGGGCAGAGGGCAGAAAGGCACAAAAACAAGTGGTACAGAGGGCAGAAGGGCATAAAAAACGAGAGGGTGGCAGTGATGAACCAGGCAAAAAAAAAAACAGCGAACACGCAAAGCGCCCCGCGAATACGCAAAGTTCCCCGCGAACACCTGCGAACACCCGTGAACACGCAAAAATAACAAATCCGCAAATTTGCACGAATTTGCGAATTTTGTTGATTGCCAATTCGCAAATTCGCAAATTCGCGGATCGTGAATTCGCAAAATTCGCCCATGCTTAAAGGAAGGTATTGTAGGGTCTACTGTGGCTCTATCAGACATAAAAGGACGTGGTCAGACTTCCACTATGATTATAATCCCATACAACTAATCCTAGAGAAGAATACTCTCAAAGGATTGAGTCAGAATGACTAGAGGAACTAGATGCAGAAGATGAAAGAGTCATAATGAACAATGTGGGTGGCCTAAAAAAACACCTACAGGCAACAAAGCACAATGTAAAGCCGCAACACATTCAGCCCCCTAGGAGACAATTTAACCCTTGTCATTTGCAAGCTAGTAATACCTTCCAGGTGCAACAGGCACTTGTCTCATACAAGTATCTCTGGGTTGGTCGCCTCCATTAAAGGCACAATCCTTAGGATTATAGGGGACAATATTGACAAAATCGAATCATCATGTTTACTCAAAGTACTTCTGTGACAGGGAGTTGAACTTCAGAACGACTGAGGAAAATGTTATGAGTCAGAGGATCGGAGAACCTGTAGACCTTAGATGCCTTCTGATGCATCAGCTGGCTGCTTATTAGGAAGTGTTCCTAACATTGTTTGAATTACCAACAATCATAGATGAAGGAAGTGTGAATTTATATCTGATGAGTAAAACTTCCACCAAAATAAAAATTGCAAGCAACCATACAGAATTGCTGGTAACTGCTACTGCTACCAGTATAGATTCACTTGTAATGTGATGCAGCAAGGCAGGCCTGTCAACCACACATAAGTGGACTTCTCATATTAAATTAATTGAATTATTAAAATGAGACAACCGAAAATGAAAGATAAATTATTAATCACCACACAGGAGAAGCAGGCGCCCTAGCCAAGAGGGAGAATGATTCCAAGAGTGAAACCAATCCCATAATAAGCAGCCTGAGGACTTTATTGGGAAACATATAAGACAATCCTGACCCTCATAATGGATATCAGGATCTACTCTTCTACTGATGATAAAAGGAATATAGTAAAGCGTGAAATTAAAAATAGATATCCTAAAGTACTAAATAAGATCTTGCCATAGTTCAGAGCTAAAGAGAGACATAGATTCATGAGGGCATAGATTCAAACTTGTATACGAAGAATGGGGACAAGTCACACATTGCAAAGTTATAGCAATGGAATTAGTAACCTGCATTTAGCTTTTTTTTAAAATGATCAGTATCTTATAAGTGCAGCATCATTTCGGAAACTTGAACCCTGAAGATTTCAGAACTGAATAAGAAGTGACTAAAATTGTGTCTTGAATGGTTCAGTCTTTACTTCCAAAAGACATGCAGGAATTCTGACTTTTTTTTAATTCCCCTTTTAGTTGATGTGCCCAGTAAGCAGATCATATTGTCCATTTTCTAACTTGAGACTCATAAGATAGGGGACATTGGTTGTTTCATACGCCCCTGTGTTGCAATCTTAGGGCCAACTTATTATGATTACTCCAAACACACCCAGATGTCCAAAACATTTTAATGTGGTTATTTGCCAATTACTTAGGTTGTTTCTTCATGCTATGTGAAAAACCTACCCACCAATATTCTATTGGGTTTTAATTGTATTTGTATATTTTTATGCACCAAAAAGCAGTAGGCACAATGGTATTAAATAAAAAGAAACAAATGAATGTATAGTGTCAGTCTAGTGAAGGAGGTAATTGCAAATTCTGCCCTGGACATTTCAAACGCAGGTGTCCTGAATGAAATAGTGTGTTCTGATATATGAAAACTTGAGTACTGACCTCAATCTCTTGGTCATTTATGGTCATATATGGTCATTTATGGCGAGTTATGGTTATTTATGGTGCATGTTCAGTATATATAAAGAACGTAGAATAATATTTTCAATGTAAGGATTTGAATGCCCTATTATATTATATTGAGCTATGTAGTATAATAGTGTCCACTGTTATACATTTTGTACAGTAGGCAGTAAACTTTTAAAACACAAATGGATAGTTTTTATTTGCTTTCCATGTGAAAGTGGATTATTACTTGAAGTGGATTGTAATCCTGTTCAAGTAATAATGGCACTATTTCTAAATACATCCTTTTAGGGCGCAATAGTTTAAACCTGAGCTTAACAATTAGTCACTCTAGCACAGAGTAGACAGGCTTAACTTAGGAGAAACTTCAGTACCAAACCAGTTAAAAAGTAAAAAAAAAAAAACCAATAAAATTCCCATTCTGATTCAACTAAACAGTAGACATCACAATGAAAAAAATCAGATGTAGGCTAAGGGAGTTTTAGGTGTTTCCAGAGCAATAAAGCACAAAAACCAACTGTTGGTACTGGTCACTCTAGACCAAGTCATAGTCAATATTTAAAACTGACCACAGTGGAGAATAGGTTGGTTATATAGGGACCAGGAAAGTTTATCTTTTGCCTTAATCTTTTTCTTCGTCAACATAGGATTCTAGCCGGTCAGGGTGCCAACTGGATCAGAAGAAGGGCTCAGCATTATTGACCATCCAGTGTGCAGGGTCTCAGTAGGAGCCTTTGGCTTTGGCGGGAGGATTGGGGCTCACTGCATGGACAGCTACAAAGTCTGTGTGTGTGGAGGTCTCATAGTCTGTCAGCTTCACCACAAGTTTGGCCTAGGTGGAATTCCTCTACATTCAGACTTGGAAACTTTTCTGGAAGTCAAAGATATATCCGCAGGGCAAACTAGCAAGTTGAGCACTACTGTTGATGTGACATCAGTGGCTAAGCCGCTGTCCACTGACAGCCTCTGGTACATTTTGGAAAAAGCTTTGAAAAACATTCTTAGTGTCCTCCTTTGGAATTCGTAATGAGGACAGAGTCCAAACTACACCAGCCTAGGGTTCAGGATAACTTGAGCACCCCTTGGGGGTAGGACTCAATCTCACAGAAGCCACCAGCAGGATTCAGGGTAAATCCAGTTGGAACAGGTCAGTTGGACTCATCCAACTCTTGGATGTTTTGCATCTTTTGTGTTCCTAGAGCACATTAGGAGGCTAGCCAACTAACCCAGGGAGACCGCTCTTCTATCCTGGGTACAAGTATGAGGAGATACATCCCTTGGGGGCTCTCTCCACAGGTTACAGTAGGTTATGACATCCAGGGTTGAGCAGATGCAGTCCTTCATGTGTCTTCCACAGGTCATGAGTTGTTCTGAAGAAGGTATCCAGGGGTGCCGCTTTTATACCTGGCACTAACTTGTGGGTGGTTTTGGCTCCCTAACCAGTAAGGAAAATGGTTTCCAGTGGCTACCCTTCCTACTTTGACATAATTTTCTGGTTGATTTGCCATAAACAATCCCCCAGTGCCCTGCTCTGCCAAATTCCAAAATGGCAGAATCATTCTTCTCTTGGGCAGAGCAGAGCTCTGGGCACAATCCCGAGGTTTGCATAGGGAAATTAGGCACTCCCCCTGCATAACTTATGTGGGACATGTTTCCCCTCCCTTTCATTTGTTACAATGTCAAGCACAATTTGATCAATTTCACAGGAAAGTCTTCAAATAAATGGAAATCCTTAACAATCACTGCATCAGGTTTCCTCCCAAATGTGAAGAAAATCTCTTAATTGTTTAGAATTGACAAAGAACTACAGTCATACCCAAGGGAATTTAAACTGCCAAAAGCTTCATGAGTATTCTTATTACACACACTTTACTCATGGCCATTTTTAAGAGGTATATATATGCTTTAGTAAAGTATGTGCAATTTTGTGCTTACCAATTTAGAGTTAGTTAATCTACAAGTTAGTTAGTTAATATACAAATGTAAATATATTGCTCTACTCTTAGGTTGAAAAAGGAGATGCTTTCTTTCTTAGTGCAACCTGGAAAGTCACGACTCTGGTCATTTCCACCATTGAAAAATAAATTAAGATTGCTTATGCAATGCAGAGAACTATTCGTTTTTTGGGTTTAGTTCAATATTCTGGGCTCTCCCCCGGAAAGCTTACAGTCCCAAGCATAACTTTCAACATACTAATCTTGCTAGTTTGAGAAGCTAGCAGATTTTCTACATTCAAGAGTTCACTATGTGAAAAGAAAAATCAAATACTCTCCATTCCATGAATCAGGATAAGGAATTTATTATCCCACTTTGTATATTGAATGTAATTTACAAAGCACTCAGATCTGTTAAAATAGTGCCTAATTGCAGGAAATTGTGAGATTGCATTGAATGGAGTCCCTCTCTTCCTTGCCAGCAGCGTAAAAGCACACGAGGAAATCACTGCAAGTAAAACATTAAAAAGATATATTTGTAACCCGAACTGTTTCATGGCTGGCACCTACTCATATCACTTTTTTTTCTATTCTTTAATTTACTCCCACTTAGAAGGAAGTGCAGAAAGAGAGCTCTCATGCAAACCTCCTGTCAATATAGAATACTAACTCCTCACACAGTTCCAAAAAGACAGTAGTTGTCATCCAATGAAGAATGTAACAAGCAAACGTAGAACTCAGTATTCATTACTACTCTGTCATGCTTCCACATTCTAATTCTTGCCAAATGAGGATAAGATAAGGTAAACGATCTTAGGAACAAAACCAAAAGATGCTGAATCAATAGTACACACTAGAGGCCATATTATACAAGTGCCCCAGGAGGCACTACTGGCATTAGCGCCCGCTTTGCGCACCCCTGGGTACTTTGGTATTACAGAAGGGGCCACATACACTTGTGTGACCCCTTCTGTAAAACTGACAGCACTGGTGCACATACAGTGGAAGCACTATCTTCATAGGGCGTTCCCTAATTTGCATGGGGGTTTGCCTCATTCAAATGTGGGAATCTGTTTGCCTCTGCACCTGTGTCATATTACAGATGTGGGTGCGGAGGCAAAGAAGCTCTAAGGAGGTGCACTGACAGTGCGCCACCTGACTGCAGCCCTTTGAAGGGGAGAAGGGGGGTCCAATAAACCCCCAGACATCCAATTGCAGGTGGGTGCAGTCCCTTGCTGCAAGGTGATCTCTAATCTCCCCTCAAAGTGCAGGCGGGTTGCCACCTGCACTGTGAAAACAAGTGGCTTTAAAGCAGCTGCTCTGTTATCAAGGAATGCGCTGCCCTGGGGGTAGTGCGAACTCGCGGCTGTCCTGAGGGCAGTGCATTCATCCTAATCAGTGGTATTTTCCTTGACTGCACTGTGCACTCCTTTAAAAAGGCAAGGCACAATCAAGAAAAATGTGCTGCATGTGCAATACAGCCCCAGAAGTTTAAAGTGTACAATAAATTAAGTAAAGAACAAGACAAACACCACAACACAGAGACTGAAGAAAGAATTTTCAAATGTGTATGAAATAATTTTGTGAGAAATGGCCAATGTAGCAGGTCTGCTGAAGTCAGGCTAGAAACAAATCCAGTCTGAGCAGAAGATTTGATGCCTCTCAATTATTTCAAATGAGGAACTCAATGAAATGCAATGTTGGTAATAAAACACACGGTAGTGATAGTATTACCAAACCCCTTAAGGTGTTAATGAATGCCTGTCTACCATGAAGTCCAGGCTTAAAGATCAGAAAATGTAAGTCAAACACCCTAAATATAGCTCGACATGCAAGTAAACCTAAAAAGATGACCTATTTATTTTTTAACATATTTATATATCACAAACTTGAAGCAAAGGTATTAGAGTGTTTCACATGAGCACCAGTTACATTACACAAGGTAAGATTCTTTCTTAAAGTGATTTGCCCTGAATCACAAGATGTTGAGTCAACACCGAGACTCAAACCTGGATTCCCAATCCCGAAGTCGGCAGCTCTGGCTATAACTCCATATCCTCTTTCCTGTCCGGCATATAAGAAATAACAGGCTCTGTACAGTAAAGGAAATTGGGAGGAACAGTATCAGAAGAAGAAAGTTGGACATTAGCCTAGAATAAACAAACAGAGAGGGCTTAAGATATAAGCAAGCTAAGGAGAAAGACATAAAAAAAATCAAGGGCTGTCATTGACAATGGTGGAAAAACCTCGCCACCTACTATATAAAGAACAGAGCCCAAAGACAAGCAGGTGCATTAAACATCACAGGCTTAGAGGACTTTTGTATGGTAAACACAATCTACATTATTCTACCTGCCATTGAAGACCAATCTGCTCAGCATAGTTTCTTACATCAGTTGAAAACATTGTTACTGGCACAAACAGCAAGGTTACCTCCTCGGAGAAAAGCGGACAGTGGCATCATCAATGTTGATTGAAGTTCATAATAAAATAGACTAAGATGCCTTGGACCTGTCGATCCTGAAGAGAGGAGCCATTTAAACCAATGCTCTCTCCCTCTTGAATTTGAAAGGAATTCATAGTTGGAGGAGGTCTGAGAGAAAGACTAAGTGCATATCCAAGGCCCTTAAAAAGATAGACAAGCCCCTCCCAGTCCTGTCCTGACATTCCATATAATTCATAACTATCATAGTGTCCAAACTGACATGAACTGCCTTCCCTCTGTCCTGAGAATGGATACAAAGGTCAAAACATAATTGCCTTTCTCATTGCCAAACATTCTCTCAATTCCAATTATAAGCCACATTAAGACCCTAGTTTAAGATGTCCATTAGGAATGCCCACCAATCCTGCTGGCTTGCATTCTTCATTACAAAGACCTCGAGGAGAACCGGCCTCTGTCCTCATGGAGAACTAATCATCATTGAAGAAACTTATCCTGCATGAGAGATAGGCTGATCGCAATCCTTTCTTTCTGGAGACCAGTGTTGAAAGGCATAATGTACCAGACGTTTCACCTGCAAGTCCATCAAAAATAAAATTGCAACCATTCCTGCCTGATCCTGGTGGCACTGAAGAAGACCAGGCGCTATTTTAAACTATGTCAAAAGCGAGTGTGAAGCTTAGACCAAAGCTTGATCTACATGTCAACAGAATGCTTGCTCATAACATAGGAGAGGAAAAAATGTTCACAAGTGAGGAATCATTGCCCTCTCTAGGTGTCACCCTTTATTGCCTGCTCAAAACCATGTTAACTGGTATTGGTTGTTACTGAATGATTAAGCCCTGGGCTCTGCTAACCAGGCACAAGGTAAATGGTAATTAAGTGTAATTACAATTGATACTGACAAGTAAGTCTGTAAGTCCCTAGTATATGGTAGGGCATGTAGGTTTAGAGGCCAGTAGATTAAATGCACTTATGTGTGCACTGCCGTGGTGCCTGCTGTCATTGTTAAAGCCAGTCCTGCCTTGCAGGCTGCTTTTAGAGTAAAACTATGTCCAAGTTCGACTTTGAAATTAAAGGTAATTCAAAAGTTTTAAACTTCCTTATTTGTACATATAAGTAACCAATAAGGACTGCCTTAGGTGTCCCAAGGGTAGGGTGCCATTTTATAATAAGCAGGAACAGTATAAAAAGATGTTTTATGTGCCCTGGTGAGGGATAAACTGCCATTTCCTTTTTTCCCAATTGTAGTGCCTTAGCTCCATAGGTTACCATGGGAAAGCTTTTTATAACATTAATAAGGGCTATCTTTTGACAGGAGTGAGCTAAAAAAGTACTTCAAAGTATGAAACCAATAGTTGCAATAAGTCCAGCAACTTACCAAGGTCCAGCTCTTTAGCAGCCACTCCTCATTGGCCAGCTTTTGACAGGCTGAGCCAAGCTGCGTAACTGAGGTGTGAAGCGTCTTGAATTGAGACAAAAGCAGTGGTAGAAGTGGAGGGGGATCGGTGGGCACGGCGTGCCCCTACTTCTAAAAAATTGTTCAGTCCGATCCCCTACTTCTTGCTTTCAAAAAAGAGTCCCGGGACGGCAAGAATAGTCCAACTTTAAAACTTTTTTCATTCACTTCCAGAGGCTGCTCGCACTTCTCTGTGAACTCCAGAGGCTGCAGCAGTCCCTCCATGAGCGCGCACAGACGGAGGGCAGGCCCATTGTTATTCCGATTGAGGCTGATTACCTCTTTCCAATGACAATGCGCCGCCCTCTGCCTTAAGCATATCAAGTGGCCCTGAGATTAGAGTTGATGATTAGAGATGAGCTTTCCCCAAGCAGGGTACTGTGGGGAACTTGACACCAGTGGCTATCTTGTGACGAGTTGTGAGTGTGTGTGTGGTTAGTGGATGGAGGCGGCAAACTCAACCCCGGAATCTAGCCCCTGGCACTGTTAATGTTCTACAGATAAGTGTGAATGCGTGGCTTGTTATCTTCACGATCTTTTTTTTTTATTTAATGCATTTTTATGTAGCGCGGACTTTATCCCAAGGTGATTGCAGAACAAGTTCCTCAGCACCGATCAGCCTTCCCAAGTGAGCTCCGTCGATATCTTGCAGACAGGATGCTGTGGCACAATTGTATCAGCAACTCCTGGCACATACTTTTAGTAGGGGGTTTGAATGTGCGAATTTAATTACGTGTTACCATAGTGACTACACATCAGCCACTATGTCTGTTTTCCTTCTCTCACTTCGTGGTGCTGCTGTACGCTAACATTTATTCTAGTCGGGATTTAATATCACCAGTGAAATGAGTTTCCAAACTTAGAAACAGATGCACTGGTGAAGTGCCACCGCGTGGTGGGCGCAGCCTGCTGTTTCCTTTAGCAACCTGCGGAGGTGCATTAGAAAAGCCAGGAGTGCAGCGAGGAATCTGTACACCATTATAAGAGAAGGGTTGGAATTGTCTGTATGACTGCAGAACGCCATGCAAACCTTTTTACTGTCTTTTTGTGCTTGGCTGAAAGTCAACATATGCAGGCCCTGGTGAGTTTAAAGTATTTGGCATTTCCCTGGCTGAAATGTTAAATGGCTGTGTGTGTGTGTTTTCAAATGACGTGATTTGAAAGACTTTCTTCTCATCGCTTTGCAGAGCAAAAGAGCGAGAACTGCGTTAAACACATGAAGTGCAAAATAATGTTTCTTTGTGAATAATTTGAAAGAGCTAGCAATGACACGTTTTGACCTGTCAAAAGTATTGTGCTGGTAGACCCATAAGACGTATCATAAAAGTACCCAGCACCAAGCTTTTTTAACTTTTTCTCTTTTGTTTAATAACACTGTTCATTTTACGCTACACTATTGGTACCAGGCTTATCCTGCCCAGTCAACAATATACCATGGCTCCCTTCCTCTTTAGCTTATGCCTACTTATGTTTGCTCACTAATTGATAGTTGGTGTCTTCATTTTACACCCCACCACTTTCAAACTTTACCAGCCAGCACTGCTTGACACCTTTGTCAATGTTGTACATAGAGTGAAGTGAGCTGGGCAGGAGCAGTGACCAAACAGAAGAGGCAACAGGAAAGGAGAGGTACTAGGGCAGAAGAGGTGACGGGGCAGGAGAGGTGACGGGGCAGGAGAGGTGACGGGGCAGAGAAGGTGCGATGAAAGGACAGGAGCAGTGAAGGGGGCAGGAGCAGTGAAGGGGGCAGGAGCAGTGAAGGGGCGGCAGGAGCAGTGAAGGGGGCAGGAGCAGTGAAGGGGGCAGGAGCAGTGAAGGGGGCAGGAGCAGTGAACGGGCAGGAGCAGTGATGGGGCAGGAGCAGTGATGGGGCAGGAGAGGCGACAGGGCAGGAGAGGCAACAGGGCAGGAGAGGTGACCGGGCAAAAGAAGTGATGGGCAGGTGACATGACAGGCAGGTGGCATGACAGGCAGGTGATGTGACGGGTAGGTGAGGTGATGGGGCAGGAGAGATGATGGGACAGGAGAGGTGACGGGGCAGGAGAGGTGACGGGGCAGGAGAGGTGACGGGCAGGAGAGGTGATGGGGCAGGAGCATTGAACAGATTAGGAGCATTGAACAGGGCAGGAGCAGTGAGTGGGTCAGGAGCGGTGAGCGGGGCAGGAGTGGTGAATAGGGCAGGAGCAGTGAACAGGGCAGGAGCGGTGAACAGGGCAGGAGCAGTGAACAGGACAGGAGCAGTGATAGGCAGGAGAAGTGAGGGGCAGGAGAAGTGATGGGCCCCCAGACCACCTGGCCCCCGCACCGCCCACCCCTCCCGCATTTCATACGACGCCTCTTCCCTCTCAGCCCTCAACCCCAGCTGACCACCAAACTGATACCAAGCCGCTCCTGGACTCACCCATGGACCTTTCACCTGCAATTCCTGCAAGTTTGCCTGCATTAGGATCCTCACCAAATCCACAATCACCAAACAGAACACCGGCTCAAACCACCTGAAATGCATCCTTATCAACACCCGTTCTGTCCACAGTCACGCCATCCAACTTTGGAATCTACTTGACACCACAGCTCCGGACGTCGCCTTCCTCACAGAAACCTGGGTGAACGCCTCTTCAACACCCGACATCGCCATAGCCATCCCTGACGGCTACAAGATTATCCGTAAGGACCGCACCAACCAAACAGGAGGAGGCATTGCCATTGTTCATAAGAACACCATTCGCATCTCAACCAGTTCCGATGACAACCTCGCAACCGCCGAACACCTCCACTTCCAGATCCACATCGACCCCAAGACCACACTCAGAGGCACCCTCATCTACAGGCCACCAGGACCCCGCACACAATTCTGTGATGACATCACTGACTTCATCAGCCCACACGCCCTCCCCTCCGAGGACTACATTCTACTAGGCGACCTCAACTTCCACCTGGATAAGAACAACGACAACAACAGTACCACCCTTTTGGACAACCTCGCAAATCTTGGACTCAAACAACTTGTCGACACCCCCACCCACTGTGCCGGACACACGCTCGACCCAATCTTTACATCCAGTAAATACATCTCCTTCAACCACACCACAGCTGCATGCACTTCAACTACAAAAAGACTACCACCCACAACAAATTCCCCGCAGAAACTGGAACAAATTCACCACCGACCAGCTTCTCACATCGCTCCACCAATACCCCCCTGCCTATTCATCAGACCCAAACCAAGCAGCCACCAACCTTGCACAATGGATCACCCGCAGCGCTGACGAATTAGCACCACTAAAAAACAACCCTACCCAGTTAAACCTCAAGAAAGCCCCCTGGTTCAACGATGAACTTAAAAAATCCAAGAAGACATGCCGCACCCTCGAGAAAGCCTGGAAAAGAAACCCATCCACCAAAAACCTAGCCACTTTCAAGAACGCCTCCCGTAAACACCATCAACTAATACGTTCCACTAAGAAAACAGCATTCAAAGATCGACTCGACAACAACGCCCACAGCAGTAAGGAACTGTTCAACATAGTAAAAGAGTTCACCAACCCCTCAGCCGGCACCAATTACATCTCTCATTCCCAGTACATTTGCGACTCCCTAGCATCATTTTTCCACAACAAAATTGCCGACCTTCACAACAGCTTCATCAACCAGTCGGGTGACCAGACCACCCCACCCACCTCAAAACCTAATCCCCCTCCTAACAACCTTTGCAACTGGAAACCAGTCACCACTGAAGACACCATCCGCCTGATGAACTCCATCCACTCAGGATCACCAACCGACCCATGCCCCCACCACATCTTCAACAAAGCAGACTCCATCATCGCTCCCCACCTTCGCGACATCATCAATAGTTCCTTCAACTCCGCTACCTTCCCGGAAAGCTGGAAACACGCCGAACTCAGCGCCCTCTTGAAGAAAACCCACAGCAGACCCCAATGAACTTAAAAACTACCGACCGATCTCGCTCCTCCCATTCCCTGCCAAAGTCATCGAGAAAGCTGTCAATAGTCAACTCGCCGCCTTCCTCGAATCCAACAAATCCCTCGACATATCACAATCCGGATTCTGTGCCAAACACAGCACCGAGACCGCCCTCATTGCAGCAACAGACGACATCCGAAAACTACTGGACAATGGAGAAACAGTTGCCCTCATCCTTCTCGACCTCTCTACAGCTTTCGACACAGTCTGTCATATCACCCTTATTCACCACCTCAGCAACATCAGAATTCAAGGAAAAGCACTGGACTGGATTGTCTCATTCCTCGCCAGAAGAACGCAGAGAGTCCGCCTCCCCCCTTTTAAATCAGAGGCCACCGAAGTCATCTGCGGCGTACCACAAGGATCATCACTCAGCCCCACACTCTTCAACGTATATATGAGCCCTCTCGCATCCATCGTTCGCAAACACAACCTCATTATCATCTCCTATGCAGACGACACCCAGCTGATCCTCTCCCTCAAACTCAAACACGGCCAAAACCAATCTACACGAAGGGATGAAAGAAGTGCCCGAATGGATGAAGAACAGTCGCCTTAAACTGAACTCGGACAAAACAGAAGTCCTCATATTAGGATCATCCCCCTCTGCTTGGGATGACTCATGGTGGCCACCGGCTCTGGAAAACGCCCCCAAACCTACGGACCACGCACGGAATCTGGGCTTCTGATGGATCCCCCACCGAAACAAGAAAGACAGTCACCCACACACTGGTCACCAGCAGACTAAACTACGGAAACACCCTTTATGCCGGAACTACAATCAAATCACAGAAAAAGCTCCAACGTATCCAAAATGCCTCAGCCAGACTCATTCTAGACGTCCCCCGCATAGCTCACATCTCCAGTCACCTGAAAGACCTCCACTGGCTCCCCGTCAGCAAAAGAATAACGTTTCGCCTCCTCACCCACGCACACAAAGCACTATACGACCTTGGACCCGAATGCCTCAACACACGCCTTTCCTTCTACACCCCCTCCCGCAAACTCCGATCGTCCAACCAAGCCCTCGCCACACAACCATGCATCCGCAGATCCACCATGGGGGGAAGATTCTTCTCCTACCTTGCTGCCAAAACCTGGAACTCCCTCCCCACCCATCTTCGCCTTACCCAAAACCACCTCTCCTTCAGAAAACAACTCAAAACCTGGATATTTGATAAGTAATCCCCCACCTCCCTCAAGCGCCTTGAGACCCTATGGGTGAGTAGTGCGCTATATAAATGCCAAATTTTAACTTGAACTTGAAGTGACGGGCCAGGAGAAGGGAGGGGGCGGGGGAATTGACGAAGCAGGAGTGTTGATCGAGCATGAGCAGGAGTACTGACTGGACAGGAGCAGTGAAAGGGCAGGAGCAGGCATTTCCCAGGGCGACTGGAAGGGTAGGGGGCCAGTTTAGTTTGGGGGGACAGGTTTTGTACAAGTGCAGGAGTTTTAAAAACACTGCAAACTTATTTGTATATTCAGCAGGTTTTGGTTAACAATACAAGTGCCAAGATAACTTTGGTAATCAATGTACCTGCTGGAGAGAGATGGGAGCATGTTTTGTCTAGTGGCTGTTTTACTCATCTAAGGTAGTGAAGAGGGGTAATATGTCTGCTGCAAAGAACATGTACCATGTATATCAAAGAGCAATATGTTATGTGTATAGTTCAGTGGGTACTGCTTTGTGTTCACTTCCCGAATGAAAGGACACTTGAATACATATGGCCTGGCAGTTCGGGCTGGACTGTTCACATTGGGCACAGGATCAAGAATGATTTGCATATGGCTGGGTCCAAACTGGAATGGCATGGTGAGCAAAAAACGATGGATTTAAGCCCAGATCTCTGAACAGGGGTGAATGTATGACATTGTTCTGCATTCTGTCCATCAATTGTTCTTTTTGCATTTGTCAGCCCGAGTGGGACAGGTATGCTCAGACATGAGTCCCATGCTCTCCATGCCACTGGAATTAGGCTGTCCTGGCTGATGAGGGCTGAAAGCCCGAAACCGGTCCTAGGATGTTGTTTCCAGTCCAGGGAGGACCTGGCCTGGCAGTTCGGGCTAGACTGTTCTCATTGGGCGCAGGATCAAGACTGATTTGCATAAGGCTGGGTCCAAACTGGAATGGCGAGCAAATAAACAATGGATTTAGGCCCAGCTCTCTGCACTGGGGTGAATGTATGATATTGCTCTGCATTCTGCCCACCAGTTGTTCTTTTGGCTATATTATGATTGATCAGCTAGCTGGCTGACATGAATATGAAGGAGCCTTTGTGGGTTTCCGTGAGTCTAGATTCTCCTGAAGAGTCCCTTTCTCTTCTGAGCCCTGCTTAACACATTTGTATAGGAGGAGCCCTGCATTCATGACCTCAATGTTTGAGACAAAAAATAATCATGGATTTCTGAACAATGAGCGTAAAAACATTAAGGTAACATGTTGTTCCTGCTTATATTTCACATGCTTTACATAAACCTGTATTCCCTATGAGGGTTTGCTTTTTCCTGAATTAAACCTCAAATAAATATATCCATTCTTTTAATTAAATAACGTTATAAGCTGTAACGGGTCAGTGAAATGCTAAACGTACTAAAAATTGGTATGTTTTGCTATTTCTAGCCATACCCCTGACTCCGCCCGCTGATTCAATCTTCGGTTATTCCCGCCCCCTGATTCTCCACCCACAGTTCCCCTACTTTTTTTTCCCCACTTCGACCACTGGACAAAAGAGACATCTGGTGGTAAGAGATCTGTTGCCTGAAGTAGCTAAAGTGATCTTCAAAGGGAGAAAGACAGTGAGAACATGAACCAGGCCCACCATCTCTTCTTGCACACCCAGCCAGATGGGAGACCCTGTAATTGAATTAGGAGAAGGGCTGGAAAAGGAGTGTGGGGGAATGGTAGCCACACCTGTAGGTGGATTTAGCCAGATCTGAAGCACCAGGAGAGGTTTTCTTCATTGTGATTTTTGTGTAACAATGCTTTTTAGGAAATGAAAATGTCACTCTATATGGGAAGTACTCATCACAGAGGTTGCACCCTGTATCCCACTGGTCATGTTTACCGCCTTTCTTGCCAGTCCAGAAACCTGGAAACATATGGGAGAGCTGCCCAGTAACTCAGATCTCTTCCTGGAAAGAATAAGAAGATGAAGGACTACCCTGAAGAAGCCCTGTTCTGCACCATGGAGAACTGGATTCATAAGGAATGCACCTGCTGAACACTCTGGGCTTCACAAAGAGGAATTACCTTGCTTTAAAATGTTGAGGAGTGGCCTCCCTGACAACAACAGGTATAAAAGAGCATCAAGAAGTCACCTGCATCAAGTCCATGAAGAAAATCCCAACAAATCAACGTCCAGTGGCATACCGACGGAGAGAGCGGTGCCTCTTTCCTGAGCGGTTGACAGGTAGAGGTGTGGTGACTTACCCAGTAACTACGGGTAATGTTCTTCAGAACAGGCACATTGTGAAAACATTTTGTTCCTGTATCCTTTGGTGTTATTTCACTTACACACTTTCTCTCAGCAGCATCATAGGTCCTGATGAAAGCCTAGCCTACTTATAGGCTACAAGGCTGAAACATATTGACCGATTAGTCTTACTTCACCTTCGCGGTTTGCAATTTAGACCGCTGGTGCACTGTATTTTTAATCCTATATAAGAACGTCTCACTTGAAAGATTTTTTGGGGTTCTTGAGCTAGTTTTAACCTCAATTTTTCCACAGTTTTGATTTCTTTTGCGCTGCGCCCTCACTCATACTGTTAACTCTTCATTTGCAGATTTAGAATATTCATTTCACCCTATAGGGTCAAGTGCCAAAATGATGTACTTATTCTTTGTATTTAGGCTCAATAGTAGGGTACGGTCCCAGGATACCAATGCTAAACTCCTTTGTTTGTTATAGTCTGAGCTTAGTAACCCTTTCCTGTACTGAAATTTCTGAAAAAGGTATCACAGCTCGTCCTTTATTCTTTCATAGCAATAACATGGTGACCTCTAGAATAACCTCTCCACGTGCATATTTACTAGGTGATTCCACCCTGGTATATCATCAGAATCCAATGATTCTTCATCCAAAAGCAGAAAAAGAGTCTTCTTTTTTGTCCTCTTTACAACTGGCTCATGCAACAGTGTTTTCTCTGTGAAGACCTTTATTAAACCTTCAATCAGCAGCTGCAGCTGTAGCTAAAGAGCAGCAGGCAATAGAGAAATACCTAAGTCACCATGGGATTTACCAGTAGTTGAAAAGGATCCAAGCAAGTTTAAAGAACCTTTATAATGAAGCAGCTGAAAATTGGCACATCCGCTTGTCCTGCCTAGAGTGCTTCCAACATCTATATGACTGTATTCTGTACAATATAAACCCCTCAGTACAAAAAAGGCAGGGCCTTAACATTTGCTTGAAACCGGGGAGGTGGTAACAGGGTGGGTGATGAAGGACATGTGGGATGCCTTCCCCCTATAATTTGGAGTGGGGAGACCTTGGGAACATGGATCTCAGTAATGAGGTTTTCAGAGTATTATGCATGTGATAAGACAAATAAAAATGATGCAGCACTTGCCATGAAAAACACTATGAGGCTGAATGCTGCTCAGAAGTGCTAACAAATATACAGGGTGGCTGTAATATTACATGTGGTTAAAGCACATGCAACACATAGAGATGCATAGGCCAGTTTACACAGCACAGATTGCATTGAAGCCAATAGATCAAACAACTAGTGTAAAGTGTATTATGGTATTATACGTGCAGGCTAATAGCATTGTTTCTCATATTTTAAGAAACAAAAAAAAGTACATGCATTTTGAGGAATCTCCATAAATATAGTTAGATGTAATTTCAGCTGGTACACTGTGGATGATGATGGAGAGATATACTGCATACTAAATAAGACCTATGCTGCTTATTTGTTACCATTAAAATACACTAGGAGCCAGCGGTAAAAACCAACTGCTCTTCTAAATAACCTGTGCAACTTCTCCTTTCTTTGTTTCACACAATGCAGTGTCTGTGAAATTAACAAATGCGCAGATGATATCCAATGTCAGTATAGACGGAAAACCGGCTGGTAAAATATCAAGGCCTTCTACTTAGCTTCAATATCCACCAGATTGTAAGTGGAGTGCGAGTAACATTCAGGCAAGACCTTGTCGAGTGAAAGAACTCTTATTTGTGTCGAGTGGTGTCAACTTCCAGCACTACTGCTTGTGACTGCCTTAGGAAACCACATTGTGGCAGTGTAGATTGTAAAGAGGCTAGTCAGTCCTACCGTGCTTCTACACTACAGTGCCATCGTCCTGCAGTTATTTCCTGTTAGTATTGTGGTATGAACTCATTAGAGTGAGCTTTATCCAGAAGCATCTTGTTAGTGCTATAAAATCTGTGCAGAAACTTTTCCTGCTATCTTCTCAGTGCCAGAAAGCGTACATTCAACCTAACACCTTTTAGCATTTTTTAATATTTATTTACTTCAAACACACACCAACTGTTCTCTTGTATACATTATTAAATGGATTCGAAAACTGTGTAGTAATGCCAATGTAATTATGCATTGGCTCAGTCAATCAGTATTAATACTCAAGTCTGCACCTGTTTCCCCACCTACTGAATGATAGTGTATCATTTAACCATACAATTATTACAAAGAAAAACCTCAAAAAGGCATGCACCGCTGCCTGAATGGCAAGCACATCGCTGAGAAAAACACCAAACTAAATGGGGAGGTGATTTTTTCAGTAGCCAATAAGCTCCCAGTAAACCAATGACCCATCTAAGGGAAGTAAAAATGCCAGAGCTACATTGTTGGCATCTTTGGAAACTGCAACTTTACATCGAGAGGTGAGGGAAGAAGAACCCAATCAATAAGATAGCTGGTCAGCATGACAAAGTGCTTGATGGAGTTCAGGACCCCTCAAACCTTTATCTCCAGATCAATGGTCTTTATAGCTGCATGAGATGTAAAGTCAGAAAATTATCACTTGTATCGTCTTATTACCATGTAACCAATGTGGTCACACAATAACCCAATCGACAACTTAATCTGACTTTAGTTGAGTTTAATTGTAATTTTAGAAGCACATCAATAGAGACCAATCCTAACATGATCAGATCGAAATACAGAAAGACAAAGAGAAGTCCAAATCTCCTGAAGAGATGTACCCTATATAATACAAAGCAGACAACTAACTCTATGATGACAATAAATATAATCAGGAAAAAGAAGTGAGTATTAAATTGCATCAGATGATTTTCCAAAGTAAGCATTACCAAGCTATATGTCCCTACACTGCCTTAAAAGTGCAACTCTAAACTAAAACGCATTTAGTAATGGTGAAATCAGAAAGGTTTCAGCTGTTGGAGTCTTCAGTAGAAGGCACTCTTACCATGGATCAGGCAGCATAAAGACACACAAGTATAGATCTGCTCTCTTTGAAATCCTAAAATGACTCTCCTCATCACTCACTACATTTCAACATAAAATATCAATTGCATTCAGTGTGGATAATCCTATGCGATTCTTGCTAGTGAGTTTCCATTGCTCCATTGGATACTTGCACCACCTTTCCAACATCGATAAGTTGCAACTTTGTTCGTCTTAGGCCATTTCTCTCCTTCCCATGAGAACTTGTTACGCACTTCTGCTTGCCAACTTCATCTTCTCATACCTTGCTATCTAATGAAAACAAAACACTTCAATGCCAACTAATGAGGTTTTGTCCATACCTGCACTTGAAATGAAATAAAAAACAAGCAAATGCATTCTGCAGTGAAGGTTAAATGCAAATTACATGCTAGATTTTAAAAAAGAAACAAACAAATCCTAGTCTTATGTTTGTTGGGTATATTTATTTTTACCCTTTTAAATTCATTTTTTCATTTTTTGGCTTGTAATTTTTCGTGAATAAGAAAGAACACTGTACATTTAACACACCTTTACACATATATACACAACATTTTCACAAATTATACATATAAATATTATATACAATCCTTATCTATATTGTACTACTTCCTAACCACAAATAATGACTCTCTATGTGGTATTTCTCAAGTAGTAATGACTAAACATAAACACCATTAATGAGCAAAGTCATGCTTAAAGAAAGATCAAAAATAGAACTTAGAGCATTATTTTGACGCGTTTCGAATCCAGTATAAACAATTGCCGGATTCTCATCAGGGCTCTGTCGTTTTTGGATGTCTGTCATCTAGCTTTACTGCTCCCACAGGTGCACTTCTTTTTGTTGGCGCAAGGTACTCCAATTTGTTTATTTTAGAAGACGAAGAATCTACTTTTGATCAATAGACGTGTGGGAAGGCTCCTAGTTGTAAAATCCTTTCCTCGACACGATCTCCATCAGTTTGTGTGTCTCGAGTGTGGCGGGCGTTTCCTCACCGCTCGTTCGTTATCTCCTCTCTATTCCTCGCGCTCTGTCACCGGTGCGGCATTAGTCCTGTTAGTCGCATCTACTCGTTTGGTCCGCAAACAAGCTGGAAACGCCATACCATAAACTCTTAAGTGCATTATAATCCTCGCGGTTAATGCTAACTTTGGTTTGGCTTTATCAAAACATGTCGTGTAAGGTGTCAAACACCTTCGAATACAACTCCCCCGCCAATTCTGGCAGTTGGGTTAGCATTCCATCGTTCTAGAGGGAAAAGACATGTATGTTACTGCTTTACCCGGTTAAAGTTAAACAGAGCCCCAGCATCACAAAAATCGATGCTGATGCCACAGACACAAGTCTGACCTCCTGCTGCTGAATGAAACTCCGGCAGAGGAGGCCTAGACAATAGGTTTCCTGTCCAGGGAGGTGCCAGCACCTCCCCAGACAGGCAGATGTGTATTGGGACAGGGAGGGCAGCATCAGCAGATGCTTTTTAAGACACTGCCTGGGGCACAAAAGGTGCTCCATGCATAGCCCAGTTCAAACCAGTTGCTGGGGCACTCCAGCCCCAGCTCTGGTGCGAAACTGGACAAAGGGAAAGGGGTGTAACCACCCCCTTCCCAGGTCCACCCATAGGAGGTACCTAGGCAGGTAAACCAGCCCCTTAGCTTCGTATAAGTATAGGAGCTGTGTCCCCAGGACTTTAGATTATCCTGGAAAGAAACTTTGATACAGAACTCTTGGACCTTCGACATTCTATTCTGACGAGAAGATGGAAGACATCTCCCTTGTGGTTAAGGAGGGACCACCCTGTGCAAACAGGCACAACCAGTAACTTGCCAGTCTGCTTTGTCAATGCTCCCGCCGGAACCCAAAGACTCAGCAACACAAGAACTGAACTCTCAGACTTCTCTAACTCCGACCCACATCCACATCAAAGCTGAGACCCATGGCGGACACGAGAGACATCGGACTGGACATGCTGGACATCCTGCATTTGCTAACTGCTCAACTACCGAGGTACCCTTGCAGTTGTGTATTGAGGTACAAGAAGTCCCAGATCTGAGCACCATTTGCACTGAAGCTCAGCCCTTCACACTCCACTAGTGCCGCGTGGGGTCCGCTCGTACATTTCAGCTCGATGCGTCTTCCCGGTTTTTTGCCTGTTGGCTAGTGAGCCCCTTGAAGACTTTTCTTTTAAACTAAACTGCTTTCCTGATTGCACTATGCTTGCTCCAGATTCCCTTCAAAGGAGAAGCACCACAAACCTTGCTGGTCTGCAACAGAGCCAATCTTGTTATCCTGTGCGGGTTGCGGTTGCCAAGGCTTGTTGGGTCTAATCTGGATACCAACACTGCAGTCAATTAGATCCTTTGTGAAACAGCTTAAATCCAGTGCCTGGTCATCATCGATGCCTCCTGGACCTCATGGCTGAAGAGACAAGCTCACCTTTTTCACCTTTGAGCACGCATCATCGCCTGATTCCTTCCTGGTTCCTTCCTGGTCACTGGCTAGTGACCCCGACTCTGTCCCCTCTGCTTTCAGGTTCCTCACATCACCGATCCACCCTTGGATCCACCTAGACACTTTTCCTCTGGTCGCCTGCAGCACTTCTTTGCAGATCTCCATAGAAAACGATGATGAAACCCGACACCAAAAGGCACCTATGCACCCGGCTTCCCTGGGTGAGGTAACACGTGTACTCTGGTGCTCCCGTGGGCCTTGACTCTCAAAGTGTCCTAGTCTAAAGGGCTTTTATCGTAGTCCATCCGGAAGTGTCCTAAAACAGTAACTTTGTAACTTCTTTGTTTCCTATTATAAGTCAATGATAACGGGCGACTGTGTTTAGACACTGCACGCGTCTCCCGTGGGCCTCCTACTGCCTAACCTTTGGTTGTTTAGTGTAGTCCCAGTGATTCTACAGTCCCTAGGCCTGCTGTCTAACTGTCACATGGTTCTTATACCACTTCTTTAGTATATGGTTTGTGAGGCCCCTAGGGCATAACTGTATTTGTGCAACTTATCGTATGCTAACTGAGTACCTTGTGATGTACTTTTACCTCTGACCTTATAAAGAGTGCAGATGGGTTATGTTTAGAATAAATTCATATATATTTGATATATACCTTGTGTGGTGTCCTTTCATTTGGTATTCAAGGGATTATATTTGGTAAAACAGCTTGCTTCACATGCTCTCTGAAGTCTTAGCCTATGACTGCTGGACCATGCTACCACTAGGATAGCTTGTCTATAAGGTTGACTTTACAACCACCATCAATAAGGGTCGATTAGACTGGTGCAAGGTGGCCACTAGGATAGTGTACATCATATGCCAGGCTAACTTCTCACAATCTGGACCGCCCGCCATGCATGCGGCTGTCCACACACCCAATTAGGATACGACCACCACCATTACAGGCGTATTTTGCACTTTAACATTGCGGCGGGTGCTGCTGCTGCGAAAATGCAAGTGATGTATTTCACTGCACTACATGACAGGCACCACACCATGCCTGCCACTTGGTGGAGTGAAATGTGAAGTGCACAAACATCACCCGCAAACACAAGGGGGGGGGGGCCCGCAACGGGCCCCCACAACAAATACCCGCCAGTCTTTCAATGGCAGTTTACCCACCACAGAAAGGCTAGCTGAAGCCAGCATCCTAATTTGGCGGACGGTGACCACTGGGCACTTCCATCATCAGTTACGGTCAGTGGTGGGAGTAGCTGCCAGGCGGTGACCTGAGGAGGGGAAGAGGGAGGGGCAGGATGGGGGGGTAGTAATCTGTGGAATACAGAGGATTACAGGTAAGTAAACATATAAATAAATAAAATGAATTTCATTGCCCGCACTGCATCCCCAAATGTATATGTTTACTTTCTGGTAATCCTCCGTAATCCATAGATTACTACTCCCCACCCTGCCCCCACATCACCGCCTGGCAGCTACTCCCACCACCGACCGCTACTGGCCACCATTTTATGGATGCCGACCACTTCGCCAGGCATCGGAATGATTGCCTGTGGCGGACGGTCCTTGCGTCCACCACAGTCGCAGTCTGGATCCCCCCCACCATCATAATGTGGTGGGGTAAAATTGCACTCCGATGGCGGAAGGCCCGCCACCGCAAGCCTGGCGGTGGCGGGCCTTCCGCTATCATAATAACCGCCTTGGTTTTGTTCTGTAAGGAAGTGCAAGTGTAAAGAGATAGTTCAAATCAAGTTACAAATGTTCCACAATAATTTTTATTATTATTCCAGAATGTCCAGAAGTCACTCTCATTGTCATTCATTGCAAGAAGTACCTCCGACAAGGCTCCCTCAATCTTTTATCTCCACTCAGCTCTGACTCAGCAGATGCTTCTGATATGGGTGAAAGAGCTCTTTCAGACGATAACTTCAACCTTCCTCTCTCTTTATTCTTGGGCCAGCTTTCTCCATCACTGGCACAAAATCAACTTCTTTGAGTTCATATTTAGCTTCAGAATCTTCCAGAACCCCTTCAGATCATTCAAATGTTGCCTCAGTCTCTGTCTGGTCCCCCAAAAGCTTAACTGACATCTTCCTGTGGCCTTTCGACCACTGCTGGCATCTCATCTGGGTAAGGTGCTGTTTCTCATTCAAGGGGACACAAGCCTCTATGAATGTGGAATGCAGTCACCCAATTAGGAAGACCCCCACAGTTCACAGTAGTCGTAGTGACCAAGATCACCTGGTATGGACTACACCAACAATTCTCAAGAAAGTTCATTCTCACATGTTTCTTCACCACAACCCAGTCCCCGGGACTAAGGTCAGGGCACCTCTACTGATGTGGTGGTGCTGTTGCTGCTTCAACCTAGTGAGACACAGAACAGATAATGTCAGAAATTTTTTTACAGTAATCAAGCACCCACAAATCTGTGATGTTTTGAAGCATATTTGCAGGCACAACATGCATCAGCGTAGCCCACCCCATGATAATCTCATGAGCCGGCAGTTCTGTTCTTCGATATGAGAAACTGTGGAATCTAATCAGCACCAGAGGCAAAGAATCAGGCCATTTCAAAGATTTTGTAGCACACACTTTAGCAAGATTTCAAGTGCTGTAGAGTTGCCACAACGATACTTCACACTTCTGCCTGATAACTGCAATGTAATCTCTGCTCCAACTTGTAAAGCTGCACATAGCATTCTCAGGACCTCATTATTAAAATGAGTTCCTCAGTCTGACACTAAAGATGTTGGTGTTCCAAATCTTGGAAAAGGCTCCCTCAGTAACAGCTTAGCAACAATGAGGCTATCACATTACCTAGTCGGGTAGGCTTCCACCCAACATGAAAAGATGCATACTACTACTAAAATGTATCTCAACCCATTGCATGCTGCATCTAAATTATTTCCAGCTGCATTCTGTTGAAAGGACTTCCACATCTCCCTATATGACTCAGTGTAACAGCAGTGTACTTTCCCACATTCATTTGCTGACAAACCACACATCAGTAACACAATGCCTCAGCCATCACTTGAAACTTTGGGTTAAAACAAATATGTCTAAAGAAGCTCACTGTGGCATCCCTTCCTATATACATCGATCCATGATAGCGCTTCCTTCTCAACATAACTGTCCGAAGTTGTGAACCACACTGAACCCATGCTGACTATTGGTGAATATTGCCACTTTTAGCTGGTCTAAAATGCAGCATGCTCTGGTAAGGGCAAGCAATGATGCCACCTGTGTGGAGAATAAACATTGAAACCAGTCAGCTTCCATCACTCCTGTAACAGTGCGGACAGCACAAGCAGCCCTTAGATTTCCCTCATTGTCCCTGAGACAAGAGGCATCCACAAACAGTGTGCAATCAGATTCAGGCAATCGTTTGTCAGAAATGTCAAGACGGTGCTTGGTGCATGATTCTGTGACATTTACACAGTCATGCTCTGCTCCCGTTTGCGGCTGCAAAAAAGGGTCGTATATCTGGCCCTATGAGCTGTACTTATTCATAGGGTACAATACATGTATATGTACCTCTTTTTTATTTTCCCTGACGTTTTGCACAATTAGTAGAGGACTGGGATGTATGAAGTGATAATGTTAATTTCCATGTTTAATATTATGCAATAGGTTTTGCACACAAAAGATACTCATTTGCTCATTACATGCACCTTGTCATGTAACATTACTTATCGATAATATAAAACAAGCGTGGTGTAAGCAGAATCTTTGACAAACAAGAGTTGTTATTTCTGAAAGGCATGGCATGTAAGGCTCTCTGATCACTCTCATACTTCCTTCTGCACATCTAAGCATAAAAGGCAATGTCAATGATATTCTTGTTTCTTTTACACCGTTGAGTTTTCGAAGACTTTAGGCTTAATCCTTGGATTTCACCTGCATCAGCTTTTTCCTGTGAATAATTGGTTATTGGAACAATTTCAAACTATAAGCCACCACAAGAGCCATTGCCGCCTTTGCTCACATGGATAGCTTTTTTGAAGGATGAACTGCAACAAAATCTATAGAGTTTCGACGGTTAGGTATAGGTAAAACTGACTTTGTCAATCACAGACTAATGACAAAAACTGGATTCCCAAGTCCATTTAAGTTCCCAGTACAAATTGTTAAACATTTTGTCTCATGTTATTTTAGATAAACTAAAGGCCACAATTACTGTCTGGCCTAACGATCCACTGCCCTTTAGAGAGCTGTCGTTTGCCAGCTGGCTGAAATGATATAAGTTCTTGCCAAAAAAAGGTGCTGAGCATGACAACTTAGGAGTAAATATATCAGTGCTCCTGGCGACTACATAAAATGTTGCAGGTTTCTCTGATTTCAAAGCTGTCAGGCTAAGTTCTTGCTTTCTCTTTGCCAAGTATATCAATACATCTTATTTCTTGATATGTACATGATTAAATACAGATGCATGCTCCAAAATTTGCCATGGCTCCAGTGCTGGTATTATATTTAAATAGATTTACTAGGCAGCTATTCAATTAAACAAAAATGTAGAGCAATGTGTTATAACATTGACCACACAAATGGAAAACAAACAAGTCTAATCAAGTGAAAAATGTCTTAGTGAGAAAAAGGCTTCTGTTGGTGCAAATATATAGACGTATTTATGTAGTAATAGATTAACATCCGACAAGAGAAAGTGTGAACTTAAAGGGATAACTGTTTAAGCACATGAGAAGGTAACAACTATTCAATGATTCACAAACATTTATGAGCTACTCATGTGGACTGTAATATTGGACTCATTAGACACTTAAGTGCATGATTTGCACATGTGCAGGACGCACATTACTCATGATTAGTTATGAAAGTGCACGTCAACTATTTCCCTTCCATTTTTTCAGACTGATATATTATTTGCCCTTACTGTATATCCCTTCCTTCACAAATCTTTAAAATATTGTAAAATGTTGAATGGAGTTGATTGGTGCTTTTCTTTACCTCTTCTGAACAAATGACACCAGTTAAATTCTGAAGTAAGCTACTTTCGCAGATAACATTTAGGCCACATTTATGAATCAAGTGAATTAGGTGATTTAATATTCCTTATGGGGGATCGCTCTGCCCGATTACATCAGTCCCAGTGTTCCCACACACGATATTCTCAAGCTAGGGGAATCCTTATTTTAGAGGGTGGAAAATGGAGCTATTAAAATTATATGTTGACGACACAGGGGTTGTGGACACACACAAAGGACAACGCAGGCATGACCGCCTCCTGTGGGACTGAGGGAACATGGAAAACTCCCTACTGCCATGTCTGTCAACTAATAACACCCCCATGCGTGATGCAGGCGATAAATGGGTGAATTTATGCCCATGGAATTGGACAGTCAGTGCATATCTTCACCTGGAAACATGAATCATAGCTAATCTCTGCTGCTCGGGGGTTAACTCGCAATTGCATGGTGCTGGAGGGGAGATGCTGCACAGCACCAGTGTTTAAATTTGCAGAATTTGCAATCCCCCAAAACACAAATGATGATGGAAGACAGCCTGCTGTACTAACCACTGGCTATTATTCAGGGTAACATTCAAACCCATTGTTCTTTTGTCCATCCTGCGATCTCAGATTAGACCCGGGCATATGCAGATCAGTCCTGACTCTGCTGCAATCGGAACAGCCAGCCTGACCTGCCAAGCAAGGTCCTCGCTGAACCCAAACAAAAGCAACCCAAGATAGGATTTGCCATGCTTGGGATTTTTAAGTCAAGTATAGTTTGCTTCCATTGGCATAGCAAGCAAGAGATTCACTTCAGGGCAACTCTTGGCCTCTTAGGGCGATATATCAAGCACACAAAAGTTGATGGGGGGGATGCGTGCAACACATCTAACCATTGGCAATCACTTTGGGTAGCATTCAGACCCATTATTCTTTTGCCCACCATGCCATCTCAGATTAGACCCAGACATATGCAAATCTCTTGAACCTGTTTTGATAGGAAAAGTCCAGCCTGAACTGCCAAGTTGAGTCCCCTCCAAACCACAACACTAGTAACCAAAGACCAGTTAAGCCTTGATTAGGGTTCTTCGGTTGGGTGTAGCTTGGTTCCAGTGGCATGGTTAGCACAATGTACTTGGGCCCTTATACATGTCTTTCCAAACTATTACACATTCTAAGAGTTACTATTTTAAGAGTGTTCACTTATTTTGCATTGCATTTCCTCCTTCACTTTCCATTAGCTTTCTTTGTTACGCAAACTTATGCTTTCATGCATTGTGCACATTTTACTTGTAGATAAATGTTGTACCTTGTATATAAATGTAGATCTGTGAAATGTCTGCAGAAAATAGTACTTATCAACAACATTTGTGGATTTGCCAATCAGTGGAGTTACCGATTTAGAACTCTTTCAGTCAGATGATCTCACTGACAACCAGATTTTTAAGCAAGTGCCTTCACTTTAATGAATTGTACTTTATTATGCCCTGAACATATACTACACTAACACATTCTTCAGGGTGCAAGACTGCAATATCTATGGATATTTAATGACCATGGAATAGTCAAAGTAAAATGGGAAATCTAGAAAGTGCAATCTTATTAAGACTTTGTGAGCAGCGTTCCTTCTTGTAAGCGATATGACTGTAAGTATTTTCATGCCCTGGTCTATAGCTTCCCAATGTGGTGCTTGCACTTGGCAAGGGAAGATATACCTGAATGCCACATCCCTTCTTTCTCTGGGGTTACGGTTTACAATTGGCTTTCTTTGGGACTCTAGAGTTGACACATTTTCAACCTTCTTTTCCATCTTCACCAGAGGGTGCTAAGGTCCCAACTTGCAAGTTTTAGGGGATGGTGGTGATGTTCGTAAGTATTGATATAGAAATTGTTTGCCCGCTGTTCACTCTACGTTGTGTATGATTACAGTTCTGCCTGATTCTAAATAGCCAGCGCCCTTTTATAACATCTGTTGCTATAGTAGCAATGTCTCAAACCAAGATGGCCATCACTAAATTCAAGATTGATGATCCTTCACTTCACAGTTTAAAGGTGTTCTGACAGTAAATCAGCCAGCATTGTCCTCTAGACTGTGTATGGAAATTCCTTGGTCAACTAGTTTGGTCACCCTGCCCCTTCCTTCATCTGCACCTTTTAGAGTTTGTGTGTCCCATTTTGTGTTCTTGTGTAAATGCTTGCTACGACACTTTCTCCAGTTATTCATACCGCCTTACCAGTAGTAACCAGTCACAAGGTTACACCTGATCCAAGATTGCCTCTGAACTAATGGTGGTATGTGATTCTTCTTTTGGGGGACCTTGAGTACTAGTGCTAAGGGTTTTTTGTAGTATTAATGAATTCTGTTCTTTAGAGGAAGTTATCTGTTCCTAACTAACTTACTCAAGCTGTTGTAACAACGAGTATTCTGCTTGTCCTTACCCTTCTTCCCAGATGTTCACCTTAACCTACAGCCTACAAACATAGTATCTGCTGTACATACAATGTTAAAAGCATGAGGAATTTAGAAGGGTTGTGGATAATAAATACTGTATTTGTCCCTGGTTATGTCACCTAGCAGCTTCAGATGGGTGCAGATTGATCTCAGTTGGACTTGTGAGTGGTTGTGAATCTTGGAGTCAGGAACTAAAGGTGTCCCTAGACCTATGCTGGAAGATTACTGGGGTCACTTCAGTGTGATGAGAGAGAATGGTTACACTTGGTAATTCCAGTATACATTTTAGTCTACAGCAGCAACTGCACATTTGCTGTTGTATTTTCTTTGGTACAATGTGCATTAGGGGCACACCAAGAGTTGGGCAGATCACAAATAGGCCCGGGTGATTGAGAATTCCGGCAACCGCCAGTGGCATAACAAAATGTGAAGGGGCGCCTCTGTAAGATATGCTGAAGGGGCTTCTCAACCTCATATGAGTAGGAGCTGAAGAGGCACCCCCTAATATGGGTGAGCCTGGGGCACCATGCACCGTGGGGTCCTTTGTTGCACCCGACTAAAGTATCTATTATTGGCTGTAATATTAAAACCCTAAAGATATTCACCTCAAATATTTTTTTACATTTTGAGCTCTTAGGTGGTAATGCCTTATGCCAGAATCACCAAACGCTGCAAAAACAGTTCTCTGAGTAGAACATTTAATTGTCGTTCAAACAATTAAAGGGATGTCTTTCTTTTCAAATGTCTTTTTTCTAAATGTGCTATTCTGAAAATCCACTATTATCTGTCATTTAAGGTAACATTTTTATATATGTAATGTTTGAGTTGAACACAAGGGAGCAATACTCTTTCTGAATGTGACTCATACATTTAAAGTGCAAAAGTAGTGAAGATGTTGATTTACATTAAAGAATTCAAAAATGTGTTTTCCCAATAAACTTCAAGAGACATCTTCATGCACTCATTACAAAGTAACTTTGCATGTTCGACATTTTAATTTATATTTTATCAGAAACAGGAAGATGTTTTTTTTACTGGAAGTAACAGGACCCAGAACTTCATCGGGGTGTTCAGTAGAAAAGTGGTGCAGTCACCATACATTTTATTAATGTAAAAAACAGGCATTGTAGGTAAAACAATAACTCTTGAGTTTCATTCCCTTATAAAAGAACTCAGTTTTGTCACAGAATTCCTCTGTGACTTTCAATATCCTTGCAATTTACAGTAGAGGGTACTTCTTTTTCTTCTTTTTCTTCTACGTCTTTTTCATCTTCTTCTTCTTCTTCTTCTTCTTCTTCTTCTTCTTCTTATTATTATTATTAATAATATCATCACTAGTATTAATATTATTGATAATATTAGTGGTAATAATAGTAGCATTACCAGCAACAATAGTATTAGTAGCAGTAATAGCAGTGCTATTACTCTTATAACATAGGTTACCCATACTGAGAATGATGAGTTCATAGTTGTGGAAGGGTAGAAGTCTTCTGAATCTGTCAGCTTTAACCAACAAGTTTGATGACAGAGGAGAAACCCAATCAAATATCTAGAATTACTTTATGAGAAAGTTGTGGCATATCAATGTGGAGAACTATTTTAAATGAAGCAGTAGCTGCTTGAATCTAAGGGGGTGGGGCATGTGGCCTGAATAGGCATCTTATGCTTCAGGAGAAGTTTGTTTTAATGTGAAAGTTCCATAGATCATGTTAGTATTTTTCTAGATGTTTCAGTTTCTCATATATTTGGCAGTGCGTACAATGCATTGAACACCCTCCATATATTTAATGATTAAATGAGTGTAGAAGTTTGTACAATGTTAACAAGATTACAATTCTTCTGAGGTGTACTGCGGCTGGCTGCCCACCTATCTACTTTCATAGGTATGAGTCACTGTCTTCAATTAATGAATTGCAATTTAACATATATTTTGTAACTAATCACAGGGGTTTGGATGTCAGATTTCATGAATGACAGCACAAAAGAAATAGATGATTAAAAGTAGCTCATACTCAATTCTATGCTGTCAACATAGTTCATTAAAACAACACCCATTACCAAATGTTTACCCACACCCTGCTTTGCCTTTCAGAACTTAGTACTTTTTCTCCTTGCCCAAACTATTTTTTATGTACCCAATAGTGTAGTTGTAGGGCTTTCTGACTTGATCAAATCCAATTACTTTCATGTGGTGCTTGTGCAATAGTTTATGTTATGGTTTTGGGAGTGGCATGGCAAAGACCTTGTTAGTTTGGGCATATCAAATGAAGAAGGTACATTTTGTCACCAGAAAAGTGGAATAATCATCAGGAAGTTTACTTACAGGTTACTAGGGAGACACAGGAGAGGTGGTGGATTAAGGAAGAGGGGTGCAAAATGAAATAGTAGGTAGTGTTCTATTTTTTTTAGTGCCATTCATATATGAATATGTTAATCAATACATGCCCTCATTTAAAGTTTGTTGGATAAAAGACATCTTCTAGAGATTGGGAGTTGTTCTGTTAGTCCTAATAGGGCTCTCATTGTAGTGTCTTGTAAAAAAAGAACGCTAGAAACATTTTGTTTCTCAATGCACACCATAGACCTGTCTCGTAAATGTTGGAGGGATGAGTTGAAGGCTGGCTTAGAATGTTCAGGCTTACAGACAGCAGAATAAATACTTGTAAAATTACCCTTCATGTGTGGCATAGTTATTGGCGAGTACCTGGGCTGGTGGGGTGCTAGAATTGGTGAAGAGAATGGGATACAAAGCTCATAAACTGAAAGCGCTCTTCCAGAGAGTTTGCTGTGGTATGTAGGAAGTACAGATGCTAACTTCCAGGCTGCTGGAAAAATTCCTGTCTCTAAAATTTGAGTCAGAGGTTCAGTGAGGTGAACAATCATTAAATATAACACCAAGTGCCAGATGCATGAAGGACAGGGGCCAGATGGAGATCCAGACATAATGGAAGTATTAAGATTCACTACTTACTCTTCCAAGAGAAGGGAAAAATTGCATAGGCATTTGTGACGCCTTGCATTCTCTAGGTCAGTTGTTTTGAGAGCCTCAGCTTCTATCTGATTGGGGCTAAGATCTACACCTCCTACATCTCTCGCCGAGGAGATCATTACAATTTTATTATAGACACACTCTAATCTTTTTTAAAGAAGTTTGCCATCCTGTACAGATATTTCGATCCTTACTATAGGTGGAGTCTTGTTTAAAATTAGTACGTGTGGTAATGGTTTTAAATAACTCAGATAAAGAGTTCTTAGCTCTTTTATTTTTGCAGAAAACAATTGGGTTGTTGTACTTTTGAGTGTGGAGAAGTGTGGCTCAGTGAATAGAGCGGCAGACCCTTATGCAGAAGTATGGCCCGGGACCAGGGTTCAATTCCCTCCTCGGCGGGTCTTGGGCTCAATTTCCTCCGACCTGATAATTCTTGCCTCAGTGCCTATTCTAATCATGGGTCCCACTCTCCAACTCTGAGCAATAGCTTGCTTAATCTCCACAATGGCCCCAACAGCGCTGGAATGCCTGGCTTCACCGTGGGGGTGCCCAGGAGTGGACATTTCACAGGGAAAAGGCAGGAAGGGTTCCACAGCAGTATGCGTACAGCGCCAGGAAACCCCGGTTGGGATATAAGTGCACTTTACAAGTACAAATTCATTTAATTTCATTTCATTTAATTGATCTGAGTGTAAAACTCATTACAAATGCTCAAGTAATTAGCTTTAGTTATTGGATCATATTCCTTTCTCCAAAGACATTCTGCAGCCCAACATTGTTGTTTAAGAATTGTTAAATTCAGGGGTGTACCAAGGCGTGGTAGGTTGCTTACGATCTTTTGTTTTGGGAGCCAACAGGGTCAGAGCGTAATCTATCTAACTTGAAAGATTGCTAGAGGCTACGTTAAATACTGGGTCCTTGACTGGACTATTCTTACTCAGAGTAGCCTCCAACCCTCCTTTAGAAACCATGCACCAACAGTGGAAAGTTATGGGGACCTGGCCGGTATTCTGGTCAAGATTTTGCAGCATTTCTGTTAACTTAAAAAATATTGCATGATTGTCTGACCATAGCATGGAAAATGATTTTTCACATTTTAATCGCAGATCATTTGCAAAAATTTCGACAAGGGTGTGACCTACCTTATGGATAGACTCATCTACTTACTGAGCGAGGCCAAAACTACAGCAACTATCAACAAGCTTTGCCGTTATCAGGATTGGTTGCAGTCTCTAGATGGAAGCTAAAATCCCCCGTTACTGATATATTCTGTAAGTCCACACAGGATTCTAAAAGGGATTGCAGATTGGAAGGGAACACCTGTCTAGGACCAGCGGGATGGTACACTAAAATCCCATTGAAGGTAGCTTGATTAGCAAATTTTAAATTAAACATAATTGCTTCCCCACCCAAAAGGGGGTGGGGGGCAGTGTAAATTTAGCTTTAATTGCTTAATCAAAAATAATAAGCATACCTCCCCCCAATGTGCCATCTCTGTCTAGTCTATAGATAGTGAAGCCATCTGGCACTACGCTATCAAGATCTGGGTCAGATGTATTACCAAACCATATTTGGGTAAGAAACATCAGGTTGTATTTATGGATGTCTATGAACTGAGCGAAGTCCAAGCTGTGTTTTACTAGGGACATGGTGTTAAGTAGCACACAGTTGAGAGAGTTGTGTCTACCCCTATCACTAGGACTCCCAGGGCTAATGGGATCTGGTTGTAAGAAGACACCTTTTTACAGACACTGGGAGGTGGAAGAGCAAAGTTACAACCTGTACAACTGAAACCCTTTTGGTCTCCTCTGGCTGAAGCCAGCTACTTTACTTGAAGGGGCCAATGCTAACAGGTACTTATTCAAATAGCAGCAGGGAGTTTCAGATGGCCAGGGTTCCTGGCGTTTGGAGATGTCCTGGCCCCGAAGGGCACAGTCAGGCTTGAATTTGGCACAAGAATGGCGCACCAGCGGTTTGGATAAGCTGCACAGCCCTGTAAATGGTCTGTCATCAGGGAGCATGGCCATTTCTAAGGAAGAGCCTCGAGTGACTGATCCAGACAAAGCCAGGGCAAATTAAAGAAGTAAGTGCCAGATAGGGCAGCGGTCAGTGGTCTAATTGGTTACTAAGTGGGAGATGGCAAGGTGCACCCCTCTGAGCTAAGATTGAAAACATTCTCTCTAGGGAACCCCCCAAGACCCAGAAGGAGGTGAGAGCCTTCTTAGGCCTCTCGGGCTACTGCAGAATTTTTGCCAAGGTGTATGGCATCATCAGTGCACCCTTGACAGACATGACTCCCAAGAAGCAGCCATTTGAGGTGATCAGGACAGAGGCGTGCCAGAAAGATGTTGAAACCCTGAAGGAGGTCATATACACAGCAACCATGCTCAAGGCCCCTGATTAAGAATTAATTGTGCAGACAGATACCTCAGAGTATGGCATTGGAGAGTGCTCTAACAGCTAAAGGAAGAGGGCCTAGATCAACCTGTAGCCTTCATCAGTAAGAGTTTTTTTCCCAGGGAACAGAGGTGGTTTGTAATGCAGAGGAAAGCCTTTGCTGTAGTCTGGGCACTAATGAAGGTAAGCCCATATGTGTTTTGTGCTAAGTTCTGGGTTCAGGCAGACCACAGACCCCTTAGATAGTAAATGCAAATAATGGCTTAGAATCCTGAATGGTTGAGTTCCTTTATCTTCCTACAGGGAATAGACTTTATGGTGGAACACCATCCTGGAACAGACCACACCAGTGCTGATGTTCTTTATAGGTTCTTCCACCTTAGTGAAGAGAATTAGCAAGGGGTTGGGCAGTTCCCCTCACTTTCAACTAGAGGGACATGTGTTAGACCTGGCATGCTCGACTTGGCTTCCCCCAAGCTTTTTTGACTTCAGACCACCTGTGTTTTCTGACTTTATTTTTCTGGCCTTAGGAGTCTGGGCACTTTACCACTGATAACCAGTGCTAAAGTGATTGTGCTCTCTGCACCAAACTTTGTAACATTGGCACATACCCAATTGGCATAATAATGTACTTACATGTCCCTAGGAAAGTGCAGTACATGAGCCTGGGGCTCGTAAATTAAATACTACCAGTGGGAATGCAGCACTGGTTGTGTAACTCACTTAAGTAGTCCTTTAAACATGGCTCAGGCATCCCATTGCAGAGCTTGTGTTTGCAGTTTTGACCTTCCATGTTGGGCCTGGCAAAATAAATGTTTTGCCAGGCCCAAATCTTCCTTTTTCAGACATATATGTCAGCACGAAGGCAGGCCCTAAACAGTTCTAAGGGCAAGGTGCAGTGTATTTAAAATATTGGACATGTCCTTCTATTGAAATTTTCTTAAATTCTTTTTCACTACTGCAAGGCCCACCTCTCCCATAAGATAAAATTGGAGTTACCTTATTAAATGTTATAAGAATAATTTTCAAATGGGAAGAGATGAGTGATCCATGTTTGGTTTCTTTGTAAAATGCTAACTTATAGTGAAGTTGACTTTTAAATTGCAATTTTGAAAATGCCAATTTTAGAAAGTTGGCATTTTCTTGCCTTAGTCATTTGGTGTCTGTAACCTGTCTCTGGTCACACGACTGTATTAAGCTGTAGTTGTGCTTAGTGTATTCCTTGTAGACAGCCACACACAATGAGGGGTTAGGAGTGACTGGATGGGCCATCATTGGCAGGATGGGAGGGTGCATCTAGGCCCAGCCTCATTTACACCTGAATGGGCTGTGTCATGTATCCACACAATGGGCTGCATACCCCCTGTTATTAGTCTGGAGCCAGAGCCAGGAAGACAGGGCATCTGTGCACTCCAAGTGCATGCCTCTAGAAGTTTCCGCTGATTTCAAAGACACACTTGTGTATAAAAGAAGGACCTCAGACACCACCACTGCAGTACACATATGGTCTTGTGGATTCTCTGCCAGTAAAAAGGACCGCTGTGCTGTTAGAAGACTGCTACTCTACAGGACTGATGTTCTAAAAGAAATGATGGCCTGCTGTGCTGACCTGCTGCCCTCCTACCTGGGAAAGAAGAACTAGATATGCAACTCCTTCTCGAACGCAGGACCCCAGAATGGATATGATAGTATAGGATGGTATTTGTAAAGCGCACTATACCTGAAGGTGTCAAGGCGCTGGGTGAACAAAAGCAAGAGAGAAGCGCAATCAGCTGATTAAGAGGATAATAGCCATGTTTTCAAAAGTTTCCTGAAGACCAAGAGAGAACCTGCATCGGCAATGAAAGGAGACAACAAATTCTAGACCTTGGTGGCGGCAGCCAAGAAGGAGCTGTGGCCCCATCTGGACCTTCGAAATCTGGGCGAGACCAGTTTTTTATGTGTGGATGACCTCAAGGTTCTCCTGTGAGAGTACTATTGAAACATGGATTTAAGCTGACGTGAACCTTTACTATGCTTGACCTTGTATACCATGCTCAGGACCTTGAAGGAGATGCTCTGATGTTGGGTAATGTTTAGAATCAGTCTTGCTGCTGCATTCTGTACCACCTGGAGCTTAGTCAGTGATACTGCATTGATGTTAAGGTACAGGGTATTGCAGTAGTCATGATGGGAGGTAATCAGTGCAATGATGGAGGGCCGATACAGTTCAGATGGAGTTCTTAGAATGTAGAAACGGGTGCTGACTGTGCAGCTGACTTGGCCATCAAAGAACAAGCCTTTGTCAAAATAACCCCCAGATTTTTCCTGTCCTTACCTTAGGACGGGAAGGGGTCCGCAGTCTGCAATCCACCAAGCATTAGACCAGATGGAATTCTGTGAACCAAATACTAGAGTGACTCAAAGGGCTGGTCTGCTGACCTGATGATCTGAGCATCAGGGACATAAAAGGATCCCTAGTAGTTGCTGGACCTGTCTTCAGTGAGTTACCGATCTACAAGTGGTGTATCTCAGGTCCTGGATCCCTGGTGTGGATCTCAAGGTCTTGAAATCAAGCTTTGGGCAATTCATATCCAGAAACGGGCCAGTTCAATCTGGAACTGTGCTGCTTGCTTCAAAAGTCAGAGCATGACATTACCAGCCTATCTCTTCACACAGAGAGCATTGACAGCCCGTAGGGGACCACCAACGTCAAGCTCCAGATCGCCCATCCAAAACGCTTGGCCTACTCTACGCCACACTCTAACCACCCCCTATGACGATCTCCTTGCCCCCTGCAACCCTCTCCAATGCAAAAGGAACTCTTGGCACAGAGCTTGAAAAGGTAAATATTTAGCTGGACTAATCTGAGACTGTATCCAACCCACGGTCCATTGCGGTTGGCCTGAACTTTTGACTTTGATCCAGCCCAGGTTGACTGGATGGCCATGGTTGGCGCTTTATTCTTTTATGCGCTATATTGAAGTTTATTCTTAGAAAATACATAACTCTGGTTCTACTGGTTATATTTTTTGTAATGTTGATCTTGTTTTATTTATCAAGCTCTATTTTTCCTACCTGGTGTTAGATCTTTTTTGTGAAGCATTTTCACTGCTGTGAGTGTTGCACAAATATGTAACACGTTGACTCTAAGTTAAGCCTGACTGCTCTAGGCCAACTTACCAGGAGGTAGAGCACAGGTTAATTTGGGGTGTGCACGTGTCTGGTCCTGATTAGCATTGTGAGGGCTCACACCTAAGTCAACCAGTAACCCAATTTCTAACATTCTGCAACATCTTTATAATTTTAAAACTATTCTAGGCCTGTTGTGTCAGCAAATGAGAAGCAACTTAGTCATTCACTCATCAAACCATTTCCTAATTATAGTTCTAATTAAAATTGGCATCAGTGGATGAGTAAAAAAAAGTGGCATCATTTTGGGGTGTTAATTCTTAGTAGATCTCTATTCAACATTTCAATTCTTTGCTGAGGCTCATGTGATCGAGAGTCCACCGGGAATGATTTCACAGTTGTTTGTTAATTGTTTTGTTAGGTCCTTTAATGACCTTTAGCAATATTTTGAGATTAGAGTTTACTTGTGTGGCAACGAAACCCAACTGGTCATTGTCTTTAGGGCAATGCTGTATCTAACCCATCTGCAATACATGAAAGAATCTGATGGGGACTATCGGGCAACTTGCTGAAAGAAAATGCATCCAAATCTGAAATTTAGTAATTAGATCTCCATTGAGACACTCTGCGTTTTATTCTGCCTCTATATGCCAGCATCCTGTACAATCAAGGAATGTGAATAAAAATCTTGGGTATGCTGGCCAACTGTGAGTTTTCTATAAGGGTCTGTTTGAAACACTTTAATGTGTCAATTCTTAATCTACCTGGCCAAATTAGCAGCAAAACATGCATATAATTCCTTTTTAATTGTCTGCAAATTATGTGTGTCGCATGAAGACAAACACCCTTCTGCACAGAATTAGAACTTCTGCAGCCATAAAGTCGCGGACGCTCACATGACATCATCATATGTCCCCAGGCACACATTTACATTCCGTGTATTCACCATTCATAGGCATGGTCATTTCAAAGCATGAATTACATATAGATGCTACCATAATGCAGGTCCCAATTCTGCAAGCAAAGGTGTTAAAGCAATATTACTTGGATAATGCTCAATTCTTTGTCTCAAGAGCTCTAGTTACTTGTCTCTTTTCACTGGCTGGGAAATTGTGGGTTGCAATATGTTTTATGGAACAGGCTGCCCCCTATTGGAACTCAGTTGTCCGAGGCATGCAAGTCCATTGACAGGGAAACAACTCGAAGGTCTGTGGCAAGTTGAAAATAGGGTTCTGTACACTGCCTTATGCTAACGGAGTGTATTTGCAGTAATTAGAGATAGCCAGAAAAGTGCTCATGTTTACAGCTATGATTTCTATGAACCGAATTAGACAAATGTTTGAACACCTACATCAACTGGGGGAAACAAATGCATTTCGAAGGGCTAAATCCCATTCCTGAGACAGGACTGATTGGGATTTGTAATTAATGAACTGACACAAAAGTTTCTCCATTGTCTAATGTAAAGCTATGGTCAGCCTTGTCAGCATTCTGTAGACTAACACCCACAAACTAATACATTTGTGAATATTCTCCTTGCCAGTTTATAACTCCCCCTACCCCCTTGGAAATGTATTGATGTGTATTCTATTCAATGAGAGGAGCAAGTATGTTTCAATGTTGGGAATGAAAAAAGAAAATCCCTCGTTTAATTGGGATGCTCACTTAGAGATTCCCTAGTAGGGAAATCATTTCAAAGGAAAGTCAGAAATTACCTCCACAAAGGAGCCCATTTCCTACTTGTTTCCTTGGTGTTTATGAGTTTGGCTATAAAACTTGGGGTGTGATACAGATTGTAGGTACATGTAAGGTGCTTACTAACACATGATTCTGTTCTAATTTAGTGGTTATATGCAACCAGAAGTAAGCGTAGAAGATGTGGCGGGAGATTTGCATAATCCCCCATTTTCCTCCTGAACAGAGACATTTTAACAGTCTGGAAAACAGAAGTGAAGAAGTTTGAGTTCCCCCTTTTGCATCCCCTATGCAGAACCTGAAGGTTGCCATTCCACAAGGCTCAGCACTGAGCCCTACCCTATTCAATATTTATCTGACCTCTATTGCGGATCTGGCTGAAGCATGTGGAGCCAAAGTGATATTGTATGCAGATGATACCCATCTTCTCTTCACTTGTGAGAAAGGAGCAGATTTTGATGGTGAAAGCATCAAAACATTTCCCTCAGAGGTGTTCAGCTGGCTATCAATAAAGCAACTTAAATGTAACTCAGACAAATCAGAGAATATCTTCGTCTGTACTTCACCTTCTGAAGTCTGGAGATGGTGGTGGGCCCAGGATTCCCCGCTCTGCCACTCTCTGGTGCTCAGTAGAAAATATGGGAATCAAAATTGATAGTGCTCTATCCATGAAACCTAAAATTCAGGTTCTGTTGGGCACCTGCTTCAGTCTGCTATGTACCCTGAAAAGATTGTTACCACTCTTTTCAATTGATGCCAGGAAAACAGTAGTCCAGGCCCTAATCACTTTCAGACTCTATAATGGAAATGTTTTATATTTGAGCCTGCCGGAATATCTCTTGAACCGACTGTAAGTGGATCAAAATCCGGCAGCCAAACTAATTTTCAATCTCACCTCTAGAACCCATCTGTCCCCTCATCTAGACACTCTTCACTGGCTACCTGTGAAAAAAAAGGATCCAATTGAATGCGCTGGTATTGGCACATAAAGCTCTGCACCTACCTTAGGAGGAGGCTATCTATGCCTCTCCCAGGACATTACGATCGTCCATGGTCACTTACCTTAATCCCTAAAATCCATTTGTTCAGAATCGGTGAAGATCTTTGGGTATCTTGGTGCCAAAGCCTGGAATCAAATTCCGCTGGCACTTTGGGCTAACCAGGATCTCTCATTCTTCAGAAAGAAACAAAAAAATGGCTATTTAGAAAATGAAGAATTAAGTTCAGTTTTGGTATGCAGACAACCGGATGGCGCTGATTCACTTCCCTTAGTAGCTGTGCGATCTACAAATACCATTTGATTCATTCGTACAAGGCATTGCCAAAGTGGGCTCTGGTCCACAGCCCCAGAAGGGCCGGACTGGCTGTAGGGGCACTGTGCCATTCCCCGGTGGGCTGGAGGGCTGGGGGCCGGGTTTGTACCTGTGGGGGCGGTTTTGTTACTGGGGGCTGGATTTGCAGCTGTGCTGTAATATTGCTCCCTGTAAGAAAATCTGGAGTGGAGTTTCTCGCTACAGCCACCCTCGGCCGATCAAGCAGCAATCTGCTTGGGCTGGTTGCTGTTCCCAGTCCGGCAATGCGCCCCAGCCTTTCAGGGGCCCCCTGATAGTGCACACTCAGTTCTGCAGAGAGTCTTGCCCTGAGGATTCTTAAATAATTCTTACACAGATTGTAATAGACATCATCTCACATTCGAAATAAATGAAAGAAAACAGACATTTTGCTGAGAAAATTGGCGTTTATGTTTCATTCTTTCAGATCAAAAGCAGAACCTCACATATTCATATGTCACAGCAGAAGCGGCCGCTCCACACACTGCTCCCTGCCTCCTGGATCTGGTATTGTAAACAATGAGACCCGGTCTCACTCCATGCTTGAGCCTGCATAATTAAAAAGAAGCGCCTAGTCAGTGCTCAGCGCTAGATCGCCCCGACCGCCGAGTATTTCTGTAGAAATCCGCCGAGACCACTCACAGCACCTAAGTCCCATAGTGCGCTTGTGCAACAGCAGCTCCTGCACCGTGCTGCCTGAAATTACATTATTGCCTGCAATTGTGCTTTTAATTTGCATCGCGCTCGCCTCCATTGTGCCCCTGTGTTGTTTTGGGATTGCCTGCTTGCTGCTGCCATTTTGTTTGTTGTTGACTCCTTCCCCTGATCTCCACCCCGCCTCCCTGCTGACCCTCCCTCCCACAGATACTGACCTCGCTGCCCCACCTCTATCGCGCTGTGACCGTCCTGCTTTCAGCAGAAGCGGCCGCTCCACACACTGCTCCCTGCCTCCTAGATCTGGTATTGTAAACGCTGAGACCCGGTCTCACTCCCTGCTTGAGCCTGCATAATTAAAAAAGAAGCGCCTAGTCAGTGCTTAGCGCCAGATCGCCCCGACCGCCGAGCATTTCTGTAGAAATCCGCCGAGACCACTCACAGCACCTAAGTCCCATAGTGCGCTTGTGCGACAGCAGCTCCTGCACCGTGCTGCCTGAAATTACATTATTGCCTGCAATTGTGCTTTTAATTTGCATCGCGCTCGCCTCCATTGTGCCCCTGTGTTGTTTTGGGATTGCCTGCTTGCTGCTGCCATTTTGTTTGTTGTTGACTCCTTCCCCTGATCTCCACCCCGCCTCCCTGCTGACCCTCCCTCTCCCCTCCCCTTCCACTATCCACATATGTCAGATGCATTTGCGCGCAGCGTTCACGCGCAGTGATCGCGCCCCATTCGCGCCGAAGGTGCGCCAAAGGTAAGCCCGTCTACGCCCGTCCGCGCCTGGACCGCGCCCAGTGCCAGACCCCCTGACCCCCGTACCACCCACCTCACCCGCACTACATACGCCGTCTCCACCCTCCTTGCCCTTAACCCCGGCCGACTCCCCAACTGTGCCCAAGCCGCCCCTGGACACACCCATGGACCCTTCACATGCAACTCTTGCAAGTTTGACGGCACCAAGACCAACTCCTCATCCACTAACACCAAACAGAGACCTGACACCAACCACCTAAAATGCATCCTGCTCAACACCCGCTCGGTCCACAGACACGCCATCGACCTTTGGAATCTACTAGACACCATTTCTCCGGACGTCGCCTTCCTAACAGAAACATGGATGAACGCCTCATCAGCTCCAGACATCACCATAGCCATCCCGGAAGGCTACAAGATCATCCGAAAAGACCGCAACAAGCAAACAGGAGGAGGCATCGCTATCGTCCACAAGAATTCCATCCGCATCTCAACCAGCTCAGACGCCAACCTCGCTAGCGCCGAACACCTTCACTTCCAGATCCACACCGACCCCAAGACCACACTCAGAGGCACCCTCCTCTACAGGCCACCAGGACCCCGTGCACAATTCAGTGAAGACATCACAGACTTTATCACCCCACACGCCCTACCCTCCGAGGACTACATTCTATTGGGAGACCTCAATTTTCACCTGGAAAAAAGCAACGACAGCAACACCACCACCCTTCTGGACAATCTCGCCAACCTCAGACTCAAACAACTTGTTAATACCCCCACTCACTACGCAGGTCACACACTCGACCCTATCTTCACCTCCAGCAAACATATCTCCTTCAGTCACACCACAGCTCTCCATTGGACGGACCACAGCTGCGTTCACTTTATCTACAATAAGACCGCAACACACATCCATCCCCAACCTACTCTGCGAAGAAACTGGAACAAAATCACCATCGACCAGATCTCCTCATCGCTTCTTCAAAACCCCCCTGCCCACTCTTCGAACCCCAACCAAGCAGCCATTAACCTCACCCAATGGCTAACCAACAGCGCCGACAACCTAGCACCCCTGAAAAAACGTCAAATCAAACTAGGCAACAAAAAGGCCCCCTGGTTCAAAGATGATCTCAAGAAATCCAAGAAACTCTGTCGCTCCCTTGAGAAGGCCTGGAAAAAAGACCCAAACACCAGCACTAGGGACGCCTTCAAAAACGCCACCCGCATACACCACCAACTGATCCGGACTGCCAAGAAAGCCGCATTCAAAGACCGACTAGACAACAACGCCCACAACAGCAAGGAATTATTCAACATCGTCAAAGAGTTTACCAACCCCACTGCCAACTCCAACGACATCACTCCCTCTCAAACCCTTTGCGACTCCCTAGCTTCGTTCTTCCATGACAAAATCGCAGACATCCACAACAGCTTCGACAATCAACCCGGAGACCAACCCACCCAACCTTCTGCCGTACCTTCACCCCCCTTGAACATCCTTAACGAATGGAACCCAATCTCCACTGAGGACACCATCCGCCTGATGAACTCCATCCATTCAGGATCCCACACAGACCCATGCCCTCACCACATCTTCAACAAAGCAGATTCCATCATAGCACCACACCTCCGAGACGTCATCAACTGCTCCCTCAACTTTGCCACCTTCCCGGATAGCTGGAAACACGCCGAACTCAGCGCCCTTCTGAAAAAACCCACAGCTGACCCCACCGAACTCAAAAACTACCGCCCCATCTCGCTCCTTCCATTCCCGGCCAAAGTTATCGAGAAAGCTGTCAACAACCAACTCGCCGCCTTCCTCGAAACCAACAAATCCCTCGACTCCTCACAGTCCGGCTTCCGAACCAAACACAGCACTGAGATCGCACTCATCGCAGCAACAGACGACATTCGAACTCTACTGGACAATGGAGACACAGTCGCCCTCATCCTCCTCGACCTCTCCGCCGCCTTCGACACAGTCTGTCATAATACCCTGTTACAACGCCTCAGAAACATCGGAATCCAAGGAAAAGCACTGGAATGGATCACCTCGTTCCTTGCCGGAAGAACCCAGAGAGTCCGCCTCCCACCATTCAAGTCAGAGGCCACTGAAGTCATTTGCGGCGTGCCACAAGGATCCTCACTCAGTCCCACCCTCTTCAACGTATACATGAGCCCCCTCGCGGCCATCGCACGCCAACACAACCTCAACATCATCTCCTACGCTGATGACACTCAACTTATCCTCTCACTCACCAAAGACCCTAACACCGCCAAAACCAACCTACATGAAGGAATGAAAGAAGTAGCCGAGTGGATGAAGCACAGCCGTCTGAAACTGAATTCAGACAAAACAGAAGTCCTTATCTTAGGTACCTCCCCCTCCGCCTGGGACGACTCTTGGTGGCCAGAGGCCCTTGGAAAAGCACCCATCCCGACGGACCAAGCACGGAACCTTGGCGTCATCCTGGACTCCTCACTCTCGATGACCAGACAAGTCAACGCCGTTTCATCATCTTGCTTCAACATTCTTCGCATGCTCAAAAAAACATTTTGCTGGATCCCCACCGAAACTAGAAAAACGGTCACCCACGCACTGGTTACAAGTCGCCTGGACTACGGAAACACCCTATACGCCGTTACCACCGCAAAACTTCAGAAAAAACTCCAACGCATCCAGAACACATCAGCCAGACTCATACTAGACATCCCGCGTAACGACCACATTTCTGGTCACCTGAAAAACCTCCACTGGCTCCCCGTCAATAAGAGGATAACATTCCGTCTCCTAACCCACGCACACAAAGCACTTTACGAACTTGGACCCGAATGCCTCAACACACGACTCTCCTTCTACACCCCCTCCCGCCAGCTACGTTCCTCCAACCAAGCCCTTGCTGCTGTACCTCGTATCAACAAAACCACCATGGGAGGAAGATCCTTCTCCTACCTGGCGGCTAAAACCTGGAACTCACTTCCCATTCACCTTCGCCTCACTCAGAACCACCTAGCATTCAGAAAGCAACTCAAAACCTGGATATTCGACAAGTAATCCCCCACTCTTCTCCAAGCGCCTTGGGACCCTCTGGGTATGTAGCGCGCTATATAAATTAATTGAATTGAATTGAATGTATTTGCAGTAATATGAGTGACCTGCTGCTCTGTTACTATATTGAAAATACACCTCACTATCCTTAAATATCAGATGTAAACACATTTAGAATATGCACCATTGCGACCGTCCACTGCCAGTGAACTTGCCAAAGAGGGCGTGAAGCAGCTGAAAATGGATCATAAATCCAAAGCTGTTCCGAACAGGGGCCCCCAGGGCCCCCAAAATCCTAAAGATGTCCCTGCTCTTGAAACCTATAGCATCTCGGAAAGAGAGTTGTGTTAGAAAAAAATACATATAAATGGAGGAAGGAATTACACTATTTTGTGAAATTGTTGTGAAATATTTCAAACCTTAGACGTGTATTTTAAATAACGAAACACCAATGGCTTGTTCACCTTAAATCCTACATCTATTTGGCACTCCGGTTGTGCGAATCAGTCCAAACAGTCTAACTGGCTGGGCCACGCCTGATGCCAGGGAAGGCTGTGCTATTGCTATCTCAGACCTGAAAAAAGTGTAGCACTTTCCTCATGGGGATGTTTCTTTATTTCTACAACGATAATCAATGTTGATTTCTTCTTTATAGATGCCTTTTAATTTAGCTCTGAGTAAGAATGTGCATAAATAATTAGTAACGTTAATAGAAATGAGAAAGATCAAACCTACCTCATTAGATGACGAGTGCGTTTCTATTTTTCTTAATCATATGTTTAATATTTATATTATAAAGGCATTGTGAAATACTGACCAGAGTTTCAGCATCTTCTCACTATGCTTGTACGATGATTGCATCACATATTTACTCAACAATGTTTTGAGCATATAAAATGTTGTGAGTTGTAGTCCCTGCTGTATTATTTTTTTATAATCTTGATTCTAAAGATTATATTAATTTGATAAATACACGGAGGTCCTTGTTTAGGTCTGTTCTCCAACTTCACAATATAACCCTAGGACTTTAAGTGAATTCAAGCCTTAGAGCATTTCGCCATTACAATTAGCCCCAGCATAATTTTGTTATACAAGAGTAATCTCACACAGATCACAATTAATCTGTTTTGCGTATTTCATATGAGTTTTTGGCTTACCACTTTTCACATAACTTTTGCACATCGGAGACTTGTTTGGGTAGAAAATGCCATGCAGAGGTCTTTCTAATATGGTGTACCAGGATCCTGCATTATCATGTGAGAGAGGCAAACCTCAAATAAAATGTACATGCAGAAGACCACAAAAAACATTGGGTACATATTTCACATGATTGTTTTTAACCCAGTGTATACCCAAGTACCATTTTCCTGCAGATGTCTACCCAATCAATTTATTGAGTCGATATTGGGTATGTCATAAGTGTGTGTTTGTACCTAACATACAAATTTCATGAAGACAATCACTCAAGGAAAAATAGCATGATATGTATTATGAAATAATAATCAAAACTACTAAGGGAGGGTAGAGGCAAAAGAAGGTAGACTTGTCCTTCAAACTGAACTCCAATAACCAAAAAGAGTCCCTCCTGCTAGAGAAGATTGGAGGTGCAACCTCCTTGTAGGACAGAAAAGGAAAGTTATCTTTTAAATAACCCTCACCCACCAGGGTTACTCCATGGTGGAATTCTTCATCATAGGGTTCATCCCTGATCTTCTATGGACAGGGGTCTGCTACTACCTACAAAGACGATGGACTATTTTGCAAGCAAATGACCTATACACCTATTTTGATTGGAATTATGGAGTGGGTTAATTAAAGATACAAAGAAAAGGTTAAACATATCTAACTAGTGGGAAAAATAACTTTATTCACTCACCTAGTCGATATGTTAAAATCTCGGGATGTCGGAAAACGCTGAAGGTCTATGACCCACTGATTCCCTGGTCTACTAGTTTCAAGCCCTACTCCAAGGCTTTTTTCAGGACCAAAAAGGGGGAACGCTCCCACTCCTAAAGTTGCATTGACTCATAATGGACACAATAAACAAAATGTGCGGAAATAAAAAGTTATACAGCACCTAATGGGTATGTTTAAATTTCAAAAACAATGAGAGAAACCATGAATGGGCCTCATGAGTCCAGTGGGGAAGAAGGGACGCCTGTAGTCAAACCTTCATCAGGGCTGCTCCCTCACTGGGAAGCTGACCTGTGCGCCCGTGACTCCGGAGTTTTAAACAGACACATTTTTTTCCCGTCCTACAAGGAGGTTACATCTCTGCTCTTCTCTAACAGGAAGGACTCTTCTTTGGTTATTTGATTATGAAAAAATTACACTCATTGATTATGGAAAAAATGTCCCAATTTCTCCCACTTCTAATGACAACTCATATTTGAGACTGTGCCCTGATGGTAGAAAATATAATTGAAACCACCAATTTAAGGATACATATTTAACATGGATTCTCAAACACAAGGTTTCCATGATGAAGTCACAAGGTACAATGAGGATTTTGTTTCAGGTTCAAAGATGGGGTTCCTGAGTACTTCTAAACATGTTATAGATCTATAGTACATTGTTTTCAAATTCATACAAAAGGCACATCTGGTTAAAGATGGCATAATGTGATTGGGCATAAAGGGAAGATTGGAGAAGAGAAGGGGGAGATGAGGGGGAGGAAGACCAAGAGCTACATTCCTAAACAGGTATGAGTTGGCCTTTTTTTAGGGAATCAGATACTACTGGACAGAATTACTTATTTTTCACGCAATGCAGGGAAGAAAGGAAATTTGCTGTGCTGGATTGTATGAAAAACGAGTGAAACGTGAAAGGGAGACAGCAGAAATGTATCATAACAGCTAAGGTTTGGTGCATTTCTGCTGCCCCTAGTCTGCTGCTGCTTATTGTGTGCTCCCTACTGCCAGAGCAGGCACGTTGCACCATGATGCAAAGGTGCCTGTATTAAAGACAGGATTGTTTTAGTGCTGTCGTAAATATTTAATTTACCATCTTAATTTCTATGCAGGTAAGTACTTAATCAATAATAACTCAATCGGAAAGAAAGAAACAGAGTCCGTGGTGTTAGAGTTCTTAGGGGTTTTATTCCTTAAAAAGGAATCGTTCCGGAACTGGATATCAGGTTCCTGGCACCACACAGGGTCCAGGAAGGGATAGAGCAATATTTTATTGACAATACATAGCTTATATACTTAATTCATGTCATAGAAAGCAATATAGTAGGCGTAACAGCTGAGAAGAGACAAGATAACAGCATCCACGTGGTAAGGGAGTACGTAATCAGAAGGCGTGGACTGGGCGTGAACTAGAGGTGTGTGCTAGAAACGTCACAGATAGGTGTCACAAAAGGGTGGCACAAAGCAGAATGTTGCAATGTCAGCAGAAAACTGGAGCTTGGATGCGCGCGCAGCTGCATGACGTGTGATTCACGTGGAAACTGGAGGGTGCAGGGGACTTGACATTTACACTAGCGGAAAGAGACAGAAGTCTGGCATGTCAGATCAACTCGTACTTCTATCATATCTGATATCTGATGTTTGGGAACCATATTATCTAAAGGGAAAGGTCTCTGGGGCAGAAGCTATTCTATACTGACTGTGAGTGCGTGTATAAGCGCCTAAGTGTCTGCATGAGAAGCGTGGGGGCATGGGCCTTCCCTGGGAGCATGGTAACAGAGGCTATGAATTACTTGCACGGAGACAGTAGGCCGGCCCTTGTGCTCTGCAGCTGGGAGGGTGTTTACTTAAACTAGTAGGCAGGAATGTATTTTCGAGGAGCGGAACAGATAATTCGAAGGTTGTAGTCAGTCTTGGCAGGCAGCAGGCTGAGCTAAGCGCGGCGGGCCGCGCTGGGAGTAAGTCAGAGTTCATGGGTACAGAGGCAGCCTGGGCTGAGGCTTTCAGAGTCAGAAGCCAGAGAAAAGGCTCGATGGCAGAAATTCAGGGCCTACTTTGCCAGAGCTGAAAAACGTGTAAAGTACACTACAAAAAGACGTTGGCATGGCATACTTAGGAACGGACTATTCAACCCATTCAGGGTGGGTCTGAAAGAGGACATGTTAACGTTGGACGCAAATGTATTTGCGTCTTCATAGCTGGCACAGGAGGGAAGTTACATGCACTTTAAGCTGGTACATGGAGTCGGTGGGGTACACGCTAGGGAACACAACTTGACCATAAAATCTATATTTCCTCATTCCCTCCTTGTTCCCTACGGACCCTTCATGATATATCGATCCTCATGAATCGATCAGTTTGTTCTTGTAACATCATTTGCTCGTCTTTCTTCCTTTGGCGTTTTGAGAAAAAACTGGAATGTTCAATGCATGATGTGGCGCACAGTCCACAAATCGCTGGCCCACACTGTAGGCACAGGCAGCAACTGAATACTAGGACTAGGCCAATGCCTAGGAAGGATAGGATCTTCCATCCCCAAGCGGTTAACGTTGTCCAAAACCAACCGGACCAAGTCCAGGTGCCTGGATTCTGATGTATCAGATTTGCAATTTTATGAAGACGTGTAATGGCTTGATATACTGTTGGCGCGTTTTCTGGAATGAAAACACAGCAACTTGACCCGATGACCTTACAGGCTCCACCTCTATCTGCCAAGATGACGTCAATAACAAGACGATTCTGAAGGACAACAACCCGCATAGCGGACTGCTCCTCTGTTAAGTTACCTAGGGCAGAGGCAGTTTCATTTACTACTGCTTCAAGTGTTCTAGTCAATCTGCGTATCAGTTTACTATTTTGAACGGGACCTAAGAAGAAAAAGAATCCTTTATTAAAATCGGTGTATTGTTCCCATGCCGTTTCTGTGTAGTCGACAAGCGAGAGATCTCTTCTGAGTCTATTCTTTACTAGATTTGTATTTCTGTGATAATCAGGAGGAGCTAGAAAAACAGGTGGCAGAAGGAATGCAATATAACAGGTGCCATCCCAATCTGGAGGTAAGCGTATGTATGCGGTATGACCACAAACAAAGTAGGAATGACGGGTAGCTCTAAAGGAAGATTTGCCTTGATCACTGAATTCGACCACAGTAGTACATTTACTATGACCTAAGTGTACTGAACCTTTCTTACTGACACATAATTCACCAGTGACTGGTAGTACTGACATAGCGGGCAGAACTGGTGCAGCTTCGGATTCTACAGTAAGAATCATAAGGCTAATTGTGTAATTACCTAATCCATATACTTCATTTTCTAGATCAGTTCCTATTCTAATGGGGAGTCCCTTCTTGTCAGGATAACAGGCATTAAGCAGAACTAAGTTCAAGTTTCCCCAAACCCAGCTCCCTTTGTAAACAGCAATATCAGGATCTACGGAATTTATTATTCTAAACCAGGCTCCACAGGAACCATTGTGAGTGAACGGGTACGGAAAGAGGGGCAGAGCTCCCTTGTATTTCTGGTAAGGAGGGAGTCGGCCACATATCCAGCAGTTTGTAGCATTATTAGTCTGATGGGAATGGTGTAGCATACTAATGAATGTGTTGTTGCGCAGCGCGAGTCTGTAAGAAAGTTCATGTGGAGGTAACTCACTAAAAGAATGTTCAGCAGAAACATTGTAAGCAGATTGTTCACGCTTGAAAATAGGGCAGTAGATAGGAAGTAGTATACTTGCAACAATAATTAGAATACTTAGAAAAAACATAATTAATAATGTCACTATACAGTGACTGCGGAGTGATTTGCAGTATGTACGTTTCTTGAATTGTCTCTCTCTCTCTCTATCTCGATCTAGGGGATACATGTCAGAAACTATTTAACCGATTCACCTAGGGGAGGACTTAAACAATTAAACTGTCTGACTTGCTAGATCGGAGTTTTAACTTATATTCTTCTTGGGGAGTTTTCTCTTGTTCGGAAACTTTAAAGTCACTAGGCTTGGTACAGTCTTTGGAAGGGGTGGACGAGCCTGGGTCGGGTTTCAGTTCATTGCATAGTTTAACATGGCTCGTGTGGATCCACCCCTTTCGGCACTCCACTTTCACCGCTGTCCTCGTAGTAAGTAGAACGGTCTTCGGCGCTTTCCAGCGGGGCTCCAGCGGACTTTTCCTGTCAAAGTTCCTTATTAGAATCAGGTCGCCAGGACGGACATCATGCGGCTTTACATCAGTGTTGTCAGGGAAAGCTGCGGCAACCTGTGAACGACATGATTGGAGTGCAGACATCAAGGAGGCAAGGTAATCTGTCAACATATTGCAATCAACATCAGTAATTTTCTTAGGAATGGGCGTCCCCCACATATTCGGTGGTCTGCCAAAGACCACTTCGTACGGGGATAGTCCTGATCGCGAGTGGGCGACCATCCTCATATAAAACAATGCAACTGGCAGGGCGACTATCCAGTCGACCCCTTTCTCTTGACATATTTTAGCAAGGCGGATCTTTAATGTCTGATTATGCCTCTCTACAAGGCCTGCGGCTTCGGGATGTCGGACACAATGGAATTTCCATTGATACCCTAGCAGCAAGGAAACCTGCTTCATTAATTCGGATGAGAATGGCTGTCCGTTATCTGAGTACACGACACGAGGCATGCCGTACCGTGGGAAGAATTCACGAACCAGCTGCCTGGCAGTGGTCGGAGCAGTGTAATCTGGGACTGGGTATGCTTCGGTCCAACGGGACAGTGCACAAACAATTACGAGGACATATTTGAATCCTCGACAACGGTCCATCTGGATATAATCCATCTGGAGGACTTCAAAAGGGTGATCGGGAGGATGAAATCCACCTTGCTCTACAGGGACGCTTTTACCTGGATTGAACTGACAACAGATCATGCAAGTACGCACTTTCTGTTTTGCTGCTGCTCGTAAGTGTTTATTGCTCCAAAGATTTTGTAAACTGTCTAACATCGCTTTTTCTCCTAGATGTGCTGGACTATGTGCTGTATTTATTATGACTTGAACCATCGAGTCAGGGAGAAACCATGTAGATTTTCCCTTCGTCATCCAACCTTGATCTGTCTGGATCCCTCCTAGTTCAATCCATTTCTTTATTTCATCTGGGGTAGCATGTGTCTGAATATCGATAACATCTAGTGTGGGATCCCTGACTGTCATACAATTTGTCGGTCCTATTGTCTTTGTCATGTCAGTTGTCTGAGTGTGAGTCAATGCTGTATGTTTTGCTGTCTGGTCTGCCAGGTCGTTACCCTGGGAAACAGAATCTGTAACTTTAGTATGTGCTTTACACTTCATGACGGATATGCCTGAAGGCAGATGTATTGCTTCTAACAGTGCTTGAATGAGGGGACCGTGTTGGATCTTGGCACCATGAGAGGTCAGAAAACCTCGTTCTTGCCATAACATTCCGAAGTCGTGTACAACTCCGAACGCATAACGGGAATCAGTGTATATGTTAACATTTCTGTTCTTGGCTAGTATACAGGCTCGGGTCAGAGCAATAAGCTCTGCCGCTTGAGCGGACAGTGTGTCAATACGATATGTTTCCTTTACTTCGGTTTCAGTGGTCACTGCATATGCGGCCACTAATTCTCCTGTACTTGTTCGCATACATGAACCATCCACATAAAGTGTCAGGTCTGGATTTGTCAATGGAACATCTGTTAAGTCTCGTCGGGGCTTTGTTACTGCATTAATGATTTCTATACAATCATGCGGGGCTGGATCTGTCCTCATTGAAGGTAACAGTGTTGCGGGGTTGAGAATGCTGCAGCGTCTGATTTCTATGTGTGGCTGGAATAGCGTCAATTCATAACCTGTCAGTCGTGCTATAGTCAGGTGCTGAGTCTGGGTTCTGTTTAAAAGAACCTCTACAGAATGTGGAACTTGTACTGTTAATTGATGTCCTAAAACAATTGAGTCGCTCTGTCTGATTGCTAAAGCGGTCGCTGCTACGGACTTTAAGCACGCAGGGAGTGCCTGGGCTACTGAATCCAATGTACTTGAAAAATAAGCACAAGGCTTATGTGAACCTGCTTGATCTTGAGTGAGGACAGACAATGCTGTACCATCACGTTCTGTAACAAAAAGTGTAAACGGTTTACTGTAACATGGTGTTGCTAAAACTGGTGCTCGGCATAATGTTTTCTTTAATTCCTCAAAGGCTTGTGTGTGTTCCTGAGTCCAAGGAAGGACAGTCGAAGTTGCTGCCTCCTGTGTTGTTAACTGAATGAGTGGTTTAGCTAGGAATGCATATTGAGGAATCCATTGTCTGCAGTACGAGGTGAGGCCTATAAAGGCCCGCACTTCCTTTTGTGTCTGGGGTCGTGGCATATTTACAATTAACTGAATGCGATCGGGAGTGAGCTGTCTCCCCACTTTGGACAGCAAGTGACCCAAGTACACAACTTGCTGAACACAGAATTGTAGCTTCGAAGGAGACACCTTGTGTCCCTTGTCGGCCAGAAAATGTAAAACTGTCAGTGATGCTTGTTCACATTCGGGCTCACTTCGTGCGGTGATCAGTAGATCATCGACGTATTGCAGTAAAGCGGTGTTAACTGGCATTTGTATACAATCTAGTTGTCTTTTCAGTGCTTGGCTATAGATGCTGGGGCTTTCTGTGAATCCTTGAGGTGCGCGTGAAAATTTGAAACTTCGTCCATTTAAACTGAATCCGAAGAGATATTGGCTCTCTGGATCAATCGGTACACTAAAGAAGGCGTTCTTGAGGTCAATTACAGTGAAGAACGTTGCTTCAGAATCAATAGCAGTCAATAGAGAAGAGATATCGGGAACCACAGGGTACTGTGGAACGATGCATTTATTCAGTTCTCTCAGATCAATCACCAGCCGATATACTGGCGGTGCATTGGGAATTGGAATGATAGGTGAATTGCAGATATTGGAGTCGGTCTCTACGACCACTCCTTGAACAATGAGCTCTTCAATTATTTTCAGTAAAGCCACTACAGCATCGGGTGGTAACTTGTATTGTCTGATTCGGGGTAGAACAACCCCCGTCTTGAGTGTAACACGGTACGGTGTGATATGCATACAACCTACATCAGTTGGGCCTTTTGCCCACAAGTGGTCTGGTACATTTTTCAATCTGACATCAAACTGTCGTAGTACATAATGACCCTTGAAATCCCGCAGAAAGAGTCTAACTCCCTCCGGGGAACAGCATATTATGGCTCCTAGAGCCTTCAGCGTTTTGATACCTAACAGATTTTCTGGACATGATTTCGTAAGTAACAAGTCTGTAATACGTGATAATGGACCCACAGCCAGGGGAACTGGTTCTGACACTTCATTTACAATAGGCTGTCCTGAAAAACCAAGGGAAACATTCTGTGAGCCTGAGAGGGGTGCCCCTGGGACTTCGTTATGGCTGATTGTTGTGCGGCTTGCCCCTGTGTCAATTAAAAACTTTCTATCTTTTCCCAATACTTGACTGTGTACATAAGGACCCTCTTGATCTACAGGAATCTCAATAAGAGGCAAGCCAAATTCCCTCTCTAGGCTGTTTCATGTGTATCGTTGGTAATCGGGGTAAGCAGACTGGGCATACTGATACATTTGTTGTGAAACTTGCTGAGTTGCGGCAAGAGGCTGTGGCTGTGATACCGCTACTGTCTGTGCTGTATGAGATGAAGCATGCATAGGCTGCGTGTTCTGTATGGGCTGTACGTTCTGTGAGGTCTGTTGCTGGGTCTGATCTTGTCTTGGTGGGTGCGGTCTTTCTTTAGTTTTACCTGTCGATATGTTATGTTTCAGAACTGGACATTCATGTACGTAGTGACCTGGCTGCTTGCAATAGTTGCATGTCCCTTTAACGGGAGCTGCGGCGTGACCTGTCTGGGTCGTACCCTTTCTCTGGTTGTCTGCTGGCACTGATTGGGCTACTAACATTTTCATCTTCGTGTCTTTCATACGTTTTTGTTCATGATCTTGTTCTTCTCTAATTCTGTTCTGATGATACTGTAACATTTGCAACATCTGTGATGGCGTATTTGCTTGCCATGTACTCTCGACCTTGTATACACGGTTTTTAACTGCTAACAGGGAATTCTCGACTAACTTTGATACAAAAAGATGCTGGTACGACTCGCTACTTGGTTTAAGACCACTATTAATAATGAAACATTTCTCGAATCTTGAATAGAAGTCACTAGTATCTTCATCTGTTTTCTGTTTACATGCTGAGATTGCATCCCAGTCTTCCTTTCTAGTTGTCAGTAATCTTGGCAGAACCTGTACTATCAAACCTGGTAATGCTTTAGTTTTCTCCCCAAGGCCTACCCCTGGGACACGTTTGTTCTCTTCGTCTTCTATTTCTGCCCATACAATCTTTTTCTCTCCCACCTCCCATTCCTTTTCCTTGAGTTTCTCGTAGATGCCCATGGGCAGCAGTACTTTTAACATTTTCATGATATCTTCATATGTGTAATCCCCCATTAGTAACATGTCTTTAAGTTCTCTGTGAAAGCCTGCAGGGTCTTTATCATGGCAGGGTACTAGTTTCTTCATTTCTAACAATTCTAACTTGGTCAGAGGCGTGTGTACATACACACGTTTTAAGGTATGATCCTCACCCATAACTGGATGCACTTCCCGTAAGGGGTTCTGACTTTCAAGACCATGCAGACGCTCCATATGATACATTTTTCTTTCTGGGGGCGGAGCGGGAACATGTTCGGAGCTTATGAAAGTGTTATATCTGTGTCTTTGTTCTAGAATTATTTGTATTAACTTGGTACTTAGACCTCTCCATCTATCCATGAGTAGTGCTTCTAAGGTTTCATGTAAGGGACCTGGATCAGAATGTTGGTTTCTGTATAACGTGAGAAGGTGCTGCATCATGTATACACCTGCTAATTTCTGCTCGTCTGGGGAAAGGTTCAGGAATGTCTGTGCTACGGTGTCATCATTGTATATGTCTGGATTGTCAGCCCATAATATCGCTGACCGGGCTAGTTCTTGTTCATCCATAGAATTGAGTACGTGGTACCCTATTCGGTCTCGAAGTCTTTTATCAGTCTCCTGGAACCGATGTTCAGAAGAATTCGGATTTGTTAAGGCAGAGAGGAATACTCTCTTGCTTTCCGGACGAGTGCCTTTCCTAAGGTAAGTTCCCTTACCTACATACGCTATAGTGTCTGTAGTCCTTTCTGATTCTTCAGGTTCTTCTTCCTCCTCGGAGGAAGCCTTTTCTTTCTCTTTGTGTATTTCTATCACTTCTTTTCTTATTTTCCTGTACATACTGGCTATGCAAGTCCCCTTGTCGTGTTTTCCTTCAGATATATTTTGACCCCACTTGTTTAGTGCATCTAATTCGCTCTGATCTGTCCCAGGCCTGTCTCGTTCTCTTATTAGGCAATTTATGAAAAAACGTAGTATCTGTGCTTGAACGTCAACTTTCTGATGCTCCATGGCATCCTTAATACTGTCAGGGTCTTTCCCAGTCTGAATAAACTGATATATTCTATCTAGGCGCTCCTTCATTCCTACAAATAATAGCAGGAAATCAGTAGCAGATCTTAACCGTAGTGATGCCATCATCATTCTATCGTCTTTGCCGGGTACTGGATCATATCTGCAAACTGAAAGGTTTTCTTTGAGTATGTCGAGACGGGGTGATTTGAACGTGAGAGGACTCTGCATATCCCTAAGGTTTACTCTGTGTGTTAATGGCGGGGTCCTGAGACCCCCCATCGCACCTCCTGAAGCGGAAGCTTGAACATTATCTCTCTGTGGAGTCTGTATTTGAACTTGAGTTTGTCTTTTAGTAGGGTCAGGTAGACGTGGTTTAGGTAGAAGTGGTGGAGGTGGTGGAACAGGAGGAATCTGTTGTGGTACTGGCGGAATATGATCTTGGGGCGGGTTACCACCCCCGTCCCTGTCGTTAGGCAGGGCGCGGACAGGCAGATTGGTGTAAGCGGGTGCTACATCCTCTAGATAGGTATTCAGGAATATGTCTTTAGTGGTCCTATGAGTTACTTTAGTTGGAACCAATGGTGGCGGCAGATTTTTCGGTATTTCTGAAATGGCCTCAGGCGAACCCTCGGCCGCGAGATACATACCGTTTACGAGATTATTTCGTGCGCGGTCTACTTGCTCTGTTTTTACTCGGATCCCTTCAGTAACTAATTCGTTTTCTTGGGCTTTATCTGATTCTTTAAGTCTGTCCTCTCTACGGAGTGCCTTTTCAGCACGCTTATGTGATTCCTTACGCCAAAACTCTATGGCGTCTTTCTGAGATTGTCTGGCTTTCTTTTTCCATAGTGCTTCCTCTACCTTCATGATGCACTCGGCATCCCATGTTCCGGTAACAGGCCATCTGTGTCTCTCGTCTAGATGTTTAGTATAGTCGGCCCATAAATCTAGATACAATATGGCATCTAAGCCATGCTTGTTGTACATAAAATTTCCTGGAGTGTCCCTAGGGGGGATAGGAATTTCTTCCTCTAGTATCCCTTTCCTAGTTCCTATCTGCTTTAACTTGTTGAAGAACGGCATCTTGTTTACTTAATACTGAATGCTCAATCCTAACTCCTTAATACTGAATTCAGCTAGTTATACAAGAACACAATAATGCACAAAAAAAAACAGTCACACTCATACCACGACATTAATCACATGAAAAGACATTTGAGACATATATGACTACCCCTTATACCAGATGTACTGCTAAGCAGCACAGATACACTGTCAAAGACAATGCAAAAACTTGAATAACGGATGTACTGCTAAACAGTACAGATACACTGTCTAAAACAGTGCAGACCGGACTTGTGTACCCCAAACCCGTCTTGATACGTCCCAGCAATGGTACTCACCGGGAAGCACGGAAACTGAAGGCCTCGGAAAACTCGACTGGACTGGACCGGACTCGACTCGACTCGACACGTGGATACTTCGGAAAACTGGTGGGCCTCTTGACACCTCGGACCTTGCTTCTTTCGGCTAGGCTCTGGTCGGGATCCTCCGCACTCCTCACCGCCTCGTCTGGGCGCTGATTGCAGTCTTCGTCACCTCCGTGGGCCAGAGGGAGATGCAGGAAATCCTGCCGGTACGCGTAGTTTCCTTCTAACTGATGGCAGGGGACAGAGCTTGCAACGCACCAACCGGCGCGTGAGGTGGGGGAGGGGTCCCTGTTCAGGCGCCAAAATGTCGTAAATATTTAATTTACCATCTTAATTTCTATGCAGGTAAGTACTTAATCAATAATAACTCAATCGGAAAGAAAGAAACAGAGTCCGTGGTGTTAGAGTTCTTAGGGGTTTTATTCCTTAAAAAGGAATCGTTCCGGAACTGGATATCAGGTTCCTGGCACCACACATGGTCCAGGAAGGGATAGAGCAATATTTTATTGACAATACATAGCTTATATACTTAATTCATGTCATAGAAAGCAATATAGTAGGCGTAACAGCTGAGAAGAGACAAGATAACAGCATCCACGTGGTAAGGGAGTACGTAATCAGAAGGCGTGGACTGGGCGTGAACTAGAGGTGTGTGCTAGAAACGTCACAGATAGGTGTCACAAAAGGGTGGCACAAAGCAGAATGTTGCAATGTCAGCAGAAAACTGGAGCTTGGATGCGCGCGCAGCTGCATGACGTGTGATTCGCGTGGAAACTGGAGGGTGCAGGGGACTTGACATTTACACTAGCGGAAAGAGACAGAAGTCTGGCATGTCAGATCAACTCGTACTTCTATCATATCTGATATCTGATGTTTGGGAACCATATTATCTAAAGGGAAAGGTCTCTGGGGCAGAAGCTATTCTATACTGACTGTGAGTGCGTGTATAAGCGCCTAAGTGTCTGCATGAGAAGCGTGGGGGCATGGGCCTTCCCTGGGAGCATGGTAACAGAGGCTATGAATTACTTGCACGGAGACAGTAGGCCGGCCCTTGTGCTCTGCAGCTGGGAGGGTGTTTACTTAAACTAGTAGGCAGGAATGTATTTTCGAGGAGCGGAACAGATAATTCGAAGGTTGTAGTCAGTCTTGGCAGGCAGCAGGCTGAGCTAAGCGCGGCGGGCCGCGCTGGGAGTAAGTCAGAGTTCATGGGTACAGAGGCAGCCTGGGCTGAGGCTTTCAGAGTCAGAAGCCAGAGAAAAGGCTCGATGGCAGAAATTCAGGGCCTACTTTGCCAGAGCTGAAAAACGTGTAAAGTACACTACAAAAAGACGTTGGCATGGCATACTTAGGAACGGACTATTCAACCCATTCAGGGTGGGTCTGAAAGAGGACATGTTAACGTTGGACGCAAATGTATTTGCGTCTTCATAGCTGGCACAGGAGGGAAGTTACATGCACTTTAAGCTGGTACATGGAGTCGGTGGGGTACACGCTAGGGAACACAACTTGACCATAAAATCTATATTTCCTCAGTGCAGGAAGGGAAACGCTCTTGCATAATAACAATCCTTAAAGGGGTTTTCTGCTTGCTATGTGTGCTGCAAAAAAAATTAAGCACAGGTGAAAAGCAGAAATAACAAGGCAAAATAAATGTATTTTCTCCTCATTACGCCTCACTGAGGAAGGCTTAGCATTTTGACGTATTTCCAGGTTTACAATTCTTTGTAAATCTAGTAAGGCGCCAAAGTCTATGGGTGGATGCATGGGAACACCCACACTCTACCCACGGAACGCCATGCCAACACAAGCTAACCCCAGACAGCACTGGGCACTACCTTGCTTCGTATTTACAAAACAATGCATAACTAGCGTGATCCAAACCCACTGCAAAATCAAAGTGTAAACACTTAAGTTTTCAGTTTCTTGTGAAATTGTTGAGGCCCTAATGATTTTCTAACAAGCTGAGAAAGAGAATTCCCGTAGAGTAAGCACCATGTAGGCTCATCCTCTGCAGTATTGTTTGGTGTTCTTTACACTGGAAATGACCACAGACTTGAATATCGAAATAATCTTCTAAAGGAATATATATTTCATACAATATTGTTGGTAAATTTAGCCCTGACTGAACAGGTTCCAGAGTGTGTTGCAAACTGTCTTGTATTTGATGCTCCTCAATAAATAACCAAATATATCTTTCAAGGCTAGTTTCAGGTAATTTGAGGGCTTTGTATCTATAGAGGAGTCTGTCCGCCAAGATGGATGTCCTGAAGACCTGTAGTAGTGAAGAGGCAGTGGCAAACAGAAAACTCATTAGATTGGTTGAGACAATGACAGTGCCGTCATCAGGGAAGGTACACAGGGTAAGCTGGTACTTGCAGCATTGCACAATCTTGTTTATGTCTTTTATTAGGTCCGTTTTGTCTTCAAATTGGACAAGTAAGCTGTGGTTGATGGTGAGGTTTGTGGTTTCCTTACTCTAGCTGTTTGGCTAATGGGCTGTGGCCTTCCCCCTCGGCTGTCACCTACCCAACCGGAATTTGGGCAGACTCTCTTTCGTCTCTCCATCCTATCTACCTCCTACCCCTTTATCCCACCCCCTTACTCTTCTAAGCTCCATTTATTTCGTCTTCTACTCTCTTGAAATGTTTTTCTAGTACCTGATGTAATTTTGTAATTTCTGTGGAACCTTATGTAAAGCGCTCTGATACCTCTGGGTCTAGCCAGCACTATATAAAACGCTCAAAATAAATACAATTAAACTCTGTCAAAGTCATAGAGCGAAAGTATGGACTCTTGAAAAGGATGGTGAAAAGTATACATTCTGCTTTGTCTTCCTTGAAGGTGGCCCCTTTTTAGCTCATGGTGCTACTCCTGCCTTTAAGTTCCCATGGAACAATGTCAGAAAAGTTAAGAATTATGCAGCTTTTTGCTGAACTCCAACTTCCTGCCATCTACATACATTTAAAAGATGCCACCAAAGTGCTGGCCCTTGTCATTGCTCATACGGTACTCCAATGAAAAGGATGTGGCGTAAAAACAAAAGCTGCTGGGTTGAGCACTGCGGAACCGAGTTTAAGTCTCGGCTTTGGCTCAATATCCTGTGAGTCCAGGCAAATCACGTAATCTCCCCCTGTCTACAGAAAATTAATGTGTACTTGTGTAATGTAACTGTTGCTCATATAAAGCGCTTCCATACCTTCAGGGCGAGTCTCGCTCTATAAAACTGCAACAAAAAAAAGTGCTCAAGGCCGGACAGGCCCTTGATTTCAATAAACATTTCCCCAGTGGGAGGCCAGTTTCGAAAGTCTAGGGCTGCTCCTGGTGCCTCTGCCACTTTCCTGAGATATACGTAGGACCTCATTTACAAGGTTGTGCTGTAAGGCAGCACTGCAGGCCTTCCTGCTGCACTGCCTTACAGCAAAAGAAAAGGGCAGGAATGTGCTGTGTCTATGAGAATTGGCACATTCCTGTTCTTTTCTGCTGCGCCGGCACACAACAGGCTGTTGCGCGCCTTCGCAGGCACCTTTGCACCATGGTGCAAGGGCACCTGCGTTGAGGGGGTGATTGTTTTCGTGTAGGAAGGGAAAACTTCCTTCACAAAAACAATCACAAGAGGCTTTTTCCTCTTTCTGTGTGTGCTGCAATGCAGCACCCATAGAAAAAGAAAAAACATGAAATAAAGATATTTCTCCTCGTTGTGCCTCCCTCACAACTCCCCTGGGGAGGTGTACGCTTTTTGCGCTACCTCAGATTTACGATTTCTGTGGCAGCATTCGGCCAAACAAAAGTGGCTTAGTGCTGCCTCGTAAATATGGAGCAGGCTTCTGCGCCACGGCACGTCACAAAAAGTGATGTTCCCACGGCTCAAGAGGGCATTAGGGTTTATTGCAGCAGGCACAAGGAGGCTATGAGAGAGAAGGAGATGGAGGGAGCACAGAGGTAGACAACATTTGATCAGAGAGGGAGAAGTAGAGAGAGAGAATGGATGAGAGAACAGAGAAAGATTGCACAAGGAGATGAAGGGAGAGTGGCGGGTTTAAGCATTTTTGCCACGGCTGCTTTCCTCTCGCTTGTCAGTTCCTGGAAGTGGAGGACACACAGTTGTATCCTATTTATAGGACAATCGAGAGCTAGGAGCGAAAAAAAAAGTACTAACGTTGACATATTGGTGACTTTTAGCGAGAAATTATTTCATCCAAAAGAGACAGCAGCCAGCCTCAAAGCAATTCCCGAGTGGAGGAAATACCTTTGTATGGAAATGATGCAACCAATCTTAGTGATCAAAGAAGGCCTCATTCCAAGAGATCCAGCATTACGGATTGGACTGATCACAGAGTCAACCAACCCCATCGGGAACTATGGGGACTGCGGAAACACGGCAGATTGTTCCTGATTTCCCCCGATATTTCCGCACTTGTGGCTGCTGAGAATTACTACAATTCTCCCGGGAAATTATGGAGGAAATGACGATTCGACCCACAATTACAGATCCTCCAGTAATTCCTCATTTGACTAGAGCCTCTCAACGTTCGACCTGGAAATTCCGCACTCCTTTTGCTAACAGAGCCGGTGGAATATTAACCGTGTGGCAGAAATTACGCCTACAACCACCGGGGGGCCTATAAATATAACCATTTTTTTTTATTGAACTAGTGAGCCTCTCAAATTAAAAAAAAATACACGAGGAAACTGGTTCTCGCGAAGTTGCTTTTGGATAGCAAGAGAAAGGCAGGTTATGAAAAACAGGGCGCTGAGCGAGATGGTTGGTACAAAAGTGGATGCAAGTAAAGCTTCTCTGCAGCATGCAATAGTGCCCTCGCTCGACGTTCCTTTAGTGCTCGTGATCAATGTCCCAAAGAAGGCCCTTTGGCGGGATACCTTGAGGCAAGAATCACGTCTTCATTTCACCATCTCACTTGACGTCTCGGAGCTTTCTGCAAGCGCGGAGGATAAGCATTGGGCTACTTTTGCTGCACAGTTTTCATAACTCATTTTATTGAAAAATGTATCTGATAGTGTAAATACATTAGTAATTCAGCAAGGCATCACAAATATCACTTGCATGTACATTCAATAAAAAAGTCCCCGTAGCGGGGTGTAAAAGGTACAGTTACTATCACAATATGCCACTACTTCCTCTTTGAAATGGAAGCTTTGCAATCTGAATTGGAATCAGAAATTGGATCTGTAAATACACGAACTTACAGTAATGTATTTTTTACTTTTGCTGCTGTCATCAATTGCTATCAGTAAACAGTGTGGGCAAGATGGCTTACATATAAAATACAAAGTGAAACATTGTATTCAGGCCAGAACAAAATATATTGTTATCCGCATCTGTAACGTTACCACGAGAGATTCAATTTCTGCCTAACAATGCAGCATTGAGATCAAGCACAGCCCAAACACGGCAGCGCACTGCCCCCTACTGGTTTGCTTTAAAAGTTAGCTTCGCATTGATACATACGAACTGCAAATTAAACTCTGACTATTTTCAGAAAATTACGTTCTTTCTGATATTTTTCTTCACAAATAAACATTTCTATTGAAAAAGGAGGCATCAAAATACATTCGCAAATGCTCAGCTTATGGATCCGTCTCGTGCAGGAAAAGTTGCAGAAGCCGTCTATTTTAGGACGAACAAGGTGTTCTATATCACAGGATGCTTGCTTCAACGGCCTGATGTAATCAATTATATGAAAGGATCTCTAATTACCTTGAGGCTGAAATGAGCCCCTATTCTTGATTCTCACATACACAGTCTTTTTAATGTATTCTAAAGGCTCGAGCTGCAGATCACAAACAATTCATTTTTATATTAATGCATTAATGCTGCAGTCATTTGAGAGTTACAATTTCTTATCGAGTCTAAGATAGTTTACGTATGAAATATTATGTTTTAACTAAGGTATCCAGCCCCATTTTGCCTTAGGGATTAATTATTCTGTTCTAGACTAATGAAATACGATGGGAAATAAATGTCTTCCATTGGCGACAAAATAAAAAAAAACATGAAACTCTGGTCCCAGGGCACTGAGGTAAGATGAGTAATTCTTCAGTTAATACCAGACATTGCTTATAACCTTTATAAGGTGCAATGTAAGGAGTTGGCTGAGCACAAATTAAGCCTGGGACGAGACTATAAAGCGCGCCCTGACGTGAGGGCCATGTCAGAGTTAATTAAACCTCACTAAAGGGAAAGCAGTTTGGTCCTTTATTTGGAGTCCGCTGTTGGGTACAGCCTGCAGTTAGGTGTTTGTTTGTCCCGCAGTTGGATGTTTAGTTAGGGTCTGCGGTTTCAGGTTTGAGAATGGACTTCAATTCGGTGCTTGGTTCGGGCCTGCGGTTGGGTGTTTATTTAGGGCTGCCAGTTTGGTGTTTCATGGTCTGCAGTTCCGTGTTTAGTTTGGGTCTGAATATTGAGGTTTGCTTAGGGTTTGGAGTTGGGTGTTTGGATAGAGCCTTCAGGTTGGTGTTTAGTTAGGGGCTGTTGTCTGGTGTTAAAAAGAGTGCTGCACGGAAGTAGCAGCCACTAACTATTGTGTGTCTATTCAGACTTGAGAAAAGCCAGCTTTGCTTTGTTGTTTGCCCCATTTCAGTCAGGGATACCTGCATGGTCCAGCGCACGTTCTCATTATGAAAAATGTGCTTCACTTCATCGCTACCAGAGGAAGGAGGAAATTGCAGACCTCCAACGCTGCATCCGACACTTTCAGTGGAAAATGTAAGTTCCACAAAAATAGGCAACCAAACTTTTAGGCAGCACAAAAATGTAAACAGCCAAAACATGTGATTATTTGTAGTGTTCGAGTGTAACTGAGCAGTTCTTAACCAAAGGAGAGTGGTTTTCAATACGGCTGAATTTATTGTGGTGAATTTTGGCTTTTTTGAATGCATCGTGGCCTTTCAGTGTGTTTGGTAAAATTTACACTGCGTGGGAGCTCTTAGGTTTGTGATTTTGATTTGCTCGTCTTTAGGTGGTTTAGTTACTGTGATTTTGATGTTTTCGTCATATTAGTGAGCAAGTTTAGTGTCGATTTTTTTGTGGTTGTTGATGGAGTTTTGATAGACAGATTCATTTAAAACCCAAGATCTTGCGTAACTCTGAGGCATATTTGCAAAAAAGGGGTGCAGTGTGTCGGTAAAGAAGGCAAAGGACACGCTTTGTTACTTTAGAAATGCAAGGCTGCACCATATTTACTAGAATATGGTGCAGCGCTGTGTTTTCCCCTGCGCCGCGGGGCTAAATCTAGCTGCCTAGCGCCAACTCAGGCTCCCTTGCACCATAGTGCCTCTCTTTTCAGGGTGCCTGTGTTGAGGGAAAGATTGCTTACATGCAGGAAGGCCCACCTCACTGCATATAAATATTCTTTAAATGCTGTTTTGTAACTTTCTATGCGTTGCTTAATGCAGCACACATAGAAGCTGCAAAACGTCATTTTTTAAAAATGTTTTTTATGTGAAGGAAGGGGGACCTTCCTGCACATAAAAAAATATTGGTGTTTTGCTGTTTCTATGTGTGCTGCACAATGCAACACACATGGAAACAGCAAAAATGAGGAGAAATAAAGCATTTCTCATTGTTTTGCCTGTTTAAGACCAGGTTTTCGCTTGTCTTAATTTTGGTGATTTCTGCTTTTTATGCTGCTCTTGCAAATGGGGGCAGCACTAAAAGTGACGTTGTGGTGGTGATAGGGGCCTGTAAATATGCCCCTCAGATTAGCTGAACTTGTCCGCAAAGTGGAAGTATGTAGTATGAGACATTACATTCATATTGTTGTTTTGTTTGTTTTTCTGTGCACTGAAATAGATGCAGTTATCAAATGTAGGTTGCAGCTCAATGGAAACTTGCCTGTATATAAATAAAAGTGCAGAAACCAGTGCTTAATTTGTAAAAAAAATAAGTGCCAGGGTCATGACCACGAGGCCACTGCAGCTTGCACAACCCATAGCCCCTGTCATCGCTGCCTGAACAACTATTAACCAACTCTCTCACCTGCAAGTGTGACAGTTCACATTATTCTAGGTTCCTAAAGCTAAAGGAATGGCTGGGGAGACAGGTATTTGCAACTTTTTATGTATATTGTATTTATAATGCATGTAGGTCAGAGGCGGTATATCTTGGCTCTCCGACAAATTTAAAAGCATGACAGCATCATCATAGGGCTTATTTGTAGGCTTACCTCCATCCGGAGGATGAACCACTGGTTATTGCAGTAGTGATCAGAAAAAAGTGAATTTCCAGTGCTCTGGTGAAGTGGATTAAAAGGTGGCCTCATATTTCCTAGACAATATTGTAATTAGTCCGGAATCGAAGTGAGTAAAAACAGTATAGTGAGTGAGAAGACGGGTTATCAGTCTAATGCGCTCCTAGTGTCCAAAAAAGAGGTCAACATGTATCACCCTTTGCAATCACCCATGCGGGTCGGTGGTGGCTTTCTTCAGGACCTCAAGAAAGTAATAGTAGCTGTGTATATTAACATTCAATCTTCATTAGGAAGGTCATGTTGTACTCACTCTTTCTACAGCGCCCTGGATTACATCCAGGGCGCCATAGAAAGAGCGAGCACAAGTTGCTGAGAACGACGGCCGAAGGTCCAATGTGCCCGCCGGAACCCTGTTGACGCTCATAATTACGGCATGAAGGTACCACATGATCTTCTAATCCTAGTGCAGTTGGCAGAGGTACACATGTTACTTGAAGTACCATCAGCATCGGGGAACAAAGAAGGCGGGCCAAGTGGGGTTGATCAGTACAGAACAGAAGTATCAGAAATCACTGATAGAGTAAATAGCACTCTAAAATACAAGCTGATGGAAGTATGTTCCTAAAAGTCTTTGAAATGGCCAGACACAATTCCGTTTGTCCTTATGAGAATGAAAAATACCCCAGATAAAAATACTGGACTCTCACCACTCGAGCTCCAAATGGCCAGGGCCATGAGGATCCCTTGTGTTCAGACATCTACACTAGACCCTAATAGTGATGGAATTGTACTAGACTACTGCAAAAGTCTTGCTGATACTGTGCATTCTATATTTCATGAGCTGAAACTGTCAACACCTTCCCCCAAATGAAGGGCTGGGCCATACCCTGCAGCATGGTTCCTCGGTGCTGGTGAATCAGCATGTTCGAAAATCATGTCTAAACCCAGGTGGAAATGCCCTTGCGAGGTCATTCTTGTGATTAACACTCCTGTTAAGTGTGAAGGCGTTTCACAGTGAACCACACAATGCATACAAAGTGAGAGAAGCTACTGACTCACACTGGGTGGCTCCAGAGGGGGTGTTCAAATCTTGAAAGTCAAAAGCAATACGACTAGTAAGTGCAAGCACAAGTTCAGAATCCGAGACAGAAGCTGAAAATTTGAGTTACTAGAACCCCATGAGGAAAACCCCTTCCTGTGGAAGACAAGAAACAGAGCGGCAGATTTACAAAAATGTGCGGCAGCCCTTTGGCTGCGCCCCGCAAGCCCTTTGGCTGCACCACGCTGAAGCACTTTCTTAGCATAGGAATGCAATATATTTACAGTGATATGTCGCATTCCTGTGCTCTCCCCTGCGCTGGCAAACAACCAGCTGCCATGTGCAGGCGCAGGCATCCTTGCTCCATGGTGCATGAATGCTTGCGTCATGGGGATATTGTTTTTGTGGAAGAAGAGGCACCTTCTTGCACCAAAATAATCTTTACAGGTTTTTTCCTCTTTCAATGTGTGCTGTAGAATGTACTCGATATTCCACCCCTAGGGTGGTGTAGCATACTTAAGCATTTACAGGTTTACGATTCCTCGCAAATCTGGAAATCTGTCTGGTTCATGAGTGTTGCGTGGGAACAAATGAGAGAGTAGGCAATGCACTGCTTAGCTGGTGTATTTTTTAATCCTACGAAGCGTATATTAAACAAGGGTGCTGCACAACTGCTTGTGTTGACACCCACAGCAACACCCATGGAACGACCCTTTCATGCAAAGTGCTGCGTGTAAAGAGGCCATATTTACAAGAACCGGAAAAGCCAGGCTGGGTGGCTTTTCCTGTCCTTATAAATATGGCGCAGAGAAATGTGCTGCCAGTGCATCACAAAAAGTGACATACTGACATCGCAAGGGGCTTGTAAATCTCCTCCAGTCTGGTTAAGATGAAACAGAGGGGCAGATCTACAAGAAACTAACGCAGCATGATGTCACAAGTCATTTTGCTGCGCCGTGCTGTGTTAGTTTCGAAGCACAGGGATGCAACATATTTACAACAATATGTCACATCTCTGTGCTTCCCCCTGCACTGGCGAACAAACTGCTGCCATGTGCCGGTGCAGGCACCCTTTCACAATGGTGCATAGATGCCTGCGTTTTGCGGAAATTGTTTTTGTGCAGGAAGGAACACCTTCCTTCACAAAAACAAGTAATTGAGGTGATTTTCTCTTCCAATGTGTGCTGTAGAATGCAGCATTCATTGAATTTGTAGTGTAGTTCCTATATCCCTGATAGGCTCTGCGCATTGGAATAATATACACTGTAGTTTGACATAGGACTGAGGTCAGTATGTTTCTATCGAGTACATTAAACTAAATTACTTGTGTGTGCCAGATAACTCAGAGTTCACTAGAAACTTTCTTGAATGAACAAGAAGGGATTTGTTTCTGACAACCGCATAAACATGACAACTTTTTTCCCTTAGAGTCGGAACAGTATCTTCAAAGTGGTGGAAACAACAGATAACGGTTTCACTCAGTCAATCGTGCATGCTTTGTTCTACAGAGTTGCACAGAAATAGAGAGATGGGTGTTTCAATAAAAAGGGTTTATTGAACAGTCTTATTTTTCATAGAAGAGATATGAACTGCTACAATCGTAAGACAGAATGCGAAGTATAAAATGTACAGCGTAGCAGTAAGATAAAATAATACTGTATTAGCATGTCTTGTAGCTATGACATATATTCATTAAAATACATACCTAAATACAACAGGCTAAAATACTCAACTGGTGCTTCTAAAATAATCCTACCTCAGTGTACCTAACCTAAGTGTAGTACGAGGGAAGAAGTAGGAGCTGTCTTATTCTGGTTTAGTTATGCCAAGAGTTGCCGAAAGGTTCTCTAGGTTCTAATCAGCTCCATACCTTAGAATGAGGGAGGTTGGTATCTCTTTCCTGAGACTCGATTTCTAACATCCCCACAAAGGGAGTCAGAAGCACTGGAGCTGGATTCTCTGTGAGGAGGATGACAGCGTCTGGTCAGTGCACCAGTTGGGGACTTGACTTCCTTCGGGACTTGCTGTGGTGAGCCGCGTCATGCAATTAGGTAGTAGAACCACACCGTGCCTTGCCATATCAATTAAAGGCATATTTATACCTTGAAGATGTTTAGGAATGCCAGTATTGACGTAAAAAACGGGCATAAGAACGTCATGAATGAACCCCTAAGAAATAGATGTTCATGAATAATAAATGAGTTCTTGGAGAAATGAGTATCCAAGCAAGGGGAAGTCCTAAAGGCTTAAGAGTCTGGTTTTCCAAGAACTCATTATGACGAAGATGATCAATGTAGTTGACCAAGCCTGTATTTGGTTAGCATGAGCAATACCTAATTAAGGACTGAATTTCTATGCCTAATAAGGGTAATGTGAATAATGCCTATATAAGGGCATGAATCGGGAATCTAGACACAATATCTAAATCGACACACAACAAATTAGGGAAAAAAAACAGGGAGAAATGAATACATTTCTCCTCGTTGCACTTCGCTACGCCACCCATAGCATTCTGACGCATTTCCAGATTTACGATTCCTCATAATTCTGGGAATGCATCAGTAGACATGGTTGTTGCATGGGAACTCCCAGAGCAACACCCATGTAATGCCCCTAAACGCAAAGTGTTGCGTGAACAGGGACGATATTTACAAGCAAAGGTTCAGTCACGCAGGGTGACTTTACCTGTTCCTGTAAATATCACTTAGCAGGCTGTGCCACTAGTGAGACACACAACATGATGCACAGGAGGCGCAAGGGGCTTGTAAATCTGCTCCAGAAAATCTAATGGTACAATGATTACTACTAGTTAACCTGAATGTGAAAGTATGCTTCAAGAAGACATGTGCCTGAGCCCATGAGAGATAGAAAAAGACTTTACATGAAAAAGTAGTAGTTAAAAGATCAACGAACATCAGGATGTTTGCAAATAATTTTCTAATAAGAAAAAACATTGTGAACTTTGGTAAGTTAACCTTGAAGAAGACCAATACTGAAATTGCCGTTGAGGTTTAAATTTTTCTGCAAAACCGATTTCATAGATATGCTGATGTCTTTTTTGTGATCACTGACAAAATATCGACTACAAAAATATAGGCATTTAAAAACTCGACTCCAAAATATCGACTACAAAAATATCGAAGTACTATCTACAAACACGGTAAGTACAAAAATATTGAATCAAAAATATCTTTTAAAAATATGTACTTGATAAAAATATCGAATTTATTAAAATTAATGTAAAATTAACTAAAATATACTTAAAAATACTTAAAAACCTTAAAATTATTAAATAATTAATTTAAGTTATAAAAAAAATACAATGTTATGTGTTAAAACATATATATATATATATTAACATATTATTATTATAAAATATACAATATTATTACTGTAGCATAGCAAGAGTGTTAAAATTACTATTCACACTCCAGTGAGTGCAACAGTAGGGAAAGCGTTGGATAGCGTAGCGGTAAAAATTACTATTCCAACTCCAAAGAGTACAACAGTAGGGAAAGCGTTGGATAGCGTAGGGGTAAAAATTACTATTCCCACTCTAAAGAGTGCAACAGTAGGGAAAGTGTTGGATAGCGTAGGGGTAAAAATTACTATTCCCACTCCATTGAGTGCAACCGTAGGGAAAGCGTTGGATAGCGTAGGGGTAAAAATTACTATTCCCACTCCAGTGAGTGCACCAGTAGAGAAAGCGTTGGATAGCGTAGGGATAAAAATTACTATTCCCACTCCAGTGAGTGCAACAGTAGGGAAAGCGTTGGATAGCGTAGGGGTAAAAATTTCTATTCCCACTGCAAAGAGTACAACAGTAGGGAAAGCGTTGGATAGCGTAGGGGTAAAAATTACTATTCACACTACAGTGAGTGCAACAGTAGGGAAAGCGTTGTATAGCGTGGGGGTAAAAATTACTATTCCCACTCCAGTGGGTGCAACAGTAGGGAAAGCGTTGAGTAGCGTAGGGGTAAAAATTATTATTCCCACTCTAGTGAGTGCAACAGTAGGGAAAGCATTGGATAGCGTAGAGGTAAAAATTACTATTCCCACTCCAGTGGGTGCAACAGTAGGGAAAGCATTGGATAGCGTAGGGCTTAAAATTACTATTCCCACTCCAAAGAGTGCAACATTAGGGAAAGCGTTGGAACGCGTAGGGGTAAAAATTACTATTCCCACTCCAGTAAGTGCAACAGTAGGGAAAGCGTTGGATAGCGTAGAGGTAAAAATTACTATTCCCACTCCAGTGAGTGCAACAGTAGGGAAAGCGTTGGATAGCGTAGGGGTAACGATTACTATTCCCACTCCAGTGAGTGCAACAGTAGGGAAAACATTGGATAGCGTAGGGGTAAAAATGACTATTCCCACTTCAAAGAGTGCAACAGTAGGGAACGTGTTGGATAGTGTAGGGGTTAAAATTACTATTCCCACTCCAAAGAGTGCAACAGTAGGGAAAGCATTGGATAGCGTAGGGCTTAAAATTACTATTCCCACTCCAAAGAGTGCAACATTAGGGAAAGCGTTGGAACGCGTAGGGGTAAAAATTACTATTCCTGCTCCGGAGAGTGCAACAGTAGGGAAAGTAAATACTTCATATATTATTTAAAAAAATAGAAATTAATATCTATAAAAAATTAATTAAAAGTAATTACCAATTTAATATAATATAATAATTAATCAATTACAATTACAAATTAAAATTATACTATTACTTACCTATTAATACAAATTAATTACAAATTAACAATTAATTAATTAACAATTAAAAATTAATTAACAATTAATTCAAATCAAATACAATTAAATAAATTGAATTATTTAAATAATTATAAATAAATTACTTCCCACCCTATTTCCCTATAAACCCACAACCCGTTACAGAAAATAAATTAGTAAAATTAACATAATTAGCTATTAATCAATTAAATAAAATATTTGGCAATTAAAATTTTATTAATTACCCATAAAAAAGTAATTAACAATTAATTCTAAATAAATACCAATAAATAAATGTACATATTTAATTAATTATAAATAAATTACTTCCCACCCAATTCCCCTATAAACTCACAACCTGCTACAGAATTAAATTACGCAAAGATTTAAAAAAACAAAATTCATTAATTAAAATAAATTATAACATAAATACACACTTTTCACACATATAATAACATAAAAAACACTATAAAAAATGTAATAATATTAAAAATTCGATAATTTTAATAACCTATATTATATACTTCGATATTTTAACTTTCTATATTTTTAACATTCGATATAATATTGCTTATTTCAAAAACAATATTTTTGAGGTCTATATTCTGTCCATTCGATATTCTGTCCATTCGATATTTTAAACTCGATAATATGTCCATTCAATATTTTTTACCCTTTTTTGTTTTCACCTTAGGCAACCAGAAGAAGATTAAAGGGTTTCCTTGAATTTTCAGATACATGCAGTAAGTCAATAACTGAGTTACTTAACAAAACAGAAGTTTTATGTCACTGTCACTGACCATGTCATGAATGATGTAATATGTGACATCATCAGCAGTGGATTGCGGGTGCGCGATATATAGTTATTGCAACTAATTATATATGCAAATTTCTATGGTTTTGTGCGAGTAAATTAAGGTTTTGTAAATGCTAATCCCTAACTATATATGGTCTATAACCTATGGTTTTTTCAGTGAATTTTTAAGGTTTTGTAAATGCTAATCCCTAACTATATATGGTCTATAACCTATGGTTTTTTCAGTGAATTTCAATGGTTTTTTAATAGCAAATATCAAAAGCTGTCAAATGTCAAGTACTTGATAAGTAAAAACCATTTTCGTGTTTATGCACGCTGATGTGCTTTGAACGCTGCCCCCCCTCTTTTCTCTTAGGAGTACTCTCTCTTTGCAGAAGTGAAGGGTAGTTAATGCAGGCCTTTGCCCCCGTTGTAATCCGTCGTGCCTGCTTCTCTCTCCATTTGATTGATTGTTATCCAAGCATTTACTGTTTTAGAATTGGTTCTCTTTGGTTCATTCTCTATTTACAAACAAGCACAGAGTCGCAATACTCTGTTTAGTCTTTGCAGATAGTGAAAAATCGTTTAAAAAAACAAAAGGAATCGAGCAAAATCAGTAGGCCACTAATGGGATCTCTTTTTGACCTCGCTAAAATAGAAACATTAACAACAACGCCTCATGAGAAATACGAAACTAGTGAGATGAACTGAGCTCCACACCATGATGGCTGCAAGACAGCTCGGCTCCGCCACCCACCCCACCCAAAATAACGACAAACCCTATGCAAATATTATAAATATATACAACACACCAGCAAAGTAACAGGGTAAAACATTTTATTAAATAACTATTTACATAACTATTTTATACTTTTTGTTGCCCGATCCGGCTAGCTCAATCGATCGAGCATGAGACTCATGCACTCTGATCTCCTTGGCCTCAGTCAAGCATCAATAGTAAGATTTTCATACATGAGTGTACGTTCATGGTTTTGGTCCCTGAGTTGCTTCGATGTCACTGCCTTGCACAAATGGCATAAGTCCTCGATGTTGGGTGCCATAGTTCAAAGTTCTGAGCAGCGCTTGTAACATTGTCTGAAGCTTATTTGCACCTGCTGCAGCTTCACTATTCTCAAAGTAAGTGGGGGCCGTTTGTGGACCTGACTGCATTTGAAAACAATGTGATGTGGTGCCTCCCTAAACCGCTTGACGGAGGCCCCCGAGGGGCGGTGTGATGGCGCAGACTTGGAGGGGGCGCTTGGCTCCGACCCCCTCCCCAAGTCTTGTTGCCCTGGTATGGCCTGAGATCGCCCCCGACATAGGCGGCCGGCTCCCGGGGTCAAGCGGAACTTTTTGCCTTTTGGTGACTCTTCCATTCTGGACCTTGTCCCACAATCCGTTCGACCTGAAGACACGTCCTGCGGTGCCCTAGTCCGACCATCACATATTCCTGCGCCAGGAAACGGTGTGGGATGCACTAGAAGGGAGAGGCGGCGCGAACGAGCCTCCCCCACCTCCCCAGGTGGAGGTTTTTCAGGTACACCCCAGCGCTTTACGCAACCAGCTGAGTTGCGCCCGCTCTTGCGGCTACAGCGTCTCGCCCACCATCCACTTGAATTGCGCCCACTCTTGCAGTGCAGCGATAGGCGGCTGCCACAGGACTCTCAAAATGGCAGCCAGCTCTTCAGATTTAGGCCTGGCCCACTAAAATGGCCCTGGGACACCTTGGAACTCGGACGCTTGACTGCTAGGGCATGGACCCCATTCCCAAAAGCGTCCCCTCAGCCTTGAAGATTCTACAAAAGTCACCGGGGCCCCCGACTCCCGCAGACTTCCGGTGGTGAGTGACTGCCATGATTGCTCGCGGAATGGCCACGACGTAGCCACGGGGTGCTCTCATGCTGACGCCAGTTCAATCTGAAACATCCAGAAACACTGTAGACTACCAATTCGATCAGTTCCTGTGGAGCCCCAACGTGACCCGGTAGAAAAGAACTTGCCCTCCCCTTTTTTGAGTGATAGTTCTTGTTGCCTGTCCCTAAAGTTGTCATTTTACAGAACTTTTTGGACTACTTATTACAGGTTGTGTTCCGACCGCTGGTTGGTGGAGACATTTTGACTATATTCTGGACCTACGTTGTCGCGTAATGCGTCATATGACGCGTCGCGTTAGCGCACCCGGAAGTGCTCCGGTGCGCGAGGCGCAGCTTCTCGGAAGCGATCCAGAGCGCGGCGCGTAATGTAAGCATAACAGGTCATGTGACTTGTTAATAAAACTTTTCATTGGTTCATTTTACTTTTGTTATTCTAATGATGAAAGGCTTGGTCATATGACCTAAAAATAACGCTTTTCATTGCTTTCGAACATTTTTTTTTCCCAAATGATGAAAGCCCCACCTTTTTTTTTCTCACTCTGACTTGTAAAGCAAAGTACCCAGATGCATTTACAGTTTATCACTAACAATGTTCCAGGCTAATGTATTTTTCCCGGGAAATTTTCAACTGTCCTGCAAGTAAAATATTCCAATTTCGAGAAAAAGGGCGTTTCTTCGTCCCATGAGGGAACCGTTGAGCAAAAGAGGCTCGGACTGCTGTCTTAGTCGCTGATAGGCATGAATATCAGATTCTTATCGATCACTTTATTTTGCAGGAGTAGAAAACACAACAGCCCTTGACCATTTATCTTTACTGCGTTCCTGCGCATTATACCTTTTAACCGTCATGTTATTGGACTGCTTTATTTCACTTGCCTTTTACTGATTCGAAAACAGTGGCTATTATTCAAAACTTTACCAATGTAAGTACTACTACCATGTTTTGTTTTAAAAACCTTTATTGTGAAAATGCCAGTATACAAATACGGGCCTATAACCACGTGGGCCAGGCCATTTTGAGAGTCCTGTTGCAGCCGCCTATCGCTGTAGCAGCACGAGCGGGCGAAACTCAGCTAGACGGCGTCCCACTGCAGATGAAGTGCCTCCACCTGGAGAGGCGGGAGAGGCTCATTTGCGCCGCCCCCCTCCCACCCCCCGCAGCATTGTAGGATGGCCACACCAGTACGGCAACTTGCTGGACACCACCTCGGTGCCATCCAGATCTCGGCTCGTTGTGGTGCCTTCGGCCTACTGTAGCCGCAAGTGCGGACGCAACTCAGCTGGATAGCGGGTGAAACACCAAGGGGCGCCCCACTGCAGCCGAGGAGCCTCCATCTTGGGGGCGAGGCAAAGCATCCCATTGCTTTCCAATGCAGTCAGATCCTCAAACAGCCCCCACTTACTGACGCCACCTCACAGGCCAACAGGGCACCCCACACCGACTTTCGGTGCAGCATTGTAGGATGGCCACACCAGTTCTGCCACTCCCTGGACACCACCTCGGTGCCCTCCGGATCTCGGCGCATTGTGCTGCCTTCGGCCTATTCGCACATCGGTCCGCTACTGACGCCGCCTCACGGGCCAACGGATTTTTTGGGCTTTTTATAGCCCAAAGCAGCATAACAGGTCATGTGACTTGTTTTTAAAACTTTTCATTGGTTCATTTTACTTTTGGTTTCCTAATGATTGAAGGCTTGATCATATGACCTAAAAATAACACTTTTCATTGGATTAAAATTTTTTTTTACCCCAAACGATGAAAGCCCCACCTTTCTTTTTCTCACTCGGCAATCCAAAAAGGTTCCGTTAGATGACAACAGAGGGGACAGGCAACAAGAACCATCACTCAAAAAAGGGGAGGGCAAGTTCTTCCCTACCGGGTAACGTTGGAGCTCCACCGGAACTCATCAAATTGATAGTCTACAGTGTTTCTGGATGTTTCAGACTGAAGCTGGCGTCAGCATGAGAGCACCATCATCTCGTAGCTCCGTTGTGGCCATTCCGCAAGCAATCATGACAGCCGCTCCCCACCTAAAGCCTGCGGGAGTCGGGGTCCACCAAGACTTTTGTAGAATCTTCAAGGCTGAGGGGACGCTTTCGAGAATGGGGCCCAAGCCCTAGCAGACAAGCGTCCGAGTTCCAAGGTGTCCCAGGGCCATTTTAGTGGACCAGGCCCAAATCCGAAGAGCCTGCTGCCATTTTGAGAGTCCTGTGGCAGCCGCCTATCGCTGCACCGCGAGAGTGGGCGCAACTCAGCTGAATGGCGGATTTTGGCACAGTGTACCAAAAGCGGGCGGAATGGCAACTGAAACGGTAAAGGGACGCCCCACTACAGCAGACGAGCCTCCACCTGGGGAGGCCCGTTCACGCCCCCTCCCCAGGGCACCCTATGCCGTTTTTTGGAGCAGCATTGTAGGATACCAAAACCAGTGCGGCAACTTACTGGACATCACCTGGATGCCATCCACATCTCAGCGCGTTCTGCTGACTTGGGACTATTCGCACAACAGACCGCTACTGACGAGGCCTCCCCCCATCCCCCCCGGGGCGCCCCACGCCGTTTTTGGAGCAGCATTGTAGGATATCAAAAACCAGTGCGGCACCCAGGTGACATCACGTTGTGCTGCCTTGGGACTATTCGCACAAAAGACAGCTACTGACCATTATTGCTTCTTTTTTCAATTTTTTTAAAAATGTGTTTACTGTTTTTGTTGCGTTGTATATATTTATAAGTTATCAAAGTTTTATAATCCTACTACTTTGTTGGAGTGCTATATATTTTTAATGTGACACATAATTGTAAAAACTTTGATGTACAAAGAGGCATCCCTGGAATCTTCCGCTTCAGGCTCGGTCCCACACACCCTCACAGTGAGAATCCCCTCCCCAATAACAATACAGGATGGGTATCAGATAGAAGGAACATGTGTGCTGTGACGGATCTCATGAGGTGGGGGCCTTGATCTACTGTAACTCCTTTGAACAGGGGTGATTCTTTAAAGTTGGGGCCATAAACTACATCCGCACGGCTAGGTGATAGCCTAGGACCGGCCTGGACAATTAGACACAGAGGAAGAGGAGTGTCAGAGGGTGCGGTAGTGAATAGGGTGAAAGGGAGGTGTCGGGTGGGCACAGGGTGTGATTCTCAGGGAAGAACAGCGCAGATGGGGGGAGGTTTATGGCCCATGCATGAGAGAGAGAGCGGGGGTGACCAGTGCGTGGGGGAGATGCTTGCGAGGGTGGGGAGCCATGCTGAGGATCGGCGACGTGCAGAGAGTGGGTCTGGTCAAGGCATCTAAAATGGCTGCCGTGCACGACAAAATTGTGGCATTGGAAAAAAGGCAAGATGGCGCAGACAATGTTTATCAATACAGATTGATTTATAACAATTATTTTTAACAAAATATTTACTCGCAGTGACAAAATGGCGGTCAACACTTCTTGATTTCCTTCGAATCGAACGTGAACAGACGTCACGCAGCAAAAAAAAAAAAAACGCTCACGCGCAGCCGCTGGAAGACATTTATCAACATATATGAGCCTCCTCAGCCACCCTCAGAAAACACAAAGGGTCAGGATACGTCTCCCGTACCCCCTTATACCCTGTAATTTAATTAAAACGAAATACAAAATGGCGAATTCCCGTTTCGCTACCTGTTCGCGAACCGGGAAGTGCTTCTTCCGTGAAAAATAATATTTTTTTTTTTTCCCACAGGACCCTTTATTAACCCCAACATCATTCCTAGTGGGTCAAGAGGGGTCTACCTTGCCCCCTTTCATTAAATTCCCCCTTCATTTTTCTCCTCCTCTTTTCTCCCGATCCTACCGAGAGACAAGATGGCGGCCGCTCCGGACTGTTTAGAATGTTGACAGACACCAGAGAGCCAATCAGCTTCGATTCGCAAAGCTCCGTTACACGACAAGTTCGCGAACCGGAGCGCTACCCGGGACGCTGTCACAGATATATCTGTTTTTTAAAACGTTAATTTCTCAAAATCCACTGGAGCACATATATTGAGACCCAGCAAAGGCACATCGGGCTAACAGTCCCTACAATTTTGCCAAGTTTCGTGCAAATCCATTCAGCCGTTCGAGCTAAAAGTGAGGCCAAACGCCCTATGGAAAACTCAATGTTAAAAACGTGTTTTGGGACCCCCCTTTTTTCTCGGCCCCCCCTTGACGAAACCCCCCCCAAATTTTCAGGGGCTGCTCAGAAACAAAATGTGCCATTTTCCTGAAAATTTCAGCCGATTCCGTCCACAAACGTTAAAGTTATTAGACATAGAATTTTCAAAAGTCCCATAGAGAAAAAATCCTAACTATATATACCTACTGGCGACATGTATGTATATATATATTCACAGAAAAAACCATAGGTTATACTCCATATATAGTTAGGAATTTGCATTTACAAAACCTTTAAAATTCAATGAAAAAACCATTGGTTTTAGGCCATATATAGTTAGGGATTTGCATTTAGAAAACCTTATTTTACTCGCATAAAACCATTGAAATTCCATATATAGTTATAAGCGCTAACTATATATCGCGCACCCGCAATCCACTGCTGATGATGTCACATATTACATCATTCATGACATGGTTAGTGCGATAAACCTTGCTAATAGCAAGGTTTATGTGCGATAAAATTCGCCGAAGTGCGGCGATAATTATTGTCTCTAAACAAGTTAGAGACAAAAATTACCGCTAGATGTTGGAAATATGCCCCCGGGTTTTTCCTTGCAGGAATCGGGAAGCGAAAGACTAGCACTGAAATCAGTAGTCTCACACCTGAATCGGAAGGGTTGGCATGTCTGGATACTCTACAGCTGGAGCCATAAACTACATCCGCAGGGCTAGGTGATAGCCTAGGTCCGGCCTGGACAATCGGACACAGAGGAAGAGAAGTGTCAGAGGGTGCGGTAGTGAATAGGGTGAAAGGGAGGTGTCGAACGGGCACAGGGTGTGATTCTCAGAGAAGAGCAGCGCAGATGGGGGAAGTATATGGCCCATGCATGAGAGAGAGAGCGGGGGTGACCATTGCGTGGGGGAGATGCGTGCGAGGGTGGGGAGCCATGCTGAGAATCAACGGCGTGCAGAGAGTGGCCCTGGTCAAGGCATCTAAAATGGCTGCCGTGCACGACAAAATTGTGGCATTGGACAAAAACGCAAGATGGCGCAGACAATGTTTATCAATAAGGATTCATTTATAACAAAATATTTACTCGCAGTGACAAAATGGTGTTCAACACTTCCTGATTTCCATCGAATCGAACGTTAACAAACGTCACGCAGCAAAAAATAAAAAAAAAAAAAAGCTCACGCACAGAGCGGTTTTTAGCCATGTTATCCAATGGAAGGTGGATAACATGGCTAAGAGCATTTGCTGGATAATGCATGAATATCGCTGACTTTTCAGCGATATTCATGCATTGTGGCCGATGTGCGGCGATAATTTTTGTCTCTAAACAATTAAAACGAAGCACAAAATGGCGAATTCCCGTTTCACTACCAGTTCGCGGCCCGTGAAGCGCTTCTACCGTGAAAAATCAATTTTTTTTTATTTTCCCCACGGGACCCTTTAATAACTCCAACAACATTCCTAGGGGGTCAAGAGGGGTATACCTTGCCCCCTTTCAATAAATTCCCCCTTCGTTTTTCACCTCTTCTTCTCTCTCGATCCTACCGAGAGATAAGATGGCGGCCGCTCCGGACTATTTAGAATGTTGACAGACACCGGAGAGCCAATCAGCTTTCTGTTATCCAATGGAAGGTGGATAACATGGCTAAGAGCATTTGCTGGATAATGCATGAATATCGCTGACTTTTCAACGATATTCATGCATTGTGGCCGATGTGCGGCGATAATTTTTGTCTCTAAACAATTAAAACGAAGCACAAAATGGCGAATTCCCGTTTCGCTACCAGTTTGCGGCCCAGTTCGCGGCCCGGGAAACGCTTCTACCGTGAAAAATAATTTTTTTTTTATTTTCCCCACGGGACCCTTTAATAACCCCAACAACAATCCTAGGGGGTCAAGAGGGGTATACCTTGCCCCCTTTCAATAAATTCCCCCTTCGTTTTTCACCTCTTCTTCTCTCTCGATCCTACCGAGAGATAAGATGGCGGCCGCTCCGGACTATTTAGAATGTTGACAGACACCGGAGAGCCAATCAGCTTTCTGTTATCCAATGGAAGGTGGATAACATGGCTAAGAGCATTTGCTGGATAATGCATGAATATCGCTGACTTTTCAACGATATTCATGCATTGTGGCCGATGTGCGGCGATAATTTTTGTCTCTAAACAATTAAAACGAAGCACAAAATGGCGAATTCCCGTTTCGCTACCAGTTTGCGGCCCAGTTCGCGGCCCGGGAAATGCTTCTACCGTGAAAAATAATTTTTTTTTTATTTTCCCCACGGGACCCTTTAATAACCCCAACAACAATCCTAGGGGGTCAAGAGGGGTATACCTTGCACCCTTTCAATAAATTCCCCCTTCGTTTTTCACCTCTTCTCTCTCGATCCTACCGAGAGATAAGATGGCGGCCGCTCCGGACTGTTTAGAATGTTGACAGACACCGGAGAGCCAATCAGCTTTCTGCGCGCAAAGTTCCGTTTCGCGAAAAGTAAGCGGACCGGATCGCTGCCCGGAGCGCTGTTACAGATATATATCTTGTTTTGAACGTTAATTTCTCAAAAACTACTGGAGCACATATATTGAGACCTAGCAAAGGCACATCGGGCTAACAGTCCCTACAATTTTGCCAAGTTTCGTGCAAATCCATTCAGCCGTTCGAGCTAAAAGTGAGTCCAACCGCCCTACGGAAAAATGAATGGGAAAAACGCGTTTTGGGACCCCCTTTTTTCTCAGGCCCCCCTTGACGAAACCCCCCCAAATTTTTAGGGGCTGCTCAGAAACAAAATGTGCCATTTTCCTGAAAATTTCAGCCGATTCCGTCCACAAACGCCAAAGTTATTAGGCATAGAATTTTCAGAAATCCCATAGGGAAAAAATCCTAACTATATATACCTACTGGCGAGACGCCAGTAGGTAATATATATATATATATATATATATATTCACAGAAAAAACCATAGGTTATAGTGGATATATAGTTAGGAATTTGCATTTACAAAACCTTGAAAATTCAATGAAAAAACCATAGGTTATAGGCCATATATAGTTAGGAATTAGCATTTACAAAACCTTATTTTACTCGCATAAAACCATTGAAATTCCATATATAGTTAGCTAACTATAAGCGCTAACTATATATCGCGCACCCGCAATCCACTGCTGATGATGTCACATATTACATCATTCATGACATGGTCAGTGACATCACTGATGACATCACTGATTACAACATCCAGTGACTGTATGTTTCTGTAAAGTTAAAATATGTTTCACATATTGAAGAATGAGTGGATGTATAAGTGTCTGGATGAAGAATTTAGTAGGTGCATGACTGACTGTATGAGTGAGTGATTAAATGTGTCTCACTGAGTGCATGGGTTAGTGACTAAACTGTCTTAATTCGTGCATCAGTATGTTTGTTGTTGTGTAAACTGCTGCTTGTGTTGATCAGTAGCTATAAGAGTAGCCATATGGGTTATTGATTGGTTGCCCAAATATTTGAATGGGAGGCTGAGTGTGTGTGTGGGTGGCTGGGAGGTGCGTGACTCTGTGCATAGATGTGTAAGCAGTTGATTCACTAGGAGTATGAGTTCAAGAGTGCATGTGGAAACAGCTATATGAGCGGTTGACTGTGCATGGGTGTGTTGGTGAGTGAATGGATTTCTCATTGCTACATGTGCAAGTAAGTACGTATGTAAAACACAATACATGTGAGAGTTGAGATATATAAATAACTGAACATAAGAGCCAGTGAATGTGTGAGTGGCTGTATCGATCACTGTGAGCTTGTATCAGGGATTATATAAGAGAGTAAATATGTGTTATTATATGTTTGAATAAGTAAGATGTGTATAACTGTATAGTTGAGGAAATGGAGGTGTGATTGATTCTTTGCATGACTGACTAGGTGTGTGAGTAAGTCCATGGATGAGTGACAGTCTGTGAGTGTCTGTTTATACTGAGTGTATGTAAGGTTATATTAGAGTCTGAAGAGGTTCATTGTATTATCACATGAGTGATGTGATCAGTGATGACAAATGAGATGTCATCAGTGATGTCATTTGAGTTGTCATCAGTGATGTCATTTGAGATGTCATCATTGATATCATTTGAGTTGTCATCAGTGATGTCATTTGAGATGTCATCAGTGATGTCATCAGTGATGTCACTGACCATGTCATGAATGATGTAATATGTGACATCATCAGCAGTGGATTGCGGGTGCGCGATATATAGTTAGCGCTTATAGTTAGCTAACTATATATGGAATTTCAATGGTTTTATGCGAGTAAAATAAGGTTTTGTAAATGCTAATTCCTAACTATATATGGCCTATAACCTATGGTTTTTTCATTGAATTTTCAAGGTTTTGTAAATGCAAATTCCTAACTATATATCCACTATAACCTATGGTTTTTTCTGTGAATTTCATTGGTTTTTTAATAGCAAATATGAAAAGCTTTAAAATGTCAAGTACGTGATAGATAAAAACATTTTCGTATTTATGCACGCTGATGTGCTTTGAACGCTGCCCCCCCCCTCCCCTCTTTTGCCTTTGTTAGTACTCTCTCTTTGCAGATACAGAAGGGTAGTTAACACAGGCCTTTACCCCCGTTGTAATCCGTCGTACCTCCTTGTCTCTCCATTTGATTGATTGTTGTCCAAGCATTTACTGTTTTAGAATTGGTTCTCTTTGGATCATTCTCTATTTACAAACAAGCACAAAGTCGCAATACTCTGTTTAGTCTTTGCAGATAGTGAAAAATCGTGTAAAAAAATAAAAGTAATCGAGCAAAATCAGTAGGCCACTAATTGGATCTCTTTTTGACCTCGCTAAAATAGAAATATTAGGAACAACCCTTCTTGAGAAATACGAAAATAGTGAGATGAACTGAGCTCCACACCATGAGGGCTGCAAGACAGCTCGGCTCCATCACCCATCCCGCACAAAATAATGACAAACCCTATGCAAATATTAAAAATATAGACAACACACCAGCAAAGAAATAGGGTAAAACATTTTATTAAAAAACTATTTACATAACGTTGGTTTATAAGATGATGTCAGTAGTGGACCGATGTGTGAATAGATCGAAAACAGCACAAGGCTCCAAGATCCGGATAGCAAGCTCCTGGATGTTGGGTGCCATAGTTTAGAGTTCTGAATTTCAGCCTTTTTCAATGCCTGTGCTTTGTTGAATCAAAATGGCGGCTTGACACAAAGCTGACTCAAGCGTTGTTACTGATGCTATGCAGACCAAAACTGGTTTTCAGTTTGTACATTTTTCTAGATTTTTCAATCCAAGTTTGGTTGACTTTGTAGAACGATGGCTTCAGATTTTCAACATACGGTGTGGTGGCGCTGACTGGGAGGGGGCGCTTCGCTCCTGCCCCCTCCCCAAGTAAGATTTTCATACGTGAAAGTACGTTAATGGTTTTGGTCCCCGAGATGCTTCGATGTCACTACCATTCTCAAATAGCATAAGTTCTGGATGTTGGGTGCCATAGTTAAGAGTTCTGAGCAGCGCTTGTAACACTGTCTGAAGCTTATTTCCTCCTACTGCAGCTTCACTATTCTCAAAGTAAGTGAGTGTCGTTTGTGGACCTGACTGCATTAGAAAACAATATGATATGTTACCTTCCTAAACAGCTTGACGGAGGCCCCTGAGGGGCGCTGTGATGGCCATGGACTCGGAGAAGACGCTTGGCTCCGACACCCTCCCCAAGTCTTATAGCACTGGTGTAGCCTGAGATCGCCCCCGACATAGGCGGCCGGCTCCCGGGGTCCGGCGGTACTTTTTGCCTTTTGATGACTCTTCAATTCTGGACCTTGTCCCACAATCCGTTTGACCTGAAGACAAGCTGTAGTGAGGCGCCCCTTTATCGTTTTAGTTGCCATTCCGCCCGCTTTTGCTACACTGTGCCTCTTCCGCCATTCAGCTGTTTTCCGCCCGCTCTTGCGACTACAGCGTCTCGCTCACCATGTAGTTGAGATGCGCCCGCTCTAGCGGTGCAGCGATAGGCGGCTGCCACAGGACTCTCAAAATGGCGGCCGGCTCTTCGGTTTTGGGCCTGGTCCACTAAAATGGCCCTGGGACACCTTGGAACTCGGACGCTTGTCTGCTAGGGCTTGGATCCCATTCTCGAAAAGCGTCCCCTCAGCCGTGAAGATTCTACAAAAGTCATGGGGGCCTCCGACTCCCGCAGGCTTCTGGTGGGGAGCGGCTGCCATGATTGCTCGTGGAATGGCCACGACGGAGCTACGAGATGGTAGTGGTCTCATGCTGACGCCAGCTTTAGTCTGAAACATCCAGAAACACTGTAGACTACCAATTCGATCAGTTCCGGTAGCGCCCCAACATGACCCGGAAGAGAAGAACTTGCCCTCCCCTCTTTGACTGATGGTTCTTGTTGCCTGTCCCCTCTGTTGTCATTTAACAGAACTTTTTGGACTGCTGAAAGGGGTTGTGTTCTGAACGCTGGTTGGTGGAGACATTTAGACTATATTCTTGACCTACGTTGTCGCGTAATGCGTTTTATGACACGCCGCGTTAGCGCACCCGGAAGTGATCCGAGGCGCGGCGCGCAGCGCGTAACGTAAGCATAACAGGTCATGTGACTTGTTAATAAAACTTTTCATTGGTTCATTTTACTTTTGTTAATTTAATGATGAAAAGCTTGGTCATATGACCTAAAAATTACGCTTTTTATTATTTTCGAACAATATTTTTTTTTCAAACATATGTTATAATATTCCAGGCTAATGTACTTTCCCGGAAAATTTACAACTGTCTGGCAAGTAAAATATATTCCTTTTTCGAGAAAAAGGGCGTTTCTTCCTTCCAAGACGGAGCCGTTGAGTAAAAGAGATTCGGCCTGCTGTCTTAGTCGCCGATGCGCCTGATTATCAGATTCTTATCGATCACTTTATGTTGCAGACATGAAAAACACAACTGCCCTTGACCATTTATCTTTACTGCGTTCCTACATATTATACCTTTTATCCGTCATGTAATTGGACTGCTTTATTTCACTTGCCTTTTACTGATTCGAAAACAGTCACTAAAAGTAAAAACTTTACAAATGAAAATACTACTACCGTGTTTTGTTTTAAAAACCTTTATTGTGAAAATGTCAGTATACAAATACGGGCCTATAACCACGTGGGCCGGCCACGGAGCAAACTCAAATCGTATATGATGAGGAGACATTTACACTGTAGAAGAACGTAACGAGCGGGCCATTAGGTGACAAGAACAAAGGTGTCTAACAGTTGCGGTATCGGTGGACGTACATTTTGTAATTAAAATACGACAGGGCCACTTACAATAACATTTTCTAGATATACATTTGCGGGCAAAGAGTTACGAGTCCCATTTATACCGGCGCCATTTTGGGCGAGGCCGGGCAGGTCCAAGATATAGTCAAAATGTCTCCACCAACCATCGGCCAGACCAGAACCCCTTTCGGCCCTTTATGTTACAAGATGATGTCTTCCATTCAGAAAATATTGGTGGCAGCATTTTGAAAGGAAACAGAAACAGCCGTTCTCCTAGTGAGTTTCACATTGTTACATTTAGGAAGAATGTTGAAGAGTAGTATGTGGAAAATCTGAAGCCATTTTTCTACAAACTCTCAATCAGACTTGGATGGAAAAAAAAACCTGAAGAATGTACAAACTGAAAACCAATTTTTGTCTGTATAGCACCAACAGTAACGCTTGAGTCAGCTTTGTGTCAAGCCGCCATTTTCATTCAATCAATAGCGTCCCCCTGCACACATTCAGGGACCTGGTCGTGTCTTCAGATGAAACGCATTGTAGGAAAAGAAGCAGAAAGGAAAAGGAAAAAAGTTCCGCCGGACCTAGTGAAGCTGCAGCAGGTGCAAATAAGCTTCAGACAGTCTTACAAGCACTGCTCAGAACTCTCAACTGAGGCACTCAACATCCAGGACTTGCCATTCGGATCTTGGCGCCTTGTATTTTTGTTTTGTTTTTGATGGAAGGGAAAGAACAAAAAACAGACATTGAAAAAGGCTCAACAGTGCAGGGCGCCTTGTGCTGGTTCCGACCTATTCACACATCGGTCCGCTACTGACATCACCTCATAAACCAACGGGGCACCCCACGCCGACTTTCGGCGCAGCATTGTAGGATGGACACACCAGTGCGGCAATTTGATGGACACCACCTCGGTGCCATCCAGATCTCGGCGCGTTCATTCATTCAATAGCGTCCCCCTGCACACATTCAGGGACCTGGTCGTGTCTTCAGAAGAAACGCATTGTAGGAAAAGAAGCAGAAAGGAAAAGGCAACAAGTTCCGCCGGACCTAGTGAAGCTGCAGCAGGTGCAAATAAGCTTCAGACAGTTCTACAAGCACTGCTCAGAAATCTCAACTGAGGCACTCAACATCCAGGACTTGCCATTCGGATCTTTGCGCCTTGTGCTGGTTCCGACCTATTCACACATCAGTCCACTACTGACATCACCTCATAAGCCAACGGGGCACCCCACGCCGACTTCCGGCGCAGCATTGTAGGATAGCCACACCAGTGCAGCCACTTGCTGGACACCACCTCGGTGCCATCCGGATCTCAGCGCGTTCGAGTCACTGTGCCGGAAGAGTGACCGGAACTCAGCTGAACACGCCGTCTTTCGGCGCAGCATTGTAGGATGGCCACACCAGTACGGCAATTTGCTGGACACCACCTCGGCGCCATCCGGATCTCGGCGCGTTCGAGTCACTGTACCGCAACAGTGACCGCAATTCAGCTGGACACGCCGTCTTTCGGCGCAGCATTGTAGGATGGCCACACCAGTGCGGCAATTTGCTGGACACCACCTCGGTGCCATCCGGATCTCGGCGCGTTGTGCTGCCTTCGGCCTATTCGCACATCGGTCCGCTACTGACGCCGCCTCACGTGCCAACGGATTTTCTACGCTTTTTGTAGCCCTATGTCGCATAACAGGTCATGTGACTTGTTTATAAAACTTTTCATTGGTTCATTTTACTTTTGGTTTCCTAAAGATGGAAGGCTTGGTCATATGACCTAAAAATAACACTTTTCATTGGTTTAGAACATTTTTTTTTCCCAAACGATGAAAGCCCCACCTTGTTTCTGGATCATTCAGACTGAAGCTGGCGTCAGCATGAGAGCACCACCATCTCGTGGCTCCGTCGTGGTCATTCCGCGAGCAATCATGGCAGCCGCTCCCCACCGAAAGCCTGCGGGAGTTGGGAGCCCCCAAGACTTTTATACGATCTTCACGGCTGAGGGGACGCTTTTCGAGAATGGAGCCCAAGCCCTAGCAGGCAAGCATCCGACTTCCAAGGTGTCCCAGGGCCATTTCAGTGGACCAGGCCCAAAACCGAAGAGCCGTCCGCCATTTTAAGAGTCATGTGGCAGCCGCCTATCGCTGCACCGCAAGAGTGGGAACAACTCAACTACATGGTGAGCGAGACGCTGTAGTCGCAAGAGCGGGCGGTAAACAGCTGAATGGCCGCCACCTGGGGAGGCCCGTTCACGCCGCCTCCCCCCCCCCCCGGGCCGCCGCACGCCAATTTTTGGAGCAGCATTGTAGGATACCAAAACCAGTGCGGCAGTTTACTGGACATCACCTGGGTGCCTGTCGTACATGTTGTGTCAGCCATGTGACACTGGACACAGACCGCTACTGACGAGGCCTCCCCCCGCACCACCCGGGACGCCCCACGCTGTTTTTCTGTGCTGCATTGTAGGATCCCTAAACCAGTGCGGCACCCAGGCGACATCACCTGGGTGCCGTCCAGAACTCTGCACGTTGTGCTGCCTTGGGACTATTCGCACAACAGACCGCTACTGACGAGGCCTCCCCCCGCCCCACCCGGGACGCCCCACGCCAATTTTCGGAGCAGCATTGTAGGATCCCTAAACCAGTGCGGCACCCAGGCGACATCACCTGGGTGCCGTCCAGAACTCTGCACGTTGTGCTGCCTTGGGACTATTCGCACAAAAGACAGCTTCTAACCATTGTTGCTTTTTGTGTTAATAAATGTTTAAATGTTTTTAGTTTTTGTTCTGTTCATTATCGTTAAAAGTTAATAAAGTTTTATAACCTTACTTTGTTGGAGTGTTATCTATTTTTTGAAAAACGGGTGAATGGGGCCTTGAATCGGGTTATTGTCATGTGTGGGCTTTGGAAGTGTGCTGCTGCAGGATCGGACATTTCAAACTCAAATGCACGTTCTTTTTCTTACCTTTCCGAAGCATGGAGCGCAATAGCAAGCAGAGAAAGGGTGATGCACGTGTTGAACACTACCTGACCTGGCAAGTTGCTGGCAGTGCCCCCCCGCCCGCTCCTGAAAGAGGGCACACACACACCGCCGCCCCGAGTACTTCAGAAATCTTTAAAAGACCATGCGCTTGTTCATGAGGCTTAAATGGTTTATCACCTCTTCTAGAACCCCTACATCGACCCTCTGACGTTTCATGAAAAAATTACCATGTAACACAATACCAAGCCCTATCAGCTGAAACCCCCAAGGAATCGTGGGGCATATTAGCAAGGGGGTTTATCTCCGCTTTTTTGGCTTTAAAAACCATGAAAGCGGAGATAAAATTATTTCCCTATTATCAAGCTGTCGCTAACACCAGTTAGTGACACCTAAAAGGAGATAGCGACCATCTTGGGCCCGGCTTTGCATGTCAGTGATACTTATCACTAATGACATGCAAAGTGGCGTGCCAAGATGTTAGCGACTGGAAACAGTCCCTAACATCGCTACCTTCTATTACCAACTTTTGGAGATATTCGCACTAAGCGCGAATATCTCCAAAAGCTAACACCTGCCCTGAGCAGGTTTTAGCCATGTTATCCAATGGGAGGTGGATAACATGGCTAAGAGCATTAGGTCGATAATACATGAATATCGCTGACTTTTCTGCGATAATAGCAAGGTTTATCTGCGATAAAAATCGCCGATGTGCGGCGATAATTTTTGTCTCTAAACAAGTTATAGACAAAAATTATCGCTAGTTGTTAGTAATATGCCCCCGGGTTTTTGCTTGCAGAAATCGGGAGGCGGGAGACTAGCACTGAAATCAGTACTCACACGCCTGAATCAGGAGGATTGGCATGTCTGAATTCTCTACAGCTGGGGCCATAAACTACATCCGCAGGGGTAGGTGATAGCCTGGGACCAGCCTGGCATCTAAAATGGCTGCCGTGCACGACAAAATTGTGGCATTCGAAAAAAGGCAAGATGGCGCAGCCGCTGGAAGAGATATATCAACATATATCAGCCTCCTCAGCCACCCTCAGGAAACATAGGGGATTAGGATATGTCTCCCGCACCCCCTTATACCTAGTACTTTAATTAACGAAGCACAAAATGGCGAATTCCCGTTTCGCTACCAGTTTGCGGCCCAGTTCGCGGCCCGTGAAGCGCTTCTACCGTGAAAAATCATTTTTTTTTTATTTTCCCCACGGGACCCTTTAATAACCCCAACAACATTCCTAGGGGGTCAAGAGGGGGATACCTTGCCCCCTTTCATTAAATTCCCCCTTAGTTTTTCACCTTTTCTTCTCTCTCGATCCTACCGAGAGACAAGATGGCGGCCGCTCCGGACTGTCACGCAGCAAAAAAAAAAAAAAAGCTCACGCACAGCCGCTGGAAGAGATGTATCAACATATATCAGCCTCCTCACCCACCCTCAGGAAACATAGGGGATTAGGATACGTCTCCCGTACCCACTTATAACTAGTAATTTAATTTACGAAGCACAAAATGGCGAATTCCCGTTTCGCTACCAGTTTGCGGCCCAGTTCGCGGCCCGTGAAGCGCTTCTACCGTGAAAAATCATTTTTTTTTTCTTTTCCCCACGGGTCCCTTTAATAACCCCAACAACATTCCTAGGGGGTCAAGAGGGGGATACCTTGCCCCCTTTCATTAAATTCACCCTTCGTTTTTCACCTCTTCTTCTCTCTCGATCCTACCGAGAGACAAGATGGCGGCCGCTCCGGACTGTTTAGAATGTTGACAGACACCGGAGAGCCAATCAGCTTTCTACGCGCAAAGTTCCGATAAGCGAAAAGTAAGCGGACCGGATCGCTGCCCAGAGCGCTGTTACAGATATATATCTTGATTTAAACGTTAATTTCTCAAAAACTACTGGAGCACATATATTGAGACCTAGCAAAGGCACATCGGGCTAACAGTCCCTACAATTTTGCCAAGTTTCGTGCAAATCCATTCAGCCGTTCGAGCTAAAAGTGAGTCCAACCGCCCTATGGAAAACTCAATGCAAAAAACGCGTTTTGGGACCCCCCTTTTTTCTCAGCCCCCCCTTGACGAAACCCCACCAAATTTTCAGGAGCTGCTCAGAAACAAAATGTGCCATTTTCCTGAAAATTTCAGCCGATTCCATCCACAAACGCCAAAGTTATTAGACATAGAATTTTCAAAAGTCCCATAGGGAATTTATCCTAACTATATATACCTACTGGCGAACGCCAGTAGGTAATATATATATATATATATATATATATATATATATATATATATATATATATATATATATGCATATATATATATATATATATTACCTACTGGCGGTTGCCAGTAGGTAGTTATAGTTAGGATTTTTTTCAATGTTAAATCTCAAAATTCTATTTGGAATAACTTTGGCACCGGTTGACGAATCTGCCTGAAAATTTCCTGGAAATGGCCTTGTCGAGCTCCGGTCCTTCCCTGAAAGTTTGGGGAGGATACGTCAAGCGGGGCCGAGATAAAAGGGGGTCCCAAAACGCGTTTTCCCAATGTTAATTTCCATAGGGCGGTCGATTTCACTTTTAGCCCGAACGGCTGAATGGATTTACACCAAACTTGGCAAAATTGTAGGGACTGGTAGCCCGATGTGCCTTTGCTATGTCTCAAGATATGTGCTCCAGTGGATTTTGAGTAATTTAGGTTCAAAAAAATATATATATCTATAGGCGCTCTCCGGTGCGCGCACCGGAGAGCGCTCCAGGCGCGACACGCGACTTGCGCGCAGAAAGCTGATTGGCTCTTGGGTGTCTGTAAACATTCTAAACAGTCTGGAGCGGCCGCCATCTTGTGTCTCGGTAAAATCGAGACACAAGGGGTTTGAAAAAAAAAGGGGCAAATGACCATAAGGGGGCAGAGTAGACCCCCTCTGACCCCCTAGGTTTGATGTGGGGGCTAAAATAGGGTCCTGCGGGGCATTACATTTTTTTTTCTTTTTTTTCGATTTGCGCGGGGGAAGCGCCTGGTACACGCTCCGGGAAGCGCACCGGGGAGCGAAGCACGGGGAAAATCCAGGACCATATTTATGAAGGCCTCGCGCTGCCAGTTTTGCGCCGCCTGTGCGTCACTTTTTAAATATAGCGCAACGAGGCACATTTTTTTACACTGCTGATGCGATGCGTCACTTTTCTGTGCGCACTCCTTATAACATTCCAGATGTGTCATATTTAATGTATGACGAATCATGTTGCAAGGAGTTACAGATACGTCAGTATTTCTGACATATCTGTAAACATAAAAGTGACGCGAGGCAGGCGCAAGATTTTGATGCAACAGCATCCTAAAAGTGACGCAGTGAAATCTCATAGATTTCAGTATGTCGTTATTACCAAGATTTTTGCGGGGGAATGCCCCCTCTGCATACATTATATCTGACGCAGATATAATGTGGCGCAGAGTTTTTAAAAAGTGACCCATGTACCTAGATGCGTCACTTTTTAAAAATAGCGCAACGAGGTGCATTTTTTTACACCGCTGGTGCGATGCGTCACTTTTCTGTGTGCACTCCTTACGACATTCTAGATGTGACATATTTAATGTAAGACGAATCATGTCGCAAGGAGTTACAGATACGTCAGTATTTTTGAACTAAAAGTAAAGTGACGCATTGCTGGAGTGCGTCACAAAAGTGACGCAACTCCAGTAATGCGTCCTTTCACAAGGGGAAAGCACCATCGCACCAGCGGTGTAAAAAAATGCGCCTCATTGCGCTATATTTAAAAAGTAACGCATCTAGGTAGATTATCTACGTCTATGAGATTTCACTGCGTCACTTTTAGGATGCTGTTGCGTCAAAATCTTGCGCCTGCTTCACAGCAGGTGTTAGACTGACGCAAGACCTTTCACATGGTGCTTTTTCCATGTGAAAGGACACATTACTGGAGTTGTGTCACTTTTGTGACGCACTCCAGCAATGCGTTACTTTTGTGTTTACAGATACGTCAGAAATACTAACATATCTCTAACTCCTTGCGACATGATTCCTCATACATTAAATATGACATATCTGGAATGTCATAGGAGTGCGCACAGAAAAGTGATGCATCGCACCAGTGGTGTAAAAAAATGCGCCTCGTTGCGCTATATTTAAAAAGTGACGCATTTAGGTAGATGGGTCACTTTTTAAAATCCTGCGCCACATTATATCTGCGTCAGGTATAATGTATGCAGAGGGGGTGTTCCCCCGCAAAAAGCTTTGTAATAGCGACGCAGTGAAATCTTTGAGATTTCACTGCGTCACTTTTAGGATGCTGTTGCGTCAAAATCTTGCGCCTGCTTCACAGCAGACCTTTCACATGGTGCTTTTTCCATGTGAAAGGACAAATTACTGGAGTTGCGTCACTTTTGTGACGCACTCCAGCAATGCGTTACTTTTGTGTTTACAGATACGTCAGAAATACTGACACATCTGTAACTCCTTGCGAATTGATTATTCATAAATTAAATATGACATATCTGGAATGTCATAAAGAGTGCGCCCAGAAAAGTGACGCATCGCTGTTTTCACGTAGCGATGCGTCACTTTTCAGAAATGAGGCCTCCAGTTTATTCACTGTGTCACCTCTACGACCCTTTCTTTCGTCAATACGTCCCTTTTGCATACATTACACCTGACGTAGGAATAATGTGGCACAGGGGTTTACAAAGTGATGTATTTACCGCAAAAAGCATTGCAATAGCGACGCAGTGAAATCTTTGAGATTTCACTGCGTCACTTTTAGGATGCTGTTGCGTCAAAATCTTGCGCCTGCTTCACAGCAGACCTTTCACATGGTGCTTTTTCCATGTGAAAGGACAAATTACTGGAGTTGCGTCACTTTTGTGACGCACTCCAGCAATGCGTTACTTTTGTGTTTACAGATACGTCAGAAATACTGACACATCTGTAACTCCTTGCGAATTGATTAGTCATAAATTAAATATGACATATCTGGAATGTCATAAGGAGTGCGCCCAGAAAAGTGACGCATCGCTGTTTTCACGTAGCGATGCGTCACTTTTCAGAAATGAGGCCTCCAGTTTATTCACTGTGTCACCTCTACGACCCTTTCTTGCGTCAATACGTCCCTTTTGCATACATTACACCTGACGTAGGAATAATGTGGCACAGGGGTTTACAAAGTGATGTATTTACCGCAAAAAGCATTGCAATAGCGACGCAGTGAAATCTTTGAGATTTCACTGCGTCACTTTTAGGATGCTGTTGCGTCAAAATCTTGCGCCTGCTTCACAGCAGACCTTTCACATGGTGCTTTTTCCATGTGAAAGGAGACATTACTGGAGTTGCGTCACTTTTGTGACGCACTCCAGCAATGCGTTACTTTTGTGTTTACAGATACGTCAGAAATACTGACATATCTGTAACTCCTTGCGAATTGATTAGTCATAAATTAAATATGACATATCTGGAATGTCATAAGGAGTGCGCCCAGAAAAGTGACGCATCGCTGTTTTCACGTAGCGATGCGTCACTTTTCAGAAATGAGGCCTCCAGTTTATTCACTGTGTCACCTCTACGACCCTTTCTTGCGTCAATACGTCCCTTTTGCATACATTACACCTGACGTAGGAATAATGTGGCACAGGGGTTTACAAAGTGATGTATTTACCAAGAAACACCACTTTGTAAATATGAATAAATAAGGTGCATTTTTTATTGGAATGTTGTGTCACAAAAAGTGATGCTTTGGTGGCGTTAAAGTGACGCATGGCTTCATAAATGAGGCCTTCTACCTTCAACTCCAGCAATGCATCTTTTCTTACCCTTCCACACCCCTCCTTTTCAACATTTTCCTTGAATATCAACATTCCCCACATTCACTCTTCTTCTCATAACTTTCTTTTCTAACACTCACCTTCTTTCAGTCCTCCTACTTCACTTCTTTTTTCCTCTCATACCTTTCTGTTCTTTCTTACTCATTCTCCTTTCAATTATCAATGCACTATATTTCACTTACTCTTCATTTTTTTAAGAATATTGCTCTTTGATGAGAATTGGAGGTAGTTCTGAAAATAACTTTTGGTTTTCTTCTTTTAACTGAACAGGAACAAAAACAGGGAATGGAAACTGCTCAACAGGAGCAAAAAAAACAAAAAAATTAGGGGTGGGAAGTGCAGTGATGGTTCTCCAATGCTCGAACCATGAGCTGGACACTTTGCTCCCCATAGGTGAGTAGTTGATTGCAGTATCTGCATCTCAGGACACCATGATCAAAAGCAGGTTGAATGTTTGGCACCTGCTCCTGCGATTGCCCTCTCCCAGAAGAAGTTGCTCCTCCTGTGGATGTAGAGGCCCCATCACTGGGAACCTCTTGTGCCAGAGCCCTGACACTTTCCCGGGCATAATTCTGGGAGTGCCTCCTCTCCACATGCCGGATCATCGTGAAGTTCCCAAATGAGTATTTTTTTTTGGGGTCACCCCGTGACAGGACCTGTTTGCAGATCGTGCACTCCACTTTTGGAGCATTCACCTTCTTCTGGTCAGCTGGAATCTTAAAAAATTTCCATATAAAATGTTCCTTCACCTTTGGGGTAGGAGGCTCTTCATTGATGAAATCAGGTTCATCCTCACTGCTGGATTCTCTGGCAGCCATGGTAAATCAAGAAAGATCCAGGAGCAAAAAACAGGTCTTTCAGTCACAAAAGTGAAAGAAGAAGTGAAGGAAATGGGTGGGGATTTCATTCTTTGTAAAAAAGAACTGTTAGCAACCAATGAAAAGTGTTATTTTAGGGTCACATGACCCGACGCGTTTATGCTGCGCGCTCCGGAGCACTTTCGGGTGCATTTACGGAGCGCGATCGTAGGCGCTTCCGGGGCGCAAACGTGGCGCGATCGTAGGCGCTTCTGGGTGCGTTTACGCAGCACGAACGTAGGCGCTTCCGAGGGCACTTACGTTGCGCGCCGAAGTGACGTCATCAAACTTTTACAGAAATGCATAATCATTTTCCTTATAAAAAAAAACTGATTTTATTTGTATGGTACGAAATGTTTTGCATTATTATTAACTTGTCATTCATATTTTATTTCACGAACGACAGTAGCGCTCTGGGTGCGCTTTCAGGTGAGCTCACCGGAAAGCTTACCGGAGAGCTTAGCTGAAAGCTTCCCGGAGCGCGCACCCAGAGCGCAAAAGAAAAAAATTATATAAAAAAAAAATGAATACTTACAAAAAAACAGCAAATTGTAAAAAAAAAAAAAAGTTAGAAACTCGATATAGAAAGGAATTAGCATTTAAAAAACCTATGAAATTCACTGAAAAAACCATAGGTTTCACACCAGTCATAGTTAGGAATTAGCATTTAAAAAACCTATCAAATTCACTGAAAAAACCATAGGTTTCACACCAGTTATAGTTACCTGGAAATTTTACTGACATAAAACCATTGAAATTTCCACGTTATAGTTAGTTGGACTCACTATAACTTGCACGTGTAATGCACTGCTGATGACATCACATATTACATCACTCATGACATGGTCAGTGACATCACTCATGACATCACTGATGACACCATCCTTGTGACAGAGACTGACCTACTTTCACTGTAAAGTAACTCTTAAAACACATTTTGAATAATATAAAATAACATTTTATAAAAAGTGGACATACCTATACCAGGTACAACAACCAATTCAGTAATTCCACCATTTATATACACATCCACTCGCTCACCAACACTTCTATATAGTCACTCATACATATACTCACTCATCATATGTAGTGAGACACCTATACATCCGTTAACACACTGACAGTCTTCAAAAAGTTGCTCACACACATACTCAAACATGCAAATAAACTATTGAACATCCATTTATTTGCATATACAGCTATATATACACTACCACCTTACTTCTAAGGAAACTTACACATACTTACTATCTTAAACAATCACTTATAGAAACACATACTTATTAAAACAAGAACTCTTTCAATCTCTCACTCTCACATTTACTCACTTATATACACCAATACTCACATATACTATATTAAAGACACTAGTGAGAAAGGAAATGAGCGACCACCTTTGACAAGAAAAATGTAGGCCACGCTATTACCATCAGAAGTAATCAGCACATCTTCCGGTGGACGACCTGTATCTCCATCGAGTGCTGAAATGGACTTGAAACCATATCTGGCAAACGTGCACATGAAATGCAAGAACTGTGGAAAACTTCTTATTTATTTATTTATTATAACATTTGTAAAGCGCGAAACGAAGGCCCGTGGGCAGCTCGGCGCTAAGTAACTGCAATGTTTGGCCAACAAGGGGACTAGGAGATCATTGATTAAAAAGCCAAGTTTTGAGGTTTTTTCGAAAAGACCATAAGGACGTGCTGGTCTTGATCGAATAAGGCAGAGTGTTCCATAGTTTTGGAGCAGCCACAAGGAATCTTCTGTCACCCCAGTTGACAGATTTAGTTCGGGGGATAACCAGGTCCAGGGAGCTGGAAGAGCGCAGTGCTCTGGATGGACAGTAGGGGGTAAGGTTCTGAGTGAAGAACGCTGGGACAGCGTTGTGTAAAGCCTTATATACCAGGCATAAGGTCTTAAACTTAATCCTCTTCCTCACAGAAAGCCAATGGAGTTGTTTTATGGTGGGTGAGACCGGATGGAATTTAGGGATTCGCCTTAGGAGCCTGGCGGCCGCGTTCTGTATAGACTGCATTTTTGTTAACACTCTCTCCTGGGCCCCTAGAAACAGAGCGTTACAGTAGTCTAGGGTGGAGAGCACCAGGGAGCTTACCAGCGTTTTCGCCATGTTTTCAGGTAAGAAGGGCAGAATTTTTTTGATGAGCCTCAGTTTATGAAAGGCTGAAGAGGATATCTGGTTGGCGTGTGGAAGGAAGTTCAGACGGTTGTCGAACATGACTCCCAGGTTCCTCACTTTGTCGACCGGGACTGGGGGCTGACCCATGGATGAAGGCCACCAAAGGGGGGACCACTCCGGAGAGAGATTGCCGAAGATTACAACCTCCGATTTGTTGGAGTTTAGCTTCAGACAATTGTGTGACATCCAGTTCCCGATAGCCGACATACCCTGGTTGAACATGTTGGCTTTCTGGAGCCCGTCATTTTTGACGGCAAGGACCAGTTGAGTGTCATCAGCGTATGAAGTGAGGCTCATCCTGTGTGCCCTGATGACATTGGCAAGGTCCGACACATAAATGTTGAATAGTGTCGGACTGAGGGATGAGCCTTGGGGAACTCCACACGGTAGTGACAGGGGGGAGGATTCAAAAGGTCCCACAGTGACGACCTGGGTCCTGTTGGCGAGGAAAGAGGCAAGAAGATTTTTGGCGTTACCTTGAATGCCTATGCTCTCGACACGGTCGACCAAGGTGGTATGGTCGACCGTGTCAAAGGCCGCCGACAGGTCTAGTAATATCAGGACGGCGGTGCCTCCCGCATCCCGGATAGATCTGATGTCGTCCGCCGCTTTGACCAAGGCCGTCTCGGTTCCGTGGAAGCGACGGAAGCCAAACTGTGATTCATCTAGGCATTTGTTATCCTCGATGAAGGAGGAGAGTTGGGCATTCATAATTTTTTCCACTATTTTAGCTAATAGTGGGAGACTGGCGATGGGGCGGTAGCTTTTGAGTTCTTCTTTATCAAGGGTGGGTTTTTTGAGCAACGGTTTTATTAGGGTTTTCTTTAGGGACTCGGGGTAGATGCCAGTGTTAAACATGGAGTTGCAGATGTTGGTTATAGAGGGTAAGACTGCATCCATGATAGGTCTCAAGACCCTCAAGGGACACGGGTCGAGGGCCGATCCCGATTTGATGGTGGATATTGTTTTTAGCACCTGCGGACACGTGACCTCGCTGAACTGCGAGAGAATGGGTACTTCAGGTTGAATTGATGGCCTGTGAGAGAGAGTAGCGTTGTTGGCGAAAACCCTGTAAATGTCATCAACTTTGCTGAAGAAGAACTTTGATAGGGCGTCGCAAAGGGTTTGGGACGGGGGAGGTGTGAGATCCACAGAGAAACCCGCTAATTGTTTGGTGGTCTCATATAGGCATTTATTGGAGTTTTGGGCGGTTTCAATTTTATTGCAATAATACTTTTTTTTAGCCTCCAGGATAAGCTGTTTGTATTTTGCTACCGACTCTTTATATAGGAGTTTGGCTTCGGGTGAGTAATCCTTCCGCCAGTGTCTCTCTCTATTTCGGCACTGTTGCTTTTGGGTACGCAGTACCTCTGAGTACCACGGGGCCGAGGGGGTAGATCTATTGCGTGACCGTTGTTTAACTGGGACCAGATCTTTGGCTGCTGAGCTCACCCAGTCGTGAAATTGAGACGTGGCATTGTTAGGGTCCGGAGATAACGTAGGGAGGGTATCGTTAAGCAAGGTTTCCAGCCTGCCTACATCTAAGTCATCCCATGCCAAGTAGGGGAGACAGGGGTTAGGGTGCGGTTTGTCGACCAGGGGGTCGCTCGCTGGAAGTGAGGCCAGGATGAGATGGTGATCCTATCAGGCTCCGCTTTCCGTCTTCCTCGGGGCAATGCTGCGAGTCCTATTCCCGCACCCTCTGGACTGCCCCAGAGTCTGAATACAAGAATACAGACAACTGGAACAATACAAACGCCGCGGGAAAGGAAGGGGACAGCGGGGAGGGAGATCTGCAATGACAAAGAACAAGGGATTAGAACACCCTACCTCCCTCACCCTAAACGCTGTTTTCCTAAATGCTTTCTTAAGGCAACCTCCCCCCCCAGGTACTCTAGCTATACCTGTAAAGGAAAATACAACAGGCCACATCCAAATGGAGACAATGGTTCTGAAGAGGTATCGGGAACTTGTACTCAACTGTGAACAGAAAACAACCACAATCAAGGTCTCTGCTTCGTATCAACAAATCCTACTACAGTGGTGAAAGCATAGAACACATACCCTTGGCTAGGTACATATATTCTTAATATAGGTACTTTTCTGTTCCAATACCCCTCCTGTCTCCTGAAGAAATGAGAACAAAGAAATAATAATGAATCCTGTACAAACTATGAGAACACAGGAAATTAATGGCGAGTACTTCTCCTTAATGTTATGTAGTCACACCAAGGAATACTTCCATCCGGAAAACATGAACACACCAAAGTTCGATATGCACATGTATCTTTTTCTGATAAGATGTGAGGCTCAGAGATAAGATCCCGCAAGTGAGTCCTATCGCATCTGATGACCGCAATTATGGTCTGAATAACTCTTGGTTATTCCCAACAAGATGTTTGCAAAACCGAGTCCCTCTCAGCCGAGAGAAACTCCCATGCAAACCAGCAAGGGTAGTGCGCGGTTGGGATCGAAACTACCAACGCCTCGCACACCCGATTCAGCACAGTACTCACGAGTTCGTAGGACTTGGGGCCAGAACAAGTCAAAGATCCTACCATGGCATCTGTAGATCCAAACGGAATTATCGGCGTTTTCTCGCCGTTCTCTGCATCCTTGATTTCCCGGTATGCGTGCGCATCACTGGTTTACGTGATGTCTGCATAGCCTGCCGGGAAATGTAGTTCGAAGCACTGAATGTCCGTGTTTATCGATGGCATCATGCCACCGACGATGCGGATCTTGACAGTACACCCCTCCTCACAAGGGGACCCGCAGCCGGACGCGGCTTGCTCGGAAATAGTCGGTGGAATTGGGCCACCAATCTGGGAGCCCGAACAGCCCTAGCAGGTTCCCAAGAGTTCTCCTCCGGACCATACCCTTTCCAGGAGAGCAAATACTGAAGACGACCCCGTACCCATCTAGAGTCCAGGATCCTATTCACCTCGTATTCACTATCCTGCTGCACCCAAATAGGCAAAGGGGCCTTCCTAACCGGACACTTGGAGGGTTTCAAGAGGGAAACGTGGAAAACAGGGTGAATGCGCAACTGTGCAGGCAACCTCAACCGAACAGCCACAGGGTTCACATGGCCCATCACTCGGTAAGGCCCAATGAAGCGGGGATTGAAAACGCTATGTTTCCTGAATCTGATGTTTCTCGTGGATAACCACACTAAGTCCCCTTTCTTATACTTGGGATTGGGTCTCCGATGTTTGTCAGCTTGGAGTTTATACCTTGCCTTGGCCTGTACCAGGTTCTTGCGTGTACTCAAAAGGATTTTGCGAACTCGCAACAATCTGTCCCTCACTTCTGGCAGCTTCATATTGTCACTCGCCAACAACATCGGGGTGAATCTAGGGTGATGCCCGTAGGAGCAAAAGAAGGGTGAGTGCTGAGTGGATGCATGTTGCGTGTTATTATAAGCAATTTCAGCCACCCACAACCAATGTACCCAAGAGTCACTGTTGGTCTGCACATAACAACGGAGATACTGCTTTAAAGATTGATTTAGTCTTTCCGTTTGCCCATCAGTTTGCGGGTGGAAACTGGTGGACACTGAAGACGTGATACGCAAAGCAGTACACCACGTTTTCCAAAAGCGAGCAGTGAATTGTGCCCCTCAATCCGACACAATGTCTCTCGGAAGGCCATGTAGTCGCACAATATTCACAAGGAGCAAATGAGCCAACTGTCCTGAAGTGGGTACCTGCGGGCAAGCGATGAAATGTCCCATCTTGGTAAAAAAATCCACAACCACCACTATGGTGGTATTGCCTTGGTCTTTCGGAAGTCCAACTATGAAATCAACAGAAAACCTCTCCCATGGAAGTTCTGGAGTGGGTAAAGGTTGTAGGAGTCCCTGAGGCCTTTGTCTGTCTGATTTCATCTGGTTACATGTCACACATTCTGCCACCCAACAACTCAAATCGGGTCTGATGGAAGGCCACCAGAATTGTCTCTGGGTTCTCTCCAATGTCTTGATAAAACCCATATGTCCAGCACTGGGACTTTCGTGGCACCAAGAGAACACCGTTTTCCTCAACTTGAGCGAGGGTACTAGAACCTGTTGTCCTCTCATCGGTATGCCGTTTTTCAGTTTCCATTCTGGATGATGTCGAAGCCATGTGCGCCATACACAGGTCTGTGTACCTCTTCCGATTCCCATCAAGAAATCACTGGTTTGCGTTGCTCCTATGACGTTGGCCGGTTCCACGATGGATCGGATGGGTTTCACTGTGGGAAGTAGGAGATTTTCTCGTCTTGTGAGTGCATCCGCTTTTCTGTTGGTAGATCCTGGTCTGAATGTAACCACAAAGCGGAACTCCTCCAAAAACATCATCCAGCGAAGTTGCCTAGGTGATAACTGTCTGGCTGCCCTCAGAAACTGCAGATTCCGATGATCCGTGTATACGGTGACTACGTGTTTTGCTCCCATCAGCCAGTGTCTCCATTCCACAAACGCATCCCGAATGGCCAACAACTCTTTTTCTGCGATGGTATAATTTATCTCCGCCGGACTTAATTTGCGCGACATGTAGGCAATGGGATGTAGCATTCCAGTAGAGACCTCTTTCTGTGATAACACCGCTCCCAGTGCTATTTCTGACGCATCCGCTTCGACAAGGAAGGGAAGGTCGGGATTGGCATGTGTTAATACGGGTGCAGAGGAAAAAGCGGTCTTGAGTTTATCAAACGCGGTTTGTGCTTCTTCATCCCACACGAACCTAACATTTTTTCTCGTGAGCCGAGTGAGTGGTGAAACCAGTCCGGAAAATCCTGAGATGAACCTTCGGTAAAAGTTGGCGAACCCCAACAAGCTCTGAATATCCTTGACGTTCTTCGGTTGAGGCCACCCCACAATAGCTTGTACTTTTCTCTCTGCCATCACTTGTCCTGAAGGAGTGAGCATTACACCCAGGAATTCCACCGTTGTTACGTGAAACTCACATTTGGTGATCTTGCAGAATAGGTGATGTTTCATTAATGCTTGCAACACCGTTTTCACATGCGTGATGTGTTCCTCTGTAGAATTGGAATATATGAGGATGTCATCTATGTAAACGATGACATGATGATCCAGATATTCACGCAACACTTCATTAAAAAAAATTGAAAAGCGGCGGGGGCGTTGCACAGCCCAAAGGGCATTACCCGATACTCATAAAGCCCATACCGCGTCTTGAAGGCGGTTTTCCACTCATCACCCCTTCTGATACGAACAAGATGGTATGCACCACGCAGGTCGAGCTTGGTATAGATGTGCGCTGATCGAACCTGTTCCAGTAACACAGGGATCAAAGGTAGTGGATATTGATTTTTTACGGTGATGGAATTCAACGCTCTGTAGTCGATGCAACACCTCTTCTCACCATTGGCCTTCGGAATGAAAAACAACGGAGAGGCTGCAGGGGATCTGGAAGGCCTGATGTATCCCAAAGCTAGATACTTATCCAAATAGGCTCGCAAGGTTTCATTTTCAGGAAGGGTCAAAGCATATATCCTCCCATTAGGGATTATCGAACCAGGTATTAGGTCGATCCGGCAATCATACGTACGATGCGGTGGCAGAACCTCAGCCTCTTTGTCACTGAACACGGCTTCGTACTCCGCATAACATTGTGGCAGTGTCACCTCTTTTTCCGCCGCTGTGGCGATGGTATGCAAGGAACACAATGCTTGCGCCGGGCTCCACACACCTGTGAGACAGTGTTCTAAACAATAGGGAGAAAGAAACTGAACGGTTTTAGTGGTCCAATGTATCTCAGGGTCATGTTTCTGTAACCACGGAAGCCCTAAGATGATCCCATATTGTGGTGCTTCAATGATGTTGAATACCAAATATTCGTGATGTGTGTGGTCATGGGTAACCTCATACTCCTGAGTATGACATGTGATGGGTCCTGCTTGTAATTCGTTCCCATCAACCGCGTATACTGTTTCCGGACTTTCTTTGGGGACTAGTTGCACTCCCAATCGACGGGCCTCGGCGATATCCATGAAACAACCTGTAGCCCCGGAGTCAACCATTGCCCGAATGTCTTGCTTCACCTCCCCAATCAAGATAGTCAAGTCCAGAAAGAGGTGTTTCCTCTCATAATCCGCAACCGGGGTAAATGAAGGGATGATATGTGTGCTTGAGAGCCTCCCTCCATTAGCCTTCAAGCTTTGAAGTTTTCTGACTCCTTCTCATCCATTCCTGCAAGGTTTTGACCTCCCCGGTATTTGTTGGTTTTAGGTTTTACGGGGCATTCGCGAACAAATTGTCCTTTTTTCCCGCAGTATAAACAAAGTCCTAATTTACGTTGGTGTTCTTTTTCACTGGCAGTTAAGGAGGCGCGCACAGCGCCGATGTCCATAGGCTCCGGTGGAGGATTAGTCTCTTCCCCACTACTCGCATGTTCATAGGGCATTACAGATTTATCTTTTCTCTTATTTTCCCCTTTCCTTTCTTTCATTCTATGGTCCAAACGAAGAGCAAGATCTATCCAAGCTGAGCAGGTACGGGGTTGGGGGTCGATTTGTGCCAGCACATCTTTCATTTCTTCACTGAGGCCTTGGTAGAAGATGGCTGATCTCTTGGGTTCCGGCCAGTCAGTTTCGGCCACCAACCTCCTGAAATTGTTTAAGTACGTGACTAAATCTGCATCACCTTGCTTTAATTTTAACAATTCTCTATCTGCTGTGAAGGTTTCTGCTCGCGTATCGAATGTTTTTTCAAATTCTTCTTTGAAATTGTCCCAATGATATAAGAGGGGGTCATCCCTTCTAACTATTGGGACCGCCCACTGTGCTGCTTCCCCCCCGAGATATGAAATGAGGAAAGCCACCCTCGCTTGGTGTGTGGAAAACATCTTAGGTTTACACATGAAATGTAGTTGGACCTGTGTCATGAAGACTTGCACTTTCTTGTTATCCCCATAATATCGTTCGGGAGGAGCAAGAGGGATCTGTGCAGGCATTTCAACCACCACAGAGGTAGTAGGAGCTGAACCTCCTGATGCCCCATCTTGTACCACCGTGGGAGGGGGTAATCTATCTACCTTGGCTCGTAATTGGGCATTCTCTGCCCTGGCTGCCGCAACCTCTGTACTGGAAGCTGCCAGCTCTACCTGTACTAAGGCCAAAGCAGCCAAAACATCCTCTAAGGTAGTCATGGTGGAATCACAGCACTGCCAAGAAGAGGTAAAATTCGTGGGCCGATAATTCTATCAGGCTTCGCTTTCCGTCTTCCTCGGGGCAATACTGCGAGTCCTATTCCCGCACCCTCTGGACTGCCCCAGAGTCTGAATACAAGAATACAGACAACTGGAACAATACAAACGCCGCGGGAAAGGAAGGGGACAGCGGGGAGGGAGATCTGCAATGACAAAGAACAAGGGATTAGAACACCCTACCTCCCTCACCCTAAACGCTGTTTTCCTAAATGCTTTCTTAAGGCAGCCTCCCCCCCCCAGGTACTCAAGCTATACATGTAAAGGAAAATACAACAGGCCACATCCAAATGGAGACAATGGTTCTGAAGAGGTATCGGGAACTTGTACTCAACTGTGAACAGAAAACAAACCACAATCAAGGTCTCTGCTTCGTATCAACAAATCCTACTACAGTGGTGAAAGCATAGAACACATACCCTTGGCTAGGTACATATATTCTTAATATAGGTACTTTTCTGTTCCAATACCCCTCCTGTCTCCTGAAGAAATGAGAACAAAGAAATAATAATGAATCCTGTACAAACTATGAGAACACAGGAAATTAATGGCGAGTACTTCTCCTTAATGTTATGTAGTCACACCAAGGAATACTTCCATCCGGAAAACATGAACACACCAAAGTTCGATATGCACATGTATCTTTTTCTGATAAGATGTGAGGGTCAGAGATAAGATCCCGCAAGTGAGTCCTATCGCATCTGATGACCGCAATTATGGTCTGAATAACTCTTGGTTATTCCCAACAAGATGTTTGCAAAACCGAGTCCCTCTCAGCCGAGAGAAACTCCCATGCAAACCAGCAAGGGTAGTGCGCGGTTGGGATCGAAACTACCAACGCCTCGCACACCCGATTCAGCACAGTACTCACGAGTTCGTAGGACTTGGGGCCAGAACAAGTCAAAGATCCTACCACGGCATCTGTAGATCCAAACGGAATTATCGGCGTTTTCTCGCCGTTCTCTGCATCCTTTATTTCCCGGTATGCGTGCGCATCCCTAGTTTACGTGATGTCTGCATAGCCTGCCGGGAAATGTAGTTCGAAGCACTGAATGTCCGTGTTTACCGATGGCATCATGCCACCGACGATGCGGATCTTCACAGATCCGACCAAATTAAAGGGAGTATTGTTGTGAGTTTGAGGCCCGAGGCATTAGAAAAAATGCTGCCTAGTGTGTGACCTCCTTCATGCGTAGGGGAATGAACCAAAGGGGATAGACCAAAAGTGGACATGTCAGCTAAAAGCGTGGCTGTGTCGGGATTGTCGGGCACATCAAAATTAAAATTAAAATCACCTAGAATGGTGAAGGAGTTCTCCAGCGCGGATGTTTCCAGAAAGGATCTGTGAGCCCCCAGGAAGTCAGACCTGGGTCCCGGTGGTCGATAAAGGAGGATCCCTTTGAAGGTGTAGGAAGGGGTCAGTTTTATTGCAAATTCGAATGCTTCGCAGGAAGTCTGGGGGATTAGCGTATGCCTTACGATATAGGTGTCCCGGGCAATGATAGCAATGCCGCCGCCTTTTTTCTTGGTTTGCCGGTCCAGTCTGTATGTGGTAAACCCCGCAGGGACGGCTATGACAAGATCCGGGTCAGATGCTTGTCCCATCTAAGTTTCCGTCATGAACAGGATATCTATTTTATGGTCCTGTATCAGTTCATGGATGTCCTGGCTGTGTTTGCCAAGCGAGCGGACATTTGTGAGCGCAATGGTGTAAGATTCCGTGGGATGGTGCTTGCCAGTCTGATGAGATTTGCGAATGGACGGTAGCGTAACGTGACAGCCAGGGCAGTATGCTGCACGCTTTGTAGGCAGAGCCATAGGGTGGGATATGCAACATAAGTGACTGGTCGTGGGGCGTAGAGACAGTAGTTGAGCTGCTGTATAACAGATACGGGGGATATGGTGGGATGGACCAGGGGGGATGGCCCTAGGCCCGGGCCAGGCGCGGACGGGCACAGACGGGACTTGCCTTTGGCGCGCCTTTGGCGCGCCCGCTGCGCCCGCCTTGTATACGGAGAGCAAAGCTTTATTCTAATTAAACACAAAATTGAGAGTCATAAATGCTCCAAGAAAAGTTAAATTTCTTCACTTTATTTGGATAGTATGACATACTAAAAGATTTGTAGCAACTTTAAGAAATCAAAAGCATCATAACACTTGTTTCCAAAACTAACTCTTTGTACCAAAACGAGCTCCAAGAGCATATTAGCTGATATTTTCTCGCCGCTTTCTTTTAGTGCGCGACCGGGTGCACGCACCCACCTATCGCGCAGAAGCAGCGAGACACGCATGTGCAGTCATGTGACTTTAAAACAACACTTCCAATTGGTTCTTACTAGTTTCTATTCTGCAATTTACGCAGAACACTCCACCCACTTCCCTGGAAAACCAGTTTATCGAAAAACTTTTAAAGCCTCCTCTTATGAAACATTCGACATCGTTCACATAGCAGAGTAGTAAATAGCACTATATACACTCCGTCCCTAAGAGACTTATTGCTATGTGAGAACAACTTTTGTTTTCACGCGATAATGTGAAATGCTGAGCCTGTTAGAGAATTTTCTTTCACATATATGTTACCATTCTCCTTCGAGCACTAACACCGTAGAAAATACCACCAATAGCGGTGATATTTTTTACACCGAGAACGGGCGATTTGTATCGCTTAGAGCCCTTACAATTATAAAGTTTTATTTCCTAAGTTGAGGTAATATAAATTTTATGGTCAGTTGTGTCCCCTATCATAGACCCCACCGGCTCCATGTACGTGCTTTGAGTACATGTATGTTCCCTCCACTTCCAGCTATGAAGACGCAAATACATTTGCGTCCAACGTTAACATGTCCTCTTTCAGATCCACCATGAATGGGTCGGATATTCCGTTCCTAAGTGTACCTTGCCAACGTCTTTATGTGGTGCACTTTCACGATTTCTAGCTCTGGCAAGTTAGGCCCTGATTTCTGCCATCGAGCCTCTTTCTGCCTTCTGTCTCTGGAAGCCGCAGCCTGCTGCTTCCTGACCCTTGACTTACTCCCTGCGCGGCGAGCTGTGCCAGGCTCGGTCTGCCTTTCCTGCCAAGACTGTATTCAACCTTCAAGTTATCTGCTCCGCTCCTCGAAAAATACATTCCTGTCTAGTAGTTTACGAAAACATCCTTCCCAGTTGCAGAGTAAAGGGCCCGGCCTCACTGTCTCCATGCAAGTAATTCATAGCTTCCGTTACCATGGTAGGCCCATGGCCCCTCACATCTCATGTAGACACGTAGGCGCATATGCACGCACTAGCAGTCAGTATAGAATAGCCTCTGCCCGAGAGACCTTTCCTTCCAGATACTACAGTTCCTCAAACACAAGATACTAGATATGATTTGGGATTAGGTTGTTCTGACACCCCAGACTTCTGTCTCCTCATGTAGGGCTAAATGTCAAGTCCCCTTCACCCTCCAGTTCCACGTCAATCACACGTCATGCTGCTGCGGGCGCATCTCTGCCTCATATTTCTGCTGACACTGCAGGATTCACTTATGGATCCACCCACTTGTAATACGTTTCATGTGACGTTGTCTAGCACACACCTCCGTGTACGCCTTCATGCACGCCTTCTGTTACGTACATATGACTTTATCTCGTTTCTCTCAGCTGTTACGCCTCCTGCATATGTCTTTATTGAAATGCATTGACTATATATATGATAATCTGTCAATAAAGTATTGTCTATCCCTTCCTGAACCTTCGTGGTGATGGAACATGATTGCCTGGTTTAAACCAATTCCTTTTTAAGGAATAAAACCCCTTTTAAAACCTCAAATACCACGGATTCTGACTCTTATTTTTGACTGAGTTATTCTTTTTAAGTTTTACCGCATAAATTCCGCATAGGTAATTTAAAATTTACCACATAATTGGCGCCCGAATAGGGACCCCTCCCCCACCCCACGCGCCGGAGGTGCGTTGCAGGCCCGGTGCCCTGCCACAGCCGGACGGACAACTACGCGTACCCGCAGGATTTCCTGTATCTCCCTCAGGCCAACGGAGGTGACTGAGGCTGCGATCGACACCCAGACGAGGCGGTGAGGAGTGCGGAGGATCCCGACCAGAGCCTAGCTGAGAGAACAAAGTCCGAGGTATTCAGAGGCCCACCAGGTTCCGAAGTTCCGAAGTACCTACGTCATGAGTCCAGTCCGGTCCAGTCCAGTGTCGAGTTTCCGAGGCCTTCTGTTCCGTGCTTCCCGGTGAGTACCGTTGCTGGGGACGCATCTAGACGAGCGCATTAATTTGTGCCGGTCAAGACGGGTTTGGGTACACAGACCCGGTCTGCACTGTTTTAGCGGTGTATCTGTACTGTTTAGCAGTATATCCGGTCTGCACTGTTTAGCGGTGTATCTGTACTGTTTAGCAGTATATCGAGTATGAAGGTAGTTAGTTTTATTCTAATTATTATTGTTCGTTCTTAAATGTTTCAAATGTGTTTTAATGTTGTGGTATGAATGATTGTTCGATCTGCATTATCGTGGTTTCTGTATTAATTGTGTTCAAATCCAAGTAAGTATCGAGTAGTAAGGTTCAAGATGCCGTTATTCTCTAAACTAAGACAGATACAAACCAGAAAAGGGGTACTAGAGGAGGCTGTTCCCATTCCACCTAGGGACACTCCAGGGTACTTTATGTACCATAAGCATGGCCTAGATGCCGTATTATTTCTCGATTTGTGGGTGGACTACACCAAAGATCTAGCAGAGAATCAGAGATGGCCCGCTGCTGGGACATGGGATGCCGATTGCATCATGAGAGTAGAAGAAGCATTATGGAAAAAGAAAGCCAGACAGTCACAGAAAGATGCCATTGAATTATGGCGTAAAGAATCGCATAGACGCACAGAAAAAGCACTTCGAAAGGAAGAGAAAAGTAGAGAGGATTCAGAAAAAGCCAGAGAAAACGTATTAGTTGAGGAAGGAATACGAGTAAAACCAGAACAAGTAGACAGACAACGAAACACTATTATGAATGGTATGTATCCTCTCCTGGCTGAGGGTTTACCTAAGGCCACCCCGGAAGTACAAAAAGACCTGCCACCTCCATTACTCCCGACAAAATTACACCACAAGACCGCAAAGGACATTTTCCTTTCTTCCTATTTAGACGATGTAGCCCCCGAATATGTTAATGCTCTACCGCCACACACACCACCTGCTGACGGCACTCCACCCCGAGAAAATCTACCGCCACCTCTGCAACGACATACTCCTCCTCCCGTTCCACATCTTCCGCCTGTTCCTCCACTTCTTCCCGCGCCTATTCTCCCTACTATACACCCAACAAATCCTTTTGGACCTGGCACCTCAGGAGGTGCCATAGGAGGTTTTCAAACGCCACCACCAGCACATCGATTGACTTATAGAGACTTAGCACACCAGCGTACACCCCAAACAGCGGGTTACGACATACTTAATGAGCCTCTTACAGACTGTAGATATGATCCAGTACCCGGTAAAGATGACAGAATGATGCTATCATCAGTACGTCTACGACGAGTTGCAAACTATTTAATGATATTACCAGGAATGATTGATCATCTAGACAAAATATATCACTTTGTTCAGACGGGGGAAGGTCCTGAAAGTATTGGCGATGCCATAGCATACCAGAAAGTTGACACTCAGAAAATGATATTACGTTTTTTTATAAACTGCTTGATAAGAAACCAAGACAGGCCTGGTGTAGACCAGGAAGAAATGAAAGCACTTAATAAATGGGGTCAGAATATAGCGGACGGAAAACATGATAAACAGAATAGTATAGAAAATATGTGCCGAAGGATCCGAAAAGCAGTAGAACAAATACATGAAAGGCCACGGCCTGAAAGAGAGCTAGAAGCAGATAAGACTGAATCCTCGGAGGAGGAGGAAACACCAGACGCGACAACAGGACCATTACAGTTACCAGCTAGAGAAATGATAGCCTATGTAGGTAAGGGAAGGCCCTTTAATAATTCAATGCGTCCGGTACGCCCAGAAAGTAAGAGACTTTTTCAAGCTGCAATGTCAAACCCGAAGACGCCTGAACACTTATTTCAGGCTACCGATAAAATACTTCAAGAACGAATGGGGTACCATGTACTCAATTCTATGGATGAACAAGAATTAGCCAGGTCAGCAGTACAATGGGCTGACAGTTCTGATAAATATAATGATGACGCCTTAGCACAAACATTTTTAAATCTTTCTCCTGATGAACAGAAATTAGCCGGAATATACATGATTCAGCATCTCCTTATATTGTATAAAAGCCAACATTCTGATCCAGGTCCCCTACCTGATATATTAATAGAACTACTCATGAATAGATGGAGAGGTCTAGGTACCGACCTAATTAAAATAATTCTAGAACATCGGCACAGATATAGTGCTTTCCTGTGTTCACAGTTCGATCCAGCCCCACACGTAGACAGAAAAAATGTATTATATAGACAGACAGAATCCCTTGCGAGAAGTACACCCAGTCAGGAATGATGATAATACTCTTAGACGCGTGTTTGTGTACACTCCCTTAACTAAAATAGAACTATTGGAAATGAAGAAATTAGTGCCCAGCCACGACAAAGATCCAGCAGGTTTTCACCGTGAAATAAAAGACATGTTACTCATGGGTGATTACACCTATCCCGACCTCATGAAAATATTAAAAGTATTATTGCCTGCCGGTATTTACGAGAAACTCAAAGAAAAAGAATGGGAGGTGGGAGAGCAAAAGATTATTTGGGCCGAATTGGAGAACGAGGAAAATACTAGAACCCCCGGTCTAGGGCTCGGGGACAAAACTAAAGCATTACCAGGATTGTTAGTACAAGTATTGCCACGATTATTAGCAACGAAAAAGGAAGACTGGGGTGCAATCTCAGCCTGCAAACAGAAACCCGATGAAGACACTGGTGATTTTTATTCCCGATTTGAGAAATGTTTTGGTATTAATAGTGGCCTAAAAGCAAGTAGCGAGTCATATCCACATCTTTTTGTAACGAAATTAGTCGAGAATTCCCTGCCGCAGGTTAAGAATCGTGTTCTGAAAGTCGAGAGCACATGGCAAGCTAATACCCCTGCACAAATGTTACAAATGTTACAGTACCACCAGAACAGAATTAGAGAAGAACAAGAACACGAACAAAGACGTATGAAGGACACGAAAATGAAAATGTTAGTTGCTCAGTCAGTTCCAGCTGACGGTCAGAAAAAGGGTACGACACAGTCCCATAATTCAACAGCTCCTGTTAAAGGGATATGCAACTATTGTAAACAACCAGGTCACTATATAAACGATTGCGCAGTTTTGAAACACAATATCTCTACAGGTAAAACTAAAGAGAGACCGCGTCCTCCTAGACAGGACCAGGTCCAACAACAAGTACCACAGAATATCCAGCCTATGCAAGCATCTCAACAGACAGTACAGACCATAGCAGTCCCACAGCCACAACCTATTGCCGCAACACAAAACACGACACAGCAGATGTACCAGTATGCACAAAATGATTATCCCGACTATCAGCGATACACATGAAACAGCCTAGAGAGGGAAGTTGGCTTGCCTCTTATTGAGGTTCCTGTAGATCAAGAGGGTCCTTATGTACATAGTCAAGTATTAGGGAAAGACAGAAAGTTTTTAATTGATACAGGGGCAAGCAGGACAACTATTAGTCACGACGAGGTTCCAGGGGCACCCCTCTCAGGCTCACAGAATGTTTCCCTTGGTTTTTCAGGAAAGCCTATTATTAATGAAGTATCGCAACCAGTTCCCCTTGCAGTTGGTCCATTGACACGTACTACAGATCTATTACTAACGAAATCATGTCCAGAAAACTTGTTAGGTATAAAGACTTTGAAAGCTCTAGGAGCTGTTATTTGCTGTTCTCCGGAAGGAGTAAGACTGTTTCTACGTGACTTTAAAGGTCACTATGTGTTGAGAGATATTGATCCCAGATTACAGAATGTTCCTGCTCATTTATGGGCACAAGGCCCCACTGATGTAGGTTGTATGCACATTACACCGTATCGAGTCACACTCAGACCAGGAGTAGTCTTGCCACGAATTCGACAATACAAGTTACCTCCAGATGCTGTAGCGGCTTTGCTGAAAATCATTGACGAGCTCATTGCTCAAGGAGTGGTTGTAGAAACCGACTCCAATGTCTGTAATTCTCCCATTATTCCAATTCTTAAACGTACTGATCCAAATGCACCTCCTGTTTATCGATTAGTTATCGATTTGCGCGAATTGAATAAATGCATTGTACCACAATACCCCGTGGTCCCAGATATCTCGTCTCTATTGACTGCCATTGATTCTGAAGCAACGTTCTTTACTGTAATTGACCTGAAGAACACCTTCTTTAGTGTCCCCATTGACCCGGAAAGCCAATACCTTTTCGGATTCTGTTTAAATGGACGAAGCTTCAAATTTGCACGCGCACCTCAAGCATTCACAGAAAGCCCCAGCATCTATAGCCAAGCACTGAAAAGACAACTAGACAGTATACACATGCCTGATAACACTGCCCTGTTACAGTATGTCGATGATCTATTGATCACCGCCCGAAGCGAACATGAATGTGAACAAGCGTCACTGACGGTTTTACATTTCCTGGCTGACAAGGGACACAAGGTGTCCCCATCGAAGTTGCAATTCTGTGTTCAGCAAGTTGTTTACCTTGGGCACTTGCTGTCCAAAGGGGGGAGACAGCTAACACCTGACTGCATTCAGTTGATCGTACACATGTCACAGCCCAAGACACAAAAGGAGGTACAAGCCTTTATAGGCCTCACTTCTTACTGCAGACAATGGATTCCTCAGTACGCATTTCTAGCAAAGCCACTCATACAGTTGACAACCCAGGAGGCAGCGTCTTCGACTGCCCTCCCTTGGACTCAGGAACATACACAAGCTTTTGACGACTTAAAGAAAGCCTTATGTCAAGCACCAGTTTTAGCGACACCATGTTACAGCAAGCCTTTTACACTTTTTGTCACAGAACGCGAAGGTACTGCATTGTCAGTGCTGACGCAAGAACAAGCGGGATCACACAAACCGTGTGCTTATTTTTCTAGCACATTAGACCCAGTAGCCCAGGCTTTGCCTGCGTGCTTGAAATCAGTAGCAGCAACAGCTCTAGCAATCAGACAAAGTGATTCCATAGTATTAGGTCATCAGTTGACAGTACAAGTTCCACACTCCGTGGAAGTTCTTTTAAACCAAAACACAGACCCAGCACTTGACTATAGCACGACTGACAGGTTATGAATTGACATTGTTTCAGCCACACATAGAAATCAGACGTTGCAACACATTAAACCCTGCTATACTTTTGCCATTAGGTGGGACAGATCCATTGGCACATGATTGTATCGAAGTCATTACTATTACGACGAAACCCAGACAAGACTTGACAGACACTCCATTACCGGATCCAGACCTGACACTTTATGTGGATGGTTCATGCATGAGAACAAGTACAGGAGAATTAGTGGCCGCTTATGCAGTCACGACAGAAACTGAAGTCATAGAAACAAATTGTATTGATACCCTGTCAGCTCAAGCAGCAGAGCTCATCGCCCTGACTCAAGCCTGTATTCAAGCCAAGAACAAGAGAGTTAACATATACACAGATTCATGTTATGCATTCGGAGTCGTACACGACTTCGGTGTCCTGTGGCGAGAGAGAGGTTATCTGACTTCTCACGGTGCCAGAATTCAGCACGGTCCCCTTATTCAAACTCTGTTAGATGCAATACATCTGCCTACAGCAATATCCATCATGAAGTGCAAGGCACATACGAAAGTCACTGATATCATTTCCCAGGGTAACCACCTGGCGGACCGAACAGCTAAGCATACAGCTCAGACTCAGACTCACGCAACTGACTTGACAAAGACAATAGGTCAGACACCGACACATTGCATGACAGTTAAGGATCCCGCCCTAGATGTAATTGACATACAGACACATGCTACACCAGATGAAATCAAGAAATGGACTGAACTAGGAGGGATCCAGACAGATCAGGGATGGATGACGAAGGGAAAATCTATATGGTTTCTCCCTGACTCTATGGTCCAAGTAATCATTAACACAGTACATAGTCCAGCACATCTAGGAGAAAAAGCCATGTTAGATAGTATTCAAAACATCTGGTTCAATAAACATTTACGAGCAGCAGCCAAACAGAAAGTGCGTACTTGCATGATTTGTTGTCAGTTCAACCCAGGTAAAAGCATTTCCGTAGAGCAAGGTGGATTCCATCCTCCCGATTACCCTTTTGAAGTCCTCCAGATGGATTATATTCAGATGGAACGTTGTCGAGGATTCAAATATGTCCTCGTAGTTGTATGTGCACTTTCCCGTTGGACAGAAGCATATCCAGTCCCAGATTACACTGCTCCGACCACTGCCAAGCAGCTGGTTCGTGAATTCTTCCCCAGATATGGTTTGCCCCGCGTCGTATACTCCGATAACGGTCAGCCATTCTCGTCCGAGTTAATGAAGCAAGTATCTCTCCTGCTCGGCTACCAGTGGAAATTCCACTGTGTCCGACATCCCGAGGCAGCAGGCCTCGTGGAACGCCATAATCAGACTCTGAAAATTCGCCTTGCCAAGATCTGTAGAGAGAAAGGAGTCGACTGGATAGTAGCTTTGCCAGTCGCACTCTTTTATATAAGAATGGTCGCACACTCCAGAACAGGGCTATCCCCGTATGAGGTGGTCTTTGGTAGGCCACCGAATATGTGGGGGACGCCTTTGCCCAGAAAAATAACTGATGTTGACTGTATTATGCTGACCGATTACCTTGCCTCCTTGATGTCTGCACTACAATCTTGTCATTCACAGGTAGCTGCAGCCGTTCCCGACAACACCGAGGTGAAGCCCCATGAAGTGGTTCCCGGCGATTACGTATTCATCAGGAACTTCGACCGAAGAAGTCCGCTGGAGCCCCGTTGGCAGACGCCAAAATTAGTACTTTTAACCACAAGGACTGTAGTGAAAGTCGAGGGCCGCAAGGGCTGGCTTCACTCGAGTCACATTAAAAAATTCCATGGACTGCTTCCAGATCTGAACTCTCAGCCGCCCGGCCCTCCTCCACAGACTGACTCAAAACTCCCCCTGGTCGAGAAAACTTCTTCCCAGAATTACAGACTTAAATTGAGGTCTATCAAGTCAGACAGTTTAATTGTTTAAGTCCTCCCCTAGGTGAATCGGTTGAACGAGTTTTCTGACATGTATCCCCTAGACCCCAATAGAGAGAGAGATAGACAGAAACAGCTCAAGAAACGTGAATATTGTAAATCTCTTCGCAGCCACTGCATTGTGACACTATTGATTATGTTTTTTCTAAGTCTTCTGATTATTGCTGCGAGTATATTGTTACACATCTACTACCCTATTTTCAAGCGTGCACATTCTCCCTTCAATGTCACTGCCGAGCATTCTTTCAGTGAACTGCCCCCGCATGAACTGTCTTACCGACTTGCGCTGCGCAACAACACATTCATTAGTATGTTACATCATTCCCATCAGTCCAGCAATGCTACCAATTGTTGGATATGTGGCCGACTCCCTCCCTATCAGAAATACAAGGGAGTTCTGCCCCTCTTCCCGTACCCGTTTACACACAATGGTTCCTGTGGGGCATGGTTTAGTTTAATAAACTCTCTAGATTCTAATTCCGTAGTTTACCAGGGCAACTGGATATGGGGAAATCTGAACACAGTTCTGCATAAAGTATGTTTTCCTGACAAGGAGGGTCTACCAAAGAGAACAGGAACTGATCTAGAAAATGAAGTATATGGTTTAGGTAATTTCACCCTTAACCTCATGATTCTGAATGTTGAATCCGAATCCGAACCAATCTTGCCTGCTATGTCCGTACTACCAGTCAAAGGTGAATTATGTGTCAGAAAGAATGGTTCAGTACACTTGGGTCATAGTAAATGTACTACTGTAATTGAATTTAGTGATAAGGGCAAGTCTGCGTTTAAAGCTTCACGTCATTCCTACTTCGTTTGTGGTCATACCGCATATATACGTTTACCTCTAGATTGGGATGGCACCTGTTACATTGCATTCCTTCTGCCACCTGTTTTCCTAGCCCCTCCTGATTATCATAGGAACACCCATCTAGTACACAATAGCCCACAGAGAGATCTCCCGATTGTCGACTATACTGAAACGGCATGGGAACAATATACAGACTTCAATAAAGGTTTCTTTCCCTACTTAGGTGCTGTCTTTAATAGTAAACTGATACGAAAATTAACCAGAACCCTTGAAGCAGTAGTGAATGAAACTACTTCCGCCCTAGGTAACTTAACAGAGGAGCAGTCTGCTATGCGGATTGTTGTTCTTCAAAATCGTCTCGTCCTTGACGTCATCCTGGCCGATAGGGGCGGAGCCTGTAAGGTCATCGGGTCGAGCTGCTGTGTTTTCATTCCAGAAAACGCGCCATCAGTATATAAAGCCATCACTCGTCTTCACAAGATTGCAAGTCTGATACACCAGAATCCAGGCACCTGGACTTGGTCCGGTTGGCTCTGGACCACGTTGTCAGCCTGGGGATGGAAAATCCTATCCTTCCTAGGTATTGGCCTTCTTATAGTATTCAGTTGCTGTCTATGTCTACAATGTCGGCCAGCGATTTGCGGCCTGTGCGCCACATCATGTATTCCTCATTCAAGTCCTCATTCAAAACGCCATAATAAGAAAGAAGAGCAAATGATGTTACATGAACAGATTGATAGATTAATGAGGATTGATATATCATGAAGGGTCCGTAGGGGACAAGGAGGGAATGAGGTAATATAAATTTTATGGTCAGTTGTGTCCCCTATCATAGACCCCACCGGCTCCATGTACGTGCTTTGAGTACATGTATGTTCCCTCCACTTCCAGCTATGAAGACGCAAATACATTTGCGTCCAACGTTAACATGTCCTCTTTCAGATCCACCATGAATGGGTCGGATATTCCGTTCCTAAGTGTACCTTGCCAACGTCTTTATGTGGTGCACTTTCACGATTTCTAGCTCTGGCAAGTTAGGCCCTGATTTCTGCCATCGAGCCTCTTTCTGCCTTCTGTCTCTGGAAGCTGCAGCCTGCTGCTTCCTGACCCTTGACTTACTCCCTGCGCGGCGAGCTGTGCCAGGCTCGGTCTGCCTTTCCTGCCAAGACTGTATTCAACCTTCAAGTTATCTGCTCCGCTCCTCGAAAAATACATTCCTGTCTAGTAGTTTACGAAAACATCCTTCCCAGTTGCAGAGTAAAGGGCCCGGCCTCACTGTCTCCATGCAAGTAATTCATAGCTTCCGTTACCATGGTAGGCCCATGGCCCCTCACATCTCATGTAGACACGTAGGCGCATATGCACGCACTAGCAGTCAGTATAGAATAGCCTCTGCCCGAGAGACCTTTCCTTCCAGATACTACAGTTCCTCAAACACAAGATACTAGATATGATTTGGGATTAGGTTGTTCTGACACCCCAGACTTCTGTCTCCTCATGTAGGGCTAAATGTCAAGTCCCCTTCACCCTCCAGTTCCACGTCAATCACACGTCATGCTGCTGCGCGCGCATCTCTGCCTCATATTTCTGCTGACACTGCAGGATTCACTTATGGATCCACCCACTTGTAATACGTTTCATGTGGCGTTGTCTAGCACACACCTCCGTGTACGCCTTCATGCCCGCCTTCTGTTACGTACATATGACTTTATCTCGTTTCTCTCAGCTGTTACGCCTCCTGCATATGTCTTTATTGAAATGCATTGACTATATATATGATAATCTGTCAATAAAGTATTGTCTATCCCTTCCTGAACCTTCGTGGTGATGGAACATGATTGCCTGGTTTAAACCAATTCCTTTTTAAGGAATAAAACCCCTTTTAAAACCTCAAATACCACGGATTCTGACTCTTATTTTTGACTGAGTTATTCTTATTAAGTTTTACCGCATAAATTCCGCATAGGTAATTTAAAATTTACCACAAAGTCTCTGATCTCCAACTGTGCAACGTGGCTCCCCTGTGTCGTAATGAGGTCCATAAACAAAAACTACAGGGCCAGCATTATACACATGCACAGAACCACAAAACGACAAGAGCCACCATGTTAATATATATCCTTAATATAATAAACCTCTGAGAATAAATACATATTTCCGTGGCACCCCATAACAGAAATTTGGCGTCCTCTGACTCTGCTCCATTACCAAACACCCTAACCCCCCGCCCCCCTCACTCTTCACTAAACTCCGCACTCCACCCCACCCGGACCCCCTATTACAAACCCCCAACCTACCCTCCCTGCCCAAGCCCACCATGAACCTCAAACCGCCCCTGGAAAACTTATAAGACACAGGATTACTAAAACTCAAAGAATAGGCAACAGGCAGATAATCTAAATAGTACATAAAGGCACATATTTTTTCCATAATACTATTGAAAAACATGTTCTATTTTTTATAAATCTATCATGCATCTGACCCTCTAGAACCGCTTTCAAAACGTGAACTATAAACCTCTACATTTCATTTTCAAACCATACACTTTCAATTACATTATTTTTTTTTTTACAATTCATGTAATGTTACACACTTTTTCTAAAATACACCAGTCCCTGTTATTTATAAGGATTTATTTTCAGTCTTCATCAGTGACACTTTCTTAACATATAATGAAAATCACTGTAACTTTTTAAACGACAATGCTAACGCGGTAAAAATAACCCTTCATTTGCTTTCCTTTAAGAATGCAGACTATCTACCCCACGCATGCGTTTCTTGATCTTTGTATTTGGCAGTGAATACCGACCTTGAATCGGAAGACATGAACAAGAGCTCCATTGTCACATTTAAAACTGAACGTTGCATCTGCTCACACACATATCTTTCACTTAGCTAACATTCACGGAAAACAGCATTGATGTAAAAAAAATTGACCTTGCTTTACAACTTGCTCAAATGACTCCCTTATTTTTTAACGCATCCTCCACTTCAAGAAAAGCTACTTTTTTGATAACTACTAAGCAATATATAAGTGACTAGACTCCTAGAAAATGTATCAAGTCATTCTGCTCCTCTCCACTGCATAGCCGGCGACCTAATTCTGTGGAGTTGCTATACAACCGGCAGTGCTGCGCAGTTTCCTTTACCATCTTGGGAAATTCAAAATCGATGTCCCTCCTGCCTTCGCAAACGAGCCGGACCACTTAGAACTATTTTGACAGAGAATGCTTCTGTACTACGGCACCTTAGCACTCTCAACTTTGAATACTTCATATCGATTATCATTTCGATATTCCTATTTCACCTGTGTGCAGCCTGTATTTCATTGCCTGAGCTGTGGTCTCACGTGGGCCCTGGATTTATGTCTCTGCAATTTGGTACCTCCTGAACCGAATTACAATCACCTCATGAATCCGTTACTTGATCATGAACAGCTTTGTTACAACGGAGGGTGTATGGCCTTTGCAGCGATACAAGGAGTTCTGGGTCATTGGAATATATTCGCAGCGGCGCAAGATTTCCTAACAGAGAGCTACATCGAAAACCCACCGAGCTTCCCTATGATGGTAAAAGACGCTCCAATAATGACAGATCATGAATGCTCCTTTCATCTTCTCAATTGGATGGCTGACATGTTTTCAGATGATAACAGTGATTTCCTGTTAGAAGCACTTGCTGCCTACTTTGCCTACACAATGGACGGTTAACTCTTTCCAAACAGAGAACTACATCGAAAACCCACCGAGCTGCCCTCTGATAATAAAAGAGGCTCCGATTTTAACAGATCACGAGTACTGCTTTACTCTTTTCCATTGGATAGCTGACATACTTTCAAATGATAAAAGTGATTTCCTGTTAGAAGCAGAAGCTACCTATTTTGCCTAAACAATGCTTCAATAACTCTTATACAAGCCATTGACGTCCTCATTTCCTTTTGCTTCCCTATATTCTTCACGTTCTTTTCCATATTTTCTTTTGAAGAACAGACCTATTGGCTTTACTAACAGTGGACATTATGATTTCGTGTTGTTTAAATTTTGGTCTTTTATGTGGACTACATTTGTTTCTTTACCTACTCGATTTTCAACTTTATTTTTTAACAGTCTAATCTCAACAATTCTATTGCATATCTTATCTAAGGTTATTTCAAACGTACTCGATGCAAAACTCGCTAATATATGCTACATGTACCCTAATTAATGTGTAAATGTTAAACAAGTTTTTTATAACTGTAAACGCCATTTCGCATCTCAACTGCTTATTTCCGCCTCACACGCCTCTACTCCTTTAATTTCCTATAAAATTATGTTTTTAAAATACTTTACAGAAAAATATGTTCTTCCAATAATATTTCCATTATTACTTGTGCTGTATTTCAAATGCAATACTACAACCTTCAAAAGATATCTCAGTACAGTAGTTCTCCTCAATAGTGCTTTGCGCAGCATCCAACAGATTACATACATGCACCTCTCACCATTTTATCGCTTTTGGCGCCTTTTTTTCCCCTCACACACTGACATAACACAAACTTGATAGTGCTTCGCATGTAGACAGCTGATTGATAAAGTAATGATGTATAACCACTTGCATTTTCATATATCGTTCCCTAACTGAAAGGCCAGAGACCTTCTTCCATTTATTAAAATATGACATACTTCCTTATAAAAGTGTACAATGTTTTTTTCCAACTATATTCATTTTTCTTCAACTATAGCGTTTGTATTCCATGTACTACTGACAATACCAATTACTGTGTTTTTTGCAATTTCTGTACTCATATTACATAATGATTTGCCTTTAAAACAGTACATTTCTAAATAAACATTTCAAATATTCACGGTTTCTCTTTTAATCCATAATCTCAACTGAAATGATTTCATATTGAAAAACTATTCATGGGTTCCACATAACCTTAACTGTAGACACTGAGGACCTTATTTATGAAGACCTTCCGCCGCCGGTGCCTCATTTTTTAAAATGGGAAAAAGTGACGCACCGGTGGCGCAAGGCCTTCATAAATAAAGTCCTGAATGTTTTCTTTTCTTGACCTCACTTACTGATACTAGAACCTGCAAGCCAATTACGGCCTGTGAACTCTTTCTTAGTAGGTCGCGCACCATACAGACAGTTATACCACTGTTAAAAATTGTTTTTTACTGTTACCAAGCACCGCCACAGTTCCGCTTCACTCAGACTTAATCACTGCTCCCACTCTTCTACAGGCCAAACGCTATGTCGTATTTCTCTCCGTATCACCCTTTCATCTCCACAATAACAAACAGTTCTCCGCCTGCCACCACAGAACAGAGTCAGATGCAGAGGCACCAAAGAGTGAACCCATCACCAACTGCCATCTCCAGCTGTTTCCATGGTTACACCTCATTCTGCACCTTGCTGAAGGCACAGGTCAAAAGTTCATGTCTCAATGTTCTACAACAAACTAAGAAGACTATTTTCCCTCCAGAAACACCTGCCAATCCACAGCTCTGTTACATGTCTTGTTTTTTCACACCCAATAGTACTTTTCGTTTAACATAAACATTAACATGCAACGTACTGTTCAATCTCCACTTATTACAATCAACCAATCATTTTTATTTTTTTAACCACACCCAGCCTCTTCCTTTTTCTTTATTTAGAATTTCAACTTCTAACTACCATTCCACTTCCAGAACCGATCGGAGGACGACTACAAATCCCTTGAAAATGAAGGTCTGGCTAATAGGACACAGTTATATTCACTGGAGTGAAAAATATGCAGTAAGCAGACGAATTTGCAACCTCGGCTTACCAAATGTACACATAACATGAATTGCCAAAAGAGGATTGAAATGTCACCAATTGATTCCATTGGTGAAAACTTTTATGCATCTCCCAGAACCAGACCTTATAATTGTGCACTGTGGTGGGAACGATCTAGGCACAATCACTGGGGTAGGTCTGGAAATGCTTCTAAAAGACACCTGTCGACAATTGATGACACTTTTTCCTCGATCTGCCTTGGTATATTCCAATATATGCCAAAGACAGAAATGGAATTGGTCCAATCAACATTGTGCACAATTTGAGAAAGCAAGGAGACATGTAAATAAATCTGTTTCTGCGTTCCTCATAGATTATAGCATGGGTTCTATTTACCACAACAACTTGCGATACCACATGCAAGACGTCTATAGGAGAGACGGTGTTCATTTCACGAATGAGGGAAACAGAATCTTCCTCAGCAACATCAGGCTCTGCATCGGTACTTACTTATAAATGCAGAAAACACTCAATTAACACAATAGCTCTTTTCAGAGCCACCTTATATCTAAGCACTCAAACTTCTGATTTATCTCCATTTTCACACTCTTGTAAATAGGTGTGCGCGACCGGGTGCGCGCACCCCATATTTTTTTTCGGGAAAAAATTATATCTTTTTGTGTTTAAGGGCCTTACTGCACACCCCGAGAAAAGCTATGCAGCAAAACAATCTCTACCTTCTCCCCTTTCCATGTTTCAACGCTTTGAAATGAACAATATATTTACTCGCAGTGACAAAATGGCGAACAGAACTTCCTGATTTCCTTCGAATCGAACGTTAACAGACGTCACGCAGCAAAAGAAAAATCCGCTCACGCGAAGCCGCTTGAGTGCGCGCACGCGTGCGCGCCTATAGATATATAATTGACTTTAACTTTAATTTTCTCAACAACTACTGAACAGATTTACACCATTCCAAAAAAAGCGTAATCTGCGAACCGGACTCTACAGTTTTGCCAAATTTCTTATAAATCCATTCAGCCGTTCGACCTGTAGCCGAGTCTAAAGGTCCTATGGGAAATAACATGCACAAAACACGTTTTGAGACCCCTCTTATATCTCAGCCCCCACTTGACCAATCCCCCCCAAACTTTCAGGGAAGGAGCGCAGCGGACCGAGCCATCTTCTTTGAGAAATTCGCTAAGATTCTTCAACCAGAGCCAAAGTTATTCCAAATAGAATGTTGAGGATTTCCTATGGAAAACAATCCTAACTATAACTACCTACTGGCGACCGCCAGTAGGTAATATATATATATATATATATATATATATATATATATATATATATATATTACCTACTGGCGGTCGCCAGTAGGTAGTATATATATATATATATATATATATATATATATATATATATATATTACCTACTGGCGGTCGCCAGTAGGTAGTTATAGTTAGGATTTTTTTCAATGTTAAATCCCAAAATTCTATTTGGTGTAACTTTGGCGCCGGTAGACGAATCTGCCTGGAAATTTCCTCAAAATGGCCTCTTTGAGCTCCGGTCCTTCTCTGAAAGTTTGGGGGGGATTCGTCAAGCGGGGGCCGAGATAAAAGGGGGTCCCAAAACGCGTTTTCCCCATGTTAATTTCCATAGGGAGGTCGACCTCACTTTTAGCCCGAACGGCTGAATGGATTTCCACCAAACTTGGCAAATTGTAGGGACTGGTACCCCAATGTGCCTTTGCTATGTCTCAAGATATGTGCTCCAGTGGATTTTGAGTAATTTAGGTTAAAAAAAATATATATATCTATAGGCGCGCCCCGGTACGCACACCGGGCGCGCCACGCGACTTGCGCATGGAAAGCTGATTGGCTCACGGGTGTCTGTAAACATTCGAAACAGTCCGGAGCGGCCGCCATCTTGTGTCTTGGTAGGATCGAGACACAAGAGGTGACATAAAAAAAAAGGTAGAAATGACTATAAGGGTGCAGGGTAGACCCCCTCCTGACCCCCTAGATTTGATGTGGGGGCTAAAAAAGGGTCCCGCGCGGCATTTAAAAAAAAAATCGATTTACGCGGGGGGAGCGCCCGGTACGCGTACCGGGAAGCGCACCGGGGAGCGAAGCATGGTGAAAATCCAGGGCCTTATTTATGAAGGCCTTGCGACAGTTTTGCACCGCCTGTGCGTCACTTTTTGTGACACACCAACGGTGTAAAAAATGTGCCTCGTTGCGCTATATTTAAAAAGTGATGCATCTAGGTAGATGGGTCACTTTTTAAAACCCTGCGCCACATTATACCTGCGTCAGGTATAATGTGTGCAGAGGGGGCGTTCCCCCGCAAAAAGCCTCGTAATAGTGATGCAGTGAAATCTATGAAATTTCACTGCGTCACTTTTAGGATGCTGTTGCGTCAAAATCTTGCGCCTGCCTCACAGCAGGCGTGAGACTGACGCAAGACCTTTCACATGGGGCTTTCCCTATGTGAAAGGACGCATTACAGGAGTTTTGTCACTTTTGTGACACACTCCAGCAATGCATCACTTTTGTGCTTACAGATACGTCAGAAATACTGACGAATCTCTAACTCCTTGCAACATGATTCGTCATACATTAAATATGAAACATCTGGAATGTCGTAAGGAGTGCGCACAGAAAAGTGACGCATCGCTGTTTTCACGCAGCGATGCGTCACTTTTCAGAAATGAGGCCCCTTGTTTATTCACTGTGTCACCTCTATGACCCTTTCTTGCGTCAATACATCCCTTTTGCATACATTACACCTGAGGTAGGAATATTGTGGCGCAGGGGCTTACAAAGTGACGTAACTACCTAGATGCGTCACTTTGTAAATATGACTGAATAAGGTGCATTTTTTACAGCACTGGTGCGTCACAAAAAGTGACGCATCGGTGGCGTTAAAGTGACGCATGGCCTCATAAATGAGTCCTTCAGTCTTCTACTCATGCGTCATATTAAATTTATGACGTATTATGTTGGAAGTTCTTTTAGATATGTTAGTATTTCAGACGTATCTGTAAGCGCAAATGTGAAGCATTGCTGGAGTGTGTCACAAAAATGAAGCTACTCCAGCAATGCATCCTTTTACATGGGGCCAAGCCCCATGTGAAATGGCCTGCAAGCCTGCTGTGAAACAGGCGTAAGATTTGGACGCAACAGTGTCATAAAAGTGACGCAGTGATATGTCATAGATTTCACTGCGTCACCTCTACGACCCTTTCTTGCGTCAATACGTACCTTTTGCATACATTACACCTGACGTATGAATAATGTGGCGCAGGGGCTTACAAAGTGACGCATCTACCTAGATGCGCCACTTTGTAAATATGAATAAATAAGGTGCATTTTTTACCGGACTGATGCGTCACAAAAAGTGACGCTCTGGTGGTGTTAAGGTGACACATGGCTTCATAAATGAGGCCTTCAGCCTTCAACTCCAGCAATGCATCTTTTCTTACCCTTCCACACCCCGTTCCTTTTCAACATTTTCTTTGAATATCAACATTCCCCATATTCACTCTTCTTCTCCTTACTTTCCTTCCCAACACTCACCTTCTTTCAGTCCCCCTACTTCACTTCCTTTCTCGTCTAATACCTTTCTGTTCTTTCTTACTCATTTTCCTTTCCATTATCAAAGCACTCCATTTGACATACTCTTTTTCATTTTTTAAAGAATATAGCTCTTTGATGAGAATTGGAGGTAGTTCTGAAAAGAACTTTTTGTTTTCTTCTTTTTTCAAAACAGGAACAAAAACAGGGAATGGAAACTGCTCAACAGGAGCAAAAAAAACTAAAAAAAATTAGGGGTGGAAAGGGCAGTGATGGTTCTCCAATGCTCGAACCATGAGCTGGACACTTTGCTCCCCAAAGGTAAGGAGTTGATTGCAGTATCTGCATCTCAGGACACCGTGGTAAAAAGCAGGTTGAATATTTGGCACAAGCTCCTGCGATTGCCCCCTCCCAGAAGTAGTTGCTCCTCCGGTGGATGTAGAGGCCCCATCACTGGGAACCTCTTGTGCCAGAGCCCTGACACTTTCCTGGGCAAAATTCTGGGGGTGCCTCCTCTCCACATGCCGGATCATCGTAAATTCCCAAGTGAGTAATTTTTTTTGGGGTCACCCCGTGACAGGACTTGTTCGCAGATCCTGCACTCCACTTTTGGAGCATGCACCTTTTTTTGGTTAGATGGTATTTTAAAACATTTCCAAATAAAATTTTCCTTCACCTTTGGTTGAGGAGGCTCTTCATTGATGAATTCAGGTACTTCATCACTGCTGGATTCTCTGGAAGCCATGGTAAACCAAGAAAGATCCAGGAGCAAAAAGAGGTCTTTTAGTCACAAAAGTGAAAGAAGAAGTGAAGGAAATGGGTGCGGATTTCATTCTTTATAAAAAAAATGTAAGCAACCAATGAAAAGTGTTATTTTAAGGTCACATGACTTGACGCGCTGACGCTGCGCGCACCGGAGCGCATCCGGGTGCGCACACGCAGCGCGAACATAGGCGCTTCCGGGGCGCTGACGCGGCGCGAACGTAGGCGCTTCTGGGGTGCATACACGGCGCGAACGTAGGCGCTTCTGGGGCGCATACGCGGCGCGAACATAGGCGCTTTGGGGGCGCTTACGTTTCGGGCCGAAGTGACGTCTTCATAGTTTTACGGAAATGCAAAATCATTTTCATTTCCTTATAAAAAAAACTGCTTTTATTTATATGGTACGAAATGTTTTGCGTTATTATTAACTTTTCATTCATATTTTTTTCACAAACGAAAGTAGCGCTCTGGGTGCGCTTTCCGGAGAGCTTACCGGAGTGTGCACCAAGAGCGCCCCAGGAAAAAATTATAAAAAAATTAATAAAAAAATTAAAATTAATACTTACACAAAACAGCAAATTGTAAAAAAAAACCATAGGTTAGAAACTCGATATAGAAAGGAATTAGCATTTAAAAAACCTATGAAATTCACTGAAAAAAACATAGGTTTCACACCAGTTATAGTTAGGAATTAGCATTTAAAGAACCTGTTAAATTCACTGAAAAAACTATAGGTTTCACAATAGTTTTAGTTAGCTGGAAATTTTACTGACATAAAACCATTGAAATTCCCTCGTTATAGCTAGTTGGACTCACTATAACTTGCACACCTGCAATGCACTGCTGATGACGTCACATATTACATCACTCATGACATGGTCAGTGACATCACTCACTCACTTGCTAAGAGTCCCCCGCACAAGAAGGGCCAACTGGGGAGACAAACGTTTCACTGTTGCCACAGCTAAATTGTGGAACACACTCCCTCTCCACATCAAATGTGCACCAACCCTGCTTAACTTCAGAAAAAAACTGAAAACTTGGTTGTTCCCAGCCTAATTCCCTCCCGTTTTGCCAGAGAGTTCTGCAACAATAGCGCCGAGACACCCTCGGGTATTTGCGCGCTCTAAAAATTGATAAAATAAATAAATAAATAAATGACACCATCCTTGTGACAGAGTGAGAGACCTCCTTTCAGTGTAATGTAAGCCTTGAAACACATATTCAAAAATAGTATTTAACATTTTCAAAAAAATGTAGATACCCATACCAGTTACAACAAACAATTCAGTAATTCCACCATCTATATACACATGCACTCATTCACCAACAGTTCTATATAGTCACTCATACATATACTCACTCATTATATTCACACATGCAAAAAAACTATTGGACATCCATTTATTTGCATATACAGCAATACACACTCTACCACTTTACTTCTAAGAAAACTTACACATACTTACTCTCTTAAACAATCACTTATAGAAACACATACTTATTTAAACAGGAACTCTTACAATCTCTCACTCTCACATATACTCACTTATATACATCAATACTCACATATACTAGATTAAAACATATGTCGTAACTGAAAAAGACAATAGTAAGACAGTCGTTTACTCACTAACATACACATATACACACTCATCCATCAATACAGTTTTGTACATATGCTGTCTTCAAAACACATACAAACAGTGAGTCAGTCACCAACCCATACAGCCACTTATACTCAAAGTGAAACACTGATACATGCATTTCAATATTTAAAATTTACTTGCTAATATATGTATTCACTAAGATACACTTAATAAGGCAGTTAACCAATCAATTCTTATATTAACAAACATCCATTTACACACTTATTTAACCATTTATTCTTCCATCGTCCTTTACAAATACATGTATAAAACATATATGTTTTTCAGAAAGACACACATTCACTGGATGGTGTCATCAGTGAAGTCATGAGTGATGTCACTGACCATGTCATGAGTGATGTAATCTGTGACGTCATCAGCAGTGCATTGCAGGTGCGCAAGTTATAGTGAGTCCAACTAACTATAACGTGGGAATTTCAATGGTTTTATGTCAGTAAAATTTCCAGCTAACTATAACTGGTGTGAAACCTATGTTTTTTTCAGTGAATTTAATATGTGTTTTAAATGCTAATAATTTCCAAGCTTTATTTAACAAAACCATGAAAACAGCCCGACTGGTTTCTGTCCCTTACGCGTTTCGCTGCGCATGCAGCTTAATCATAAGGGGAGGGGGGATGACAAAGTCCGGATGCAAACTCCACTTCATTTTCCCTCAGTGGCATTCACTCTCCAGTGAGTGGTATGCCGGGAGTTGAAGTCCGATTATGCCCTTCCAACAGGATCCGACATTTTTGTCAAAGTTTTATACACCCCAATTCATTTGCAATATTTACAGCCCTCCAGTGGGCTTCAAAGCTGTTTCCCTGGTTCGAATAGTATTCCTTCATGCTGGCAGGCTGAAAAGATTCCCAGCCTCATAGACCTGCTCCCAGTCTCAGGCGGTGCATCTCCCGCGGCCAGGGGCTGCCGCGAACAACTATTCCACCAGGTGTCCCAGGTTTCAGAAACTCCACTTCAAAGAAGGATGATTTCACCAACCTTTATTTAACAGAACCATGAAAACAGACCGACTGGTTTCTGTCCCTTACGCGTTTCGCTACGCATGCAGCTTAATCATGGGGGGAGGGTGATGACAAAGTCCGGATGCAAACTCCACTTCATTTTCCCTCAGTGGCATTCACTCTCCAGTGAGTGGTATGCCGGGAGTTGAAGTCCGATTATGCCATTCCAGTAGGATCAAAAATTTTTGTCAAAGTTTTATAGACCCAAATTCATTTGCAATATTTACAGCACTCCAGTTGTTTTCGAGGCTGTTTCCCTGGTTCGAATTGTATTCCTTCATGCTGGCAGGTTGAAAAGATTTCCAGCTTCACAGACCTCCTCCCAGTCTCAGGCGGTGCATCTCCCGTGGCTAGGGGCCGCCGCGAACAACTATTCCACCAGTTGACCCAGGTTTCAGAAACGCCACTCCAAAGAAGGATGATTTCACCAACCTTTATTTACCGTAACCACGAAAACAGCCTGACTGGTTTCTGTCCCTTACGCGTTTTGCTGCGCATGCATAGGGGGAGGGGGGTTAACAAAGTCCTGATGCAAACTCCACTTCATTTTCCCTCAGCGGCATTCACTCTCCAGTGAGTGGTATGCCGGGAGTGTAATGTCACATCCTGAAGGGCGTGCCAAGTTTATCAAATTAGGCATACAGGGTCTCTTCCTAAAACCCACTGGAGGGCTAGAAAAAAGTGTTCCTAAACGAAGTGCGGCGGACAAACCCACTGGAGGGTGTGATTGACAAAGGAAAACTACAGATCCCAGCGTGCATGAAAACCAATGATTACCATTATGGCAGGCACACCGGAGGACAATTAATTGATGTGAACGCCCAGGGGATATTTAGTGAGCTTTGTGAACTGTCCGCCTGACACGGCCTCTGAAGAGAAGCAACACTGCTTTGAAACGCGTCAGGCCAGGAACTGGAATGAGGGAAGAGAAAGTGTATGCCTCGAAATAAAATAGGTTTGTGAACCAACTTGGTGTGGAGTGTGGTCCTACATCTGGGGGACTTTGTGTGGCAAATACAAACGCAGCGCCACCAGCCGTGAGGAGGACACACCTCCTGTGAGCAACGAGGGTCCTGTGGAGGTGTAATGTCACATCCTGAAGGGCGTGCCAAGTTTATCAAATTAGGCATACAGGGTCTCTTCCTAAAGCCCACTGGAGGGTGATCCAGCGTCACTATAGAAATTCTGTCTCACATATACCACCATTCACTACCTAATACTCACTGTACTAATTAATACTAAGGCCCATACAACTAAGACAGAAAATCTTGGAGCTGAATCATGTGGCCTAATTAATCACACCAACTGAATACATTTATATACATTATTTACAGACTGCAGTAGAACATTCTAAACATAAGGAAAACATTTAATTAGACCACTATGGTCAATGGATATTTGCTAATGGTAACAACTAAACTAATCAAGACCAACTTGACGTTTTAAATCTTTTATTTTTAAATTTCAAAGTGAAGTTTCAGTTTTCAAATCTTTATTAATTCTTTATTAATAGCAAACATCTTTATTAAATCAGTATCATCAATAGGTTTATTGGCACAAAGGTCCGGCACATCAAAATTGCTCAAAACTGATGAATTAAAGCAAATAAACCCTAACTCCCTAAATTAAGCTTTCTGACCCTGAAAGAAAAAGACATTTAAAATTTGCTTTGCATTTGCCTTACCTGTCCAAGGAAAAATGGACAGCACTTCGCCCTCAGGAACAGTCAGCCCGGCTCCCCTCAAGAGGCTAGGTTCTTATACTTTTTCTGACCTACTAATCTAACTAAAAATGATATTTTTAATAAATCCAGCAACCCGCATCAATACTCCATGACATCATTATGTCATTGTCCATTAACATGAAGCGACACCGGCTTCCCTGTGTTCGCAACATTAAACCAAATGTTCACAGTTTCCTCCAGGATTCTAGCCAAACTGCCTCTACTCGCTTCCTTGGCCTTGACGTATTTACTATCGGAGCACATTTACACAAAGTCTTTTGTTTGAGCTTCAGTTCATTTCCAAGGAAATATTTTATTAAAAAGCTTCAATACTGCTGTGCTCAGCTCCTTTTAGTCAGGCCAACCAACTTCCATCAGAACTAGGCCTTAAGCCTTTCTCTCGAGCTAGTATTTAAACAAACACAAAAGAGTGATTAATTCAAGCAAAATAAACCCTTCTGTTACCCACCCTCCATTGCTAATATTTAACCCATTAATATATGTCACCTAGCAGAAGCGCACATATAAAACAGCACATTTAATATCTATAATTCTTCATAAAGTTCAGCTGAATTCTTCATATATCTGAAAGAGTAAAAAGATAGACGAACACAACATGGATAAACAGACACATCATAGACAAACACATAAGCACACATAATAAAAGCACATGCCACCAGCTGATCAGCCGCATTAATATTGACAAAGACAATAGGACGAACAAGACAATATTAGTTATGTGTTACCAAACAGACTCGCAAATGCAACATGAGCACATTAATATTAATCCCGCGTGTAATGTAAAGTAAAACTTTTAATCTAGAGTGATTAATACAACAAATCATGCAACAATTCATTAATTTATTAATTCATGTTACAGAGAATTAATTTCAGGAGCCAGAATAAAATAATTTCTGAAACTCGCTCCATCAACTCCCTCATCTGGTGATTTAAAAATCACTAAACAACACCCAAAATTTAGAAAATTTTGAACCCAATTTAGAGACGTCACATTTTGAGTTCTTTCAGTATTAATCTCCCTAAACCCCTGTTTCTGCTGTTTGCTCAACACTTTCAAACTGAGCCCTTCGCATCTCTTCTAACTCATATTCCTTTTCTTGTTCCTTTCTGAGTTTGTAAATCCTCCTCTTTTCTTTCTGATGCTTCTTTCTCTTGTGGATCATGCAACTAATTTTTAGCAGCAATATCACCATAATGATTACAATTACTGGATAGAGCACTTTGCCGATGATCGAGCCACCAATTTCTGAAAACCATTCTTTTACTGCCTCAATCCTTTTGCCTAATCGTTCAGTGAAGTTTTCTTCCTCCAGGGGTTCTATCTCCTCATGAAACTCTGTTATATTTTTAATAAGCGACTCTATATTCCGACTCTTGTCAGGAATATAAGTACAACAATGCTGGACATGTAAAACCCCACAGACTCCTCCCTCTTTTGCAAGCAGAATGTCTAATGCAAGACGATTCTGCATAACCATGCTCCTGGTAGCAACAAGTTCTGTATTGACTAATTGGAAACCACTTGCTGTATCTGTAGACAACCTATCTGCAATTGTGGAAACTTTTCTAATTTTACTTGAATTCATGGTAATTCCTACCATAGGAATGACAGCACCAAAGATGTCTCCCAGGACTTCTGTAAAACTTTCTCTTTTGTACCTATTCATGTGTTCACCAAATTCAAAGGTACCCTCTTCATTTCTGTCAACATGGAAAATTTTTGGAAAGACTAATCCAAGATAGCAAGTCCCATACCAATGGTCTGGGAGGCTAAAATATGCCTTATTACCACAAATAAAGTAAATTCCAGGAAAAAATGGATCTTTACCACCTTTAAATCCCCATCCCCCTATAATACGATAGGTATCCTCACATTGACTAGCACCAACAAAAAAGTTATCATATAATGTGTTATCTCTTCTAATGCAAAATTTACCACTAACTGGTTCATCTATATGAATAGCTGCATTTGTGTTAACCCCATTAAGCTTAGCATCTTCCATTTGCCAGTATTTAGACTTGGCATGTTTAAGCATCTCATTTCTTTTGTAAACAGCCCTTCTCTCCTCAACCATATTCAGGAAAGACTTTTCTTCTGCTCTCATTTTGCATGTTATATTATTTCTATAGGCATATTCATAGTTAAGTTCATTAGTTACTAAAAAGAATTCCCTCATCTGCTTCGCAGGCTTAACTTTGTTTAAGCTATTTACAACTTTGAGATTTGCAAAAACCTCATCAAAGTCTGAGTAATAATACTCCAAACGACCGGTTTGATAAAACAGACTAGCAATTACACTGCAAGTGATGCCATACGTGAGAGGTAACATGTTATAAGTAACCCCCTCTGAAACAGAAGCAGGCAGCTTCACACAAACATAGCAATTTTTTACATTCATCACCTTAACATATTCAGATAAAAGCCTAGAAAAAGAATTGCTATAAAAATCTCCAACAGATCTATCTTGATGGATCTCTGGATTATGCTCAATAACTCTGCTAGACTTGCCAGCATGTTTCTCATGTTTAGTCTCTACCTTACTTGTTATATTAGTCTTAGGTTTCTGTTTATCAATACCAAATGGGTACACTACAGCTAATATAAACCAGACTAAAATTAATAGAACCACACAAATTGAAGACATTTTGCAACATCTTCTCAAAATTGAACACCTTGAAGTATCTGAACTAGGCATTTTTAAAGAATAACAAAATTGAAAAACAAAAATTTTAAAATAATGTAAGTAATGTAAAACTAAAACTAAACTACTATAAAACTGAAACCAATCTATATTTCCCCCTTTTAATTTTTCTTTTTTTAATTTTTAAAGAACCCTAAAACAGCTTTTCCTTCGACCTTGCGTCACATGAACATGTGTTCTTCAGCTAAACACAATTTCTTCGACCTAAAGTCACCTAACACATTTTCTTCAGCCTTATGCCAGTAACTAAAACCCTTATCCAAAACTAAACAGCTTCAATCATTGTCACTAGCTTCTTCCAAATCCTCTTGACTACTGCTTCCAACCTCAACAATCGGTGGGAAAACGATGTATGTCCACTCTGGGGACTTTTACTTTTGATTTGGCTTTATTACTCTTTTTGTCTTACGAGAGATTACTTCTATTTTTTTATTCTTTTCGTCTTTCTTATCAGAGTCACCTCCCTGACTAGACACTTCGTTGATCTGTACTTTTGATTTCTTCACCAGTTTGAATTTCAAGTTATCTTCTGGCCAAATATCTCCTTTCCTCAAGATTTTCTTCTTTGGCACTTTTTCTTTACTTTCAGCTTTCAAAGCTCTTTTTCTGATCTTTCTTATTTCAGATTCTTCATCACTCTCATCTGTATCTGTTTCTGAGACTTCATATCTGTATTTAGGAACTTCTTTACTCGGCAGCTTCACTCCATTAGGAACATCATCCTTACAACTGGTACGTGGTAATTCTTCCTCTTCTTCTTCAGGGATCACCTTTATCTTCCCAGTTTCAGGCTTCTTGCTCCTATTCACAGAGCTACTTATTTGCCTTTCAATTCTCTCCTTGATTAGATTTCTGTCTTGCTCAGAGTTTTCTGCCTCTGAATCTCCTTTTTCTTTTTTTGAGATTCCTTTTCTAAAAAGTCTTCATCAACATCCTGATCTCCAGTTTCGATTCCCAGATCTTCTTCATTCAAGTTCTGATTATCATCTAGATTTTCCAGATGTTGATTTTCTTGCTGATCATCAGACTCTGGATCCTCAGGGTCTCCTTCTGAATCTGAATCAGTTGTTGTCTCACTTTCTTCATCTGAATTTTCAGGAGGTGGTACACAAATAGTATGGCTCACATGCACCCACCTTTTCAAAACTCTGCATTTAACTGCATTTGTTGTGACCAAAATGACTTGTTTTGCTTTTTGCTACCTTGGTACTAAACAATTTCTTCTTCGATGATCCTTGGTCCTCACCCAATCTCCAGGCAACAGATCATGAGCTTGTTCTTTCTCCTTAGTAATTACATCTGTTCCCACCTGATGAAATACAGAATTAACTACATCAGAAAGATTCTGACAGTATTCAATGATTGCACTATCATTAATACTCAATAGCTTGCCAACTGGAACAAATGCTTGCCTCATTACTCTACCCATTAGGATATCATGGGGACTAATGCCAGTATTTTTCTCTGGAGTACTTCTCAAAGACATTAGAACATGTGGAAGAGCATCTGTCCACTTTACTCCTGTGGCTAGACACATTTTTGAGATCCTGTTTTTGATAGTTCCATTTATGTGCTCAACAACACCTGATGCCTCTGGTCCGTATGCACAATGCAGTTTCTGCTCAATGTTTAAAGCCTCACAAACCAATTTCAGCAATCCGTTTTCAAAATGCGTTCTGCGATCACTTTCAATAGTTACCGGAAATCCGTACCTAGGTATGATCTCTCTCAAAAGCAATTTTCCCACAGAGACTGAATCATTATGACAAGTTGGGAAAGCTTCCACCCATCTTGAAAACAGACAAACAAACACGAGCACATACTTGAGCTTGTTGTGCTTCGGCATGTCAATGAAATCCATCTGTAATCTGGTAAATGGACCACCCTCCCGTCCTATGGTTCCCAAACTAACAACAGTTTTCCTATTCAGAATCATTTGTTGACAGGTCAAACATCTTTGGCAAAGTGACTCTGCTATGAGTCGGAATTTTGGACTGAACCATGTTTCTCTGAATAGTCTGATCATTGAATCTCTTCCTAAATGCCCTGGACCATGGTACATCCGTGCCATGTCAGCTATCATACAGTTCGGCATTACTGATCTGCCATATTTGTAGACCCAAACTCCATCTTCCTCTTGCTGTCTGCACTCTGCTTTTAACCATGTGTTTTTCTCTTCTTCTGCCTCATCTTGCAATTCTTTTACTCCCTGCCATGTTTCAACTACAGAAATTAGCATGAGAGAATTCAACATGTGACTTTTGTCTTTTTCCCGATTGATTGAATAATTGTTCTTTGCGCAGTACCTTTCAATCTCATCTGCGTAAGCGTTACTTTAGTGATGTAATCTTCACTTTTTTATGAGCTGCACACTTTACAACAGCAATTTGTTCTGGTAACTGAAAGCCATCGATCAATCTTTTGATCAATTTTGCATTTCTGATTGGCGAACCCGCAGAGGTCAAATAGCCTCTTTGAGACCAGAGCTGTCCATAGTCATGAACTACGCCATATGTGATGTAGTCAATTTATCACATCATGTTCGAATTAGTTTCCACAACATCACTGCATTTCAAAAGCTGTACTACTACAGGATATATATAACCACTCACCCATTAGTTGTGGTGATGGCGCTTCACCCCACCTGGCTGCAACTCAGGTTTAGAGGAGAACCGCTCTAGATTAAAAGTAGAGAGACGTTCAGAGGCTTTATTATTGTTTTAAATAGCGAGAATAGGAGCGAAGACACTACCCATACTGGTCCCAGATGTCCACTCAAAGAACTTGGAGGAGCAACTTCGAGAAAAGAAATAATCCGAAAAAGATATTTCGCCAGTCTAAAAAACGGGCATCCAACAACAACCGAGATGCCCTTCTCGAAGCGAGTACTCCAAAAGAAAAATCTAACCGTATCACGTTTGTGAAAACTTTCAATACAAGAGCTAACCGGGTTCAAAAAATAATCCGAAAACACTGGTCGATATTGAATACAGGTGGTGATGACATTCCCCTGCCCCTGTTTGCATTCAAGAGAGGACAGAGCCTGAGGGACCAATTGGTCCATATAATACCAAAAAATAAAGAACCTAGAAGAGTGGGTACCCTGTGGGACCTACCGCCAGTGCAAGGCCATCATCCTTGTGGGACATGTTCAGTAAATGTAAATGTAAATGTATTGCGACTATATCTAGCGCACGTATCAACCGAAGACATCAAGGCGCTTGCCTTGGGAACCCGTCCTGGCTTTTTCCCTGTGAGATAACCCCCAACTGGGCATCCCCAAGATGAAAGCCAGGCATCCCACAGCGGGTAGGCCGCCGTAGTGGAGATTAAGCAAGCTATTGCCCAGAGTTGCAGCGTGGGACCCCATGATTAGAGTAGGCACCGAGGCGAGAATTATCGAGTCCGTGGACATTTTTGGGCTCAGGACCCTGCCGCGTCGGGAATTGAACCCTGGTCCCGGGCCAGACCTCTGCATCAGGGTCTGCCACTCTAATCAGTGAGCCACACTCCTCCACAGTATGCCCACAAACACGCAAATGACTAACTGTGGATATAGGTACCACCAGACCCTGGCAAAAACGCAGATTTACGAACTGCAACAGTGAAAACCTAATTTATTTCATAACATGTCCATGTGAGAAACGATACGTGGGCATGACAACAAGGAAAATAAGAACAAGAATATTGGAACATAAAAGCACGGTACGCTGCCGCAAACAGGCGACCAGATTGACATCACATTTCCTTGAGGTCGGACATGGTCGCAATGATTTTTTCTGGACTGTTCTTGAACAGACTCTGTTACCAGAACTCTGCCCTGATGTTGGCAAATTTCTGTTCAAGAAAGAACAAAAAAAGGTCTACAAGTTAAACAGCGGCAAAGAGGGACTTAACAAACCAATACCCTGGATGTCCCTTTGAGCGTCCAGTTCTCTTTGTACCTGAAGACCTAGTGTGATATACATTGTTGTTCTATGGGGGCCGTAAAATTTCAGATCAGACCGTGATTGGGAATATGACCCCCACGATGCCCTAACAATATTTAAGTGAACTTTCATGTAATGACATACTGCTGGGTCACTGGATAAATACCACCTATAATAAAATGTCCAAACGGTAGTGAACTAATGCCATTACTACAGGGATTTACTTCCAATGACGTGCTACTGGATAAATACCGTCCACAATAATATGCCCAAACGGTAGTAAAATAATGCCCACATAATAAGGATTGAATTCTAACGTCTTGCCATTGCGCTTTCCAATCAATTAGACTGCCGGAGTAAACATATTTAAGAGGCATGTTTTTTGCAAACCAAGCATGGTGTAGACGCTGGCAGACATGATTTTGACAGGCATTTTTTTGCAAAATCAAGCATTGTGTAGACTCTGGCACACGTGATTTGATATTTTTCCACATGGCAATGAAACGTGAAAATATAAAAAGTGTTACCAGATTAACAAAGCATCTTTTCAAACATTGTAATTGGTTCCCTGGGTGAGATAAGTTATGTTTATAGTCTCTGCTAACAACCAAGTACTTTTCCTAGCATGGTGTAGGGTCATTTGACTGTCGGCTAAATGCATTGATTTTTGCAGTGCTGAATTAACTAAATTTCGTTATTAACATCGCTCTTGTTGGGATGTAATTACATCTTCCCTTCATCCCTAGGTCGATTTATTAAATCTTATTTAATCTCTACACTAAGAAGGTAAATAACGTTACTTTCTTTACCAAAACTACATTTCCCATCATGCCTGAGGGTCTCGGGACCAAGTGTGACGTGCACCGGTCCACTCGGGATCATAAATGGTGCCTGCCGGCCATCCGGTGCCTCCCCAGACAGCGCAGACGCTAGTCCGGAGACACCGACGCAAAGGTAGGTGCCGGGATTGAGATTTTCCTCCATGTGGTGTCACTGAGCGTGGTTCAAATGTTAAGCAAAGAGACGGCTTGTGGCGGTTTCGTATCACTGTTGCCATGCCACAATAACATTAATTTGTATATCCCACTTGGTTTTGCTAATGTATAATAACGGGGTAGACTTGGATTGAAGTGAAAACTAACGATTGCGAGTGGCGGGTACTACATCGCCATAATGACATTGACTCTATCGTCCCGCTGAAAACGGGTAACGATAAAATGAAAAAGTATGTTCCAAGTGTAATACATTTCAGTAACGTTATAAAAAGCAGCTTGATAACACTAATGGGTAAAACAAACGGCAACCGATTTCCGGTCAAGCACGCATGATTTTGCCCACAAGCAGGGCCGAAGTTGCCACTCATTCATTTTTAAGCGAGGATGAAGACTAAGAATCCATAGTGTTTACAAACGTGGGTCGTAGAAATACTAACTAGAAATGGGTTAGACCAAACTCTATTGTTCCGTTTTGGTTTGGTGAACAAAAATGCAAAGTGTCCCCACAAGCAGTGTTATACAGTAGAGCACCTGATTTGTATAACACCATTATATGATAAACGACGTATAGAGTATATAGTTATTATAGATTGGTCAATAGAGTGGTTGAGTCCTACTCTTAAATCTGCGACTCATTTTTAAATACAATAATAAAGCCTCTGAACGTCTCTCTACTTTTAATCTAGAGCGGAGCTCCTCTAAACCTGAGCTGCAGCCAGGTGGGGTGAAGCACCATCACCACAACTAATGGGTGAGTGGTTATATATATCCTGTAGTAGTACAACTTTTGACATGCAGTGATGTTGTGGAAACAAATTCCAACATGATGTGATAAATTGACTACATCAATGTATTGTGAATGTGACATAATTGTGTCAATTTTTATCTTATTTTTTATGTTTCTCCTGTGGATGTTGTGCCTTCAATACGATGTGGTGATAGTATGTGGTGGAGTACATAACCTCCAGGTGATATCTTTTTAAATTGCACATTATATAAGCAGTAGTTATCATCGGGTCCTGAAGAAAGCATTGGTACTTTTCCACTTGAATGCTGAAACAAGTCGACCATTATTGCTCACAGATATTTTGTTAAATCTGTTTTTTCACTTCATTTTAAGAATTGGAAAATTGAGAGATAATATTAAATTCTAATATCTACTCAGTTTATCTAATTTTATCCCTTTTCTCACTGATTACTTTTCACTCACATTTTTGAACTGCTTATTCAGTGGCCACACAAATTCAGTTACAACTCAAGTCACATCCACAGAATCAAGCACCACATAACTTGCAACATACAATTTGTGGTTTACATCCTGGAATGCCCTTGTGGCATTATCTATGTAGGAAGCACCGTTCGCAACCTCAAGACCAGGATCCAAGAACACAGTAGTGTTCTTATTAACAACGACAACAGGTACCCCATGACAGAGCATTACCGCATTACACATAAGGAACTCATTAAATTCAGCTTTTTTGGGATTGATCATATCCTACCCAGCAACAGGGGGGGCATAGGGAACTGTCACTCAGAAGAGCAGAGGCCAAGTGGATATGCAGGCTTGATGCGGCCAAGAGAGGACACAACTCTGACCCAGAGTTTCACTACTTCCTATGATATTGGCTTTCAGAGCTTCTATCACCTTGCAGTCATGAGCCTGACTCATGCACTTTGCGTTACTGTCCACGTCACGTGGGGTAGCCCTCTAATACTGAGTATTTTATATGTACTAGCATAAGCACATGACCCCTGTCACATGCATTTTTACACCATGTACAATGCCACTGTGTGTTTGCCTGTTTGTCATTTTCTTGGACTCTGTTTGACCAAATGTTTCGTTCTTTTGGGCACTGGTTTGGCTTTATTTCCTTCCTAGCCTCGCGCAATATACATCCTTTACCTAGAGTCACCAGAATCCCCCCATCTGTGGGTAACAACAGGGCTGTTTGCACCCCCCCAGGGGGAGCAAGTAACTGACATAGTACCACCGTGACCCAGGCACCCACTTATTCGCCACGTACCTTATCTTATAACTCAACAGCATACCCACATGCAGTGGGTCGCCCTTTGCTGCATTTGCCCCTGCGCATTACACCCGAGCATCCCATGCACTCTCTAGTTCTGACTCCGCCCCACCGACTTTCGCCATACCGGAGACACAGATTTATCTGTGTCTCCCTATGCCACTTACAGACCTAGCTGTGCTTGCCGGCTTTATCCACTGTGACGTACACAAGCGCATGCTTGTGTTCTTCCCACTCTACTGCCCGGTATTTATTGGAATAGGTTGTCCACAGAGCCACCACTCTCAACACCGAAGAGAACGGCTCACAGCTCCACAATTCTCCTAGGTACGTGGCATACCAACCGATGTCCTGGTTTCAAGGCGGGATGGCTTCCCTGACTATGCGCTCATATTCACCTCTCCCAAGCGCATGGGCGGTTCATTTGCTGCTGCACTTACCAGCCTTTCTGTCCAAGCGATTCCATTCACCTCCCACAAGCGCTTGGTCTTTTTTATTTTTATTTTTATTTTATTTATTTTTCCGCTGCACTTTCAAGCCATTTATTCCATCCACATTCACCATCTCCCCGCGCCGGCTATCCGAACACCGGCGCGGTCACACACCGGGCCCGATTTTCAGGCGTTTACAGCGCGCATGTATTCCTACAACTGAGATATTTTTTCTCCGTTCCAGCACCTTGGCTCATTATATTTTACAAAAGGGCGCACCCCGTTTATTCACTGCCGCTTGGCCCTGATATTCACAGGTGCCAGTCCGTTCGAATGGTCTCAGACCCACTACAGGCATGATTCTCAGGCATCGCTCAGCGTGCTAGGTTTCGGACATCAGTGGCTTCTTTTCCCCTGACACAGAGTGCTAGTGTGTTCACACGGCCTCATACCCCCATAGGGCACGATTCTTAGGCATCGCCCCGTGTGCTTGGCTTCACACATTAGTGGCTTTATTTCCCCCGATACCAGCTCCCCAACACCGGACTCACTTCTCCCACTTAGTTTCACTTCACTTTCGTGATAGTCTGAATGCCTAACTTTTTCTCCTATCCTTCTTGCGCCTTCATGGCCCCACACGTGTTCTCGAGTTAAGTTACATTACTTCCTGCACTTGGCAAGCAACTTTTATGCACTGACTCGACCTTGGATTCACCTTACTCACATGAGGACCACTTCTCGGCCACCGACTCATGCCCCACAGCAGAGACCCATCTCCGCTAGTCCCAAATGTGCCCTGCGTCCCACCAGTGCACATGGCCTACATAGCCTTCCCATGTCTAGTCCCACACTGTTTACTAGACAACATACTGCTGCTCCCTGCACTTGACTATCCCCAGGCATCCTCATTACCCCTGGTGTGCTGCAAATTATTGCATATACCACCCTGCTAGTTAGTCCCTGCGCTTACTGAGATCCTTCTTTCCTACAGATTCAGCGTACACCAGCCCTTATCAAGTTGGCCCGTGCAGCTCGGAATACAATGATAGAGCGAGGGTTCACCTGCTCAGGATTTTACCATACTCACCTGGGCCCATAAACACATATACACTTTGAACAGGTAAACCTACGCTTTAAACCAGTGAATACCTATACCTTGACTTACCAATCCTTGTCACTGGTACCTAAAGTTCTAAGGGATCAAGGGAGTTAGCAAGAAAATAGGTAGTAAATAAACATTTGCACTCATAAATAATCACAGACTCGGGAAAGATTTAGATGCTTTATCTAAATATTTTCTTAAATGTTAGAGTCCATACTAAATCAATCAGAACTTGATCAATTTGAAAGACTAGAATCAAAGTAAAATGATGCAGAAATATTATGAGATTTTCTTTAAGCATTGAAACATAGGAAGGGTAAGAAGAAGGAACCAGCATAATGACATACCCTTACAACTTTTATAATTACCTAGAATGCTGTGAAGACCAACCCTGGCCCGGGCTGGGATCAAGGACAGGACCCCCGATAGTGCAGGTGCCAACAGGATAGAACAGGTGCAAACCAGAATCAGGATAGTACGGACGAAATTGGATAAGGACAGGACCACCACAGGTCAGGACCGGCACCCACAGCTAAAGTGCAACAACAGCGTCACACTCCTCTCTGCAGCTAACAGTCGCACCCCAATTGGGTTATCGAACTCCTTCCAGAACCCCGATTGGGTTATCGAATCTTCTGACAGAGTGCTCCGCCAGCACAATCTAACTAGCTAAGCCTACTTTAGTTATACCATTTTCCAGGGCAGAGTACCAACCCCCAATGTTGCCAATATCTGAATTCCCTCAATTTGATTGGTCAAAAGATGAGCAGAGGTCATCACACCATACCAGTTATGAGGTCATGCTATTCAATATTCAGATCCATGTTCCCGCCCCATATTTTATTTTCCCATGCACTTTTATTCCACCCAACAATGGATGTTCCAATAGTAATACAATGTATAATTTTACATCCTCTTGGAAGTTCAGGAGGTCGAGTTCCCAGGAACATCTTCTAGCAAGTCAAGAGTTGGCAGGAATTCAATGCCATGGCTTGTAGACTTGGGTGAATTTGGCGCATGGCCAGTTTCAGGCCCCAAGATGGAACATCATTATACTCGATTGGTCAGAACACGGGCTAATAACAAAGTCAAAGAGAAACAGTTTTATAAACTTTTATAAACGAAAGCACTGTATACCACTTAACTCTACTCGATTCCCATTACTTTATTTTAACTTCAGCATTAAGGATAATGCAGAATGAACAAAAAAAAGCAGCAATGCAAGCATTAGCGCATGAGAACGCAGAGCAGCCATCTTTAGTGCTAGTGCGCATAAACAAAGTTTTCCCACCAAGCAGCAAGTACATCATGTCACGTGAGTGTGACAGACACATGCGCAGAAAAGTTCCCGCGTTACGGCGGCGATTTTAATGCATTTGAGTTACGGTTAGTAAAAGCACATTGAAAAGCTTCCCCTAGATACTAGAAATGTTGTGTGGTGCATTGTTAGTAAGACGAGACATGTTGGTTAATACATTACTTTGAGAGGGTTGAGTCCAAGCAAGTCGCTTTACGTGCGAAAAATTGCTCCATCAACAACTTCCACCTTCATTTCCTCACCAGGGAACTTGGACACATGGTACTTGTGTGTTCCTCCAGATACTGTTTATTCATGCATATTAGATGCCTGTTTATTTCTCATTTTCCACTTCATGCAGATCTTGCAACAAGACCAACTTTTGTGCCGGCATGGGGTGTCCACAACTCCCCTCCAAAAGACCCTTCATGTGCAATTTAACCGTCCCATGCACTCTCTACAGTTGCATATCATACTTAGTAGGCAGTAGCCCTTCAGTTAGATTTAGTGCATGACAGCACTCCATGTGGTCTCGGTATCAGTATACACACAGTGGTCTCACTGCACTATGTGTATGTTCTAGTTTTAATTTTACTGTTGCTAGTTTCCCCTCAGGGACATTTTAATATCACCTGTTATTCATGTGCAACATCTGTTCTCCACTAGGCAACAGTTGTAGATTCCTAGGTCTTTTTGCGCTCATGTGATGTCATTTCAGATACTTTTTCACGTGAGACATCTGGCACCAGTTGCAGATTTCTATGTCTTTCGCACTCATGTGATGTAATTTCAGATAGTTTTCATGTGGCCATCATTTTGCCCATGGTCATTTGTTGTATTTCACGATTTCCAGATGTATTCCGAATAGGGTATAGACATTCGGATTGTATAACAGCACGGTCTTTCTGCTCCCCTAGCCCAATAGTTCCATTCGACCACACCCCTGTGTGTGGTTAGACAATTCTGCCAGTTATCATTTCTACAAAATTAATTCCCCCCCCACCCCATCTGTTACTCCTCCCCACTGCATCTCTGTTCAGTCTCCATAACCACCTCTGTGTCACGAAAATCCTGTGTCATGCACGTTTATATGTTCTTTTGTGCACATTTTTATGTTTTTGTTGTAACTTACAGCCCTGAAGAAGTTTATTCGCATGAACGAAACGCGTTGGCTGGCTTTTTTTGTGAAAATAAAGGATTATTTAAGATCTTAGTACCATATGACTAATTGATTCATTGACTGCCATTCATCCCAATATCGAGTGGTGCACCACTCCACAAATTTGGCAACATGTAATTATGTGTATTATGCCTCTGATGTTGACAAAGGACTGTAAAATGTTCTCAGATGGATTGTGGTAAAATCTGCAAGACAAAAGGTTTGTCACAAAAAGCTACTTGAAAAATATTGCCTGCCAGGTTAGCTGTGGTGGCATAACCAAATGCACATACACTCACCAGTTCCCCCCACCTTCTCTTACAAAACCCAGCAGTATTGCTATTCTGTTGTCAAGCTAAAACAGTGAGAAGGTTGTCAAAACCACCCCACTACCTGTCCACCTCTATGAAGTTTTCCCTCCTTCAAAATGATTTTATACAAATTTCTCAATATTTCTCTTCCAATTTTGTTTTGGGATTAATTTATCATATTAGATATTAAAGAAACTTTGATTAGCTAAAAATCGATATTTTTGACAACAATATGTATGCGTCACTATATTTTTAAATTGCTACTCGATATTTCTAATCTGATATTTGTCAGATACCGTTCTGCCAGGCCTGTCTCACTTGCATTGGCTGTAATTTGACGTTGACAGTTCAGAGAAGCCCAGGAATACTTACGAACAACCATCATGAGGGTTGTCCTGCAGAACAAATAAGTATTGGAGCGCATGTCCTGCTAGAAGATTGCAGGCATAAAGACAAGTAAGGGGTGAGTACAAGGACATGAGCCTACAATTATAAGTAAAATATGATAGAAATGGAGATACATTAAAAATGCCCTGATGGGTAGGTAAGACCCCAGGAAGTTTTCTTGTTCATATAGCATTGACCTACCCTTGAAAATAGGCTTTTCACAAAAAGTCTGGCTTCTTTCTCTTAGATGTATAGCAGGTGACAGGTCCAGCATAACAAGGTTATACACTGGCAGGGAGAGGATGAATCTAATTTTGACAGGCCAGCACATGAGCAATGTTGGGTGAGCTTTAGCAGTTACGATCCATTCAGAAAACATTCTTGTATAGGACTTTGTTGATGAAAGGGTGGAAAGAACATATAGATGGAGTTTAATAAAGATAGATTGCAGAGATCCCATTACATCTTGGGGCTCCCACCACTGGGAAACTAGAATGCTGACCGTAAATTGGAAAGCAACAGAGAAGAAATCTCTTTATTACCAAAGAAAGGACTGAGGCCTGGGATCCTGCCTTCCCTTCAACCCAGAGCTCAGGATGTTGTTATACAAAGATCAGGAAAAAGCTCCCCTGAAATCCAGTAAATCAGGGCCAACTTTAAATTGTGACAAGAAAACAGGGATAGGGAAGTCTGTCCTTAATCCCGACTACTGACATTTCGTGAGCGTTTAGAGCTTGCAAATAGAACAAACATATATTTTAGAAAAACTTTTGACTTAGAATTATTTTGACCTCTGCAAGAATGGGACACGTTGTGGCACTTCCAGAGTAATTGGCAACCTCAGCAAGCAAGATTTCCTGGTTTTGCTTGTGCATAGCATTTGTACCAAAGCTAGAAGCTTCAACGGGACCATACATTACAGTTATATAATCTGTCATTACTCTTGGCTTTCCCTGCTGAGGGATTTCGAGCTCAGAAATATAGCTATATTAAAAAATACAGCATAGAAGGGGTAAAGGTGGCATGGTAAATCCAGAAAGGAGATGACTGTTGTGAGAAGTTGGCCTGGTATATAATGCTCACTAATTCTTAGTGATCACTTTGTACCATGCCAAGCAACCCTTATGATGATGGTTGTAATTCAACCTTGTAGACCAGTTATCCTAGTGGTAACGTGGACAAAGCAGTCTTAGGCTAAACTCTGAAAGGCATGTGAAGCCAGCTGTTATACCATACACAACCCCCTTGAATACCAAATGAAAGGGACACCACACAGATATATATTGAAAATATATATCGGTCGCTCCCCCAGCACTCCACCCGCAAAACGGAAGCCTTCTCCTCGCTGCCTGCCTCGCTTGCCCTGATACCTGCTGCCTGCCGCCCTGTTACAGCGCTCATTCCTCAGCGCTTGGTATCGTTTTGTTTTGCTCGCATTGATTTAATCAAATTAATTACATAGCTGTTGTGCGCTTAGCATCGTCTTTGCTCGCATTGATTTAATCAAATTAATTACATAGCTGTTGTGCGCTTAGCATCGTTTTTACCCGCATTTCACTCTAATTGAATACATAGCTGATGAGCGCTTAGTCTCCTCTTTGCTCACACTGCCTCTTTGTGATTTACTGTATAGCGGCGGATGTAACTGTTAATGAAGTGTCTCTTTGGATACTTTATATCAAGATTTATTGACTGAAGCTCCGGCTGTGCCCCAGTTTCGATTTCTCACCGGGCGGCCATTTGAGTTTGTTTTTACTTTTAACGTGACACCTCCCAGACCCCGCCTCCCAGCTGACCCTCCCACACACTGTTACACTACACTCGCCCCGTCCTCTCTTTCCCTGTGACCGTCTGGATTCTCTCCATTACGGTCGCTCCCCCAGCACTCCACCCGCAAAACGGAAGCCTTCTCCTCGCTGCCTGCCTCGCTTACCCTGATACCTGCTGCCTGCCGCCCTGTTACAGCGCTCATTCCTCAGCGCTTGGCATCGTTTTGTTTTGCTTGCATTGATTTAATCAAATTAATTACATAGCTGTTGTGCGCTTAGCATCGTCTTTGCTCGCATTGATTTAATCAAATTAATTACATAGCTGTTGTGCGCTTAGCATCGTCTTTGCTCGCATTGATTTAATCAAATTAATTGCATAGCTGTTGTGTGCTTAGCATCGTTTTTACCCGCATTTCACTCTAATTGAATACATAGCTGATGAGCGCTTAGTCTCCTCTTTGCTCACACTGCCTCTTTGTGATTTACTGTATAGCGGCGGATGTAACTGTTAATGAAGCGTCTCTTTGGATACTTTATATCAAGATGTATTGACTGAAGCTCCGGCTGTGCCCCAGTTTCGATTTCTCACCGGGCGGCCATTTGAGTTTGTTTTTACTTTTAACGTGACTCCTCCCAGACCCCGCCTCCCAGCTGACCCTCCCACGCTCCGCCCCCTCCACCATCCATTTAAGGCCAATGCCCCCACGCGCAGCGTCCACGCGCTTTGGCCGCGCCGAAGGTGCGCCAAAGGTAAGCCCGTCTACGCCCGTCCGTGCCTGGACCGCGCCCAGCGCCATACCCCCTGGTCCTCGTAATGCCCACCCCTCCCGCATTACTTACAATGCCACCACCCTCCTAGCCCTTAACCCCGGCCGTTCCCCCAACTGCGTCCAAGCCGCTCCTGGACACACCCATGGACCTTTCTCTTGCAACTCCTGCAAGTTTGACGGCACCAAGAACAACTCCTCATCCACGAACACACAACAGATATCCGACCCCAACCACCTACAATGTATCCTGCTCAACACCCGCTCGATCCACAGGCACGCCATCGACCTTTGGAATCTACTAGACACCATCTCTCCGGACGTCGCCTTCCTAACAGAAACATGGATGAACGCCACATCAGCCCCAGACATCACCATCGCCATCCCGGAAGGCTTTAAGATCATTCGCAAGGACCGTACCGGCCAAACAGGAGGAGGCATCGCCATCGTCCATAAGAAATCCATCCGCATCTCAACCAGCTCTGACATCAATCTCGCCAACACTGAACACCTTCACTTCCAGATCCACATCGACCCCAAGACCACACTCAGAGGCACCCTCCTTTACAGGCCACCAGGACCCCGCGCACAATTTAGTGAAGACATCACGGACTTCATCACTCCACACGCGCTCCCCTCAGAGGATTACATCCTTTTGGGAGACCTCAACTTTCACCTTGAAAAGAACAACGACCGCAACACCACCACCCTTCTGGACAACCTCGCCAACCTCGGACTTAAACAACTTGTCACTACCCCCACCCACATCGCAGGTCACACACTCGACCCTATCTTCACCTCCAGCAAACATGTCTCCTTCAGCCACACCACAGCTCTCCTTTGGACTGACCACAGCTGCGTTCACTTTACCTACAACAAGTCAACATCCAACAACCACCCCAACCCACTCTGCGAAGAAACTGGAACAAAATCACCATCGACCAGATCTCCTCATCACTTCTTCAAAATCCCCCCGCCCACTCCTCAAACCCCGACCAGGCAGCCACTAACCTAACCCAATGGTTATCCAACAGCGCCGACATCCTAGCACCACTGAAAAAACGACATATCAAACTAGGCAACAAGAAGGGCTCCTGGTTCAACGATGATCTTAAGAAATCCAAGAAACTCTGTTGCTCCCTTGAGAAGGCCTGGAAAAAAGACCCAAACACAAGCACCAAGGACGTCTTCAAAAACGCCACCCGCATACACCACCAACTGATCCGGAATGCCAAGAAAGCCGCTTTCAAGGACCGACTAGATAGCAACGCCCACAACAGCAATAAATTATTCAACATCGTCAAGGAATTTACCAACCCCTCAGCCAACTCCAACGACATCACCCCCTCTCAAGGCCTCTGCGACTCCCTAGCCTCATTCTTCCACAACAAAATTGCAGACATCCACAACAGCTTCGACAACCGACCCGAAGACCAACCCACCCAACCCTCTGCAGGACCCCCACCCCCCTTGAACATCCTCAATGACTGGAACCCAATCTCCACTGAGGACACCATCCGTCTGATGAACTCTATCCACTCAGGATCCCCCACAGACCCATGCCCTCACCACATCTTTAACAAAGCAGACTCCATTATAGCACCGCACCTCCGAGACGTCATCAACTGCTCCCTCAACTCTGCAACCTTCCCGGAAAGTTGGAAACATGCCGAACTCAGCGCCCTCCTGAAGAAACCCACAGCTGACCCCACCGAACTAAAAAATTTCCGCCCTATCTCGCTCCTTCCATTCCCGGCCAAAGTCATCGAGAAAGCGGTCAACATCCAGCTCGCCGCCTTCCTCGAAACCAACAAATCCCTAGACTCCTCACAGTCCGGCTTCCGAGCCAAACACAGCACTGAAACCGCCCTCATCGCAGCAACAGACGACATTCGAACTCTACTGGACAATGGAGACACAGTCGCCCTCATCCTCCTCGACCTCTCCGCAGCCTTCGACACAGTCTGTCATAGCACCCTTTTACAACGCCTCAGAAACGTCGGAATCCAAGGAAATGCACTGGAATGTATCACCTCGTTCCTCACCGGAAGAACACAGAGAGTCCGCCTTCCACCATTCAAGTCAGAGGCCACTGAAGTCATCTGCGGCGTACCACAAGGATCTTCACTCAGCCCCACCCTCTTCAACGTATACATGAGCCCCCTCGCGGTCATCGCACGCCAACACAACCTCAACATCATCTCCTACGCCGATGACACTCAACTGATCCTATCACTCACCAGAGACCCTAACACTGCCAAAACCAACCTGCATGAAGGAATGAAAGAAGTAGCCAAATGAGTGAAGCACAGCCGTCTGAAACTGAACTCAGACAAAACAGAAGTCCTCATCCTAGGCACCTCCCCCTCCACCTGGGATGACTCTTGGTGGCCAGAGGCCCTTGGAAAAGCACCCATCCCGACGGACCACGCACGGAACCTGGGCGTCATCCTGGATTCCTCACTCTCGATGAACAGACAAGTCAACGCCGTTTCTTCATCTTGCTTCAACATTCTCCGCATGCTCAAAAAAACATTTCGCTGGATACCCACCGAAACTAGAAAAACGGTCACCCACGCACTGGTCACGAGCCGCCTAGACTACGGAAACACCCTATACGCCGGTACCACCGCAAAACTCCAGAAAAAACTCCAACGCATCCAGAACGCCTCAGCCAGGCTCATATTAGACATCCCGCGTAAAGAACACATCTCTGGTCACCTGAAAAACCCCCACTGGCTCCCCGTCAATAAGAGGATTACTTTCCGCCTCCTAACCCACGCACACAAAGCACTTTACGAAATTGGACCCGAATGCCTCAACACACGACTGTCCTTCTACACCCCCTCCCGCCAGCTACGATCCTCCAACCAAGCCCTTGCCACTGTACCTCGCATCAACAAAACCACCATGGGAGGTAGATCCTTCTCCTACCTGGCAGCTAAAACGTGGAACTCACTTCCCACTCACCTTCACCTTACTCAGAACCACCTAGCATTCAGAAAGCAACTTAAAACGTGGATATTCAACAAGTAATTCCCCACCCTTCTTTAAGCGCCTTGAGACCCTCTGGGTATGTAGCGCGCTATATAAATCTCTTGACTTGACTTGACTTGACTAAGTCGGGAAAGGCCCGTGGGACTCCGGTGCAGTGTTCAAAGTGCACGCACTTTCCAATGTAAAGTCTATGGTGCGTAAAAAGTACACAAAGTTAGTTTAAGGGCACTTCCGCTGAACCTAGAGGAACAAAACTTAAGACACAGACCCTAGAGGTGGGTACCAGTGTAGGGACACCGGCGTTGCAATGTTACCTCACCCACAGGAAGTGGGTGCACAGGGTCGAAGTGGCGTCGGGTTTTGACACGCAGGTTCTTGGCGCTTGAAGCTGAAGATGCTGCAGGCGATGTGAAGGAGAAGTGTCCGGTGGATCTGAAGTGGTGAAGACCTGAAAGCAGAGGGGACAATGTTCGAAAGTCACTGACCAGTGACCACCGTGGAACCAGATTGGAACCAGGCAAAGTCGGGTGCAAACAGGTGATGAGGTGTTGCTTCTCTCTGCAGCCACATGAACACAAAGAAGTCAAGGACGTCTAGGAGTCGATCACGAGCTGTCCCTCGAAGTTTCTAGCTGATAACGGTGTCGTCAACTCGATCGAAGCAAACAAGCCTTGGCTAATGCAAGCCACGGGGAAAGTGAAAAAGGCTTATTACTCGGACCAGCAAGGTCAGAGCGGGTACTCCTTTCTACAGGAGCGAGGGCAGGTCTGGAGCAACCAAACCCACAGTGTAAATCGTAGGTTTCATCGCCAAGATGGCCGCTGATCACGTGACAAGCGGCCGGGATGGCGAGTCGAGTGGCACAAAGCAAAAGGGCCCCACGCAGATCGTGGAGATGCTGGAGGGCTGATCTTTAGTGCAAATGCTGCTCGGTTGTGGGGCTTCTTAAACCCCAAAGCACAGAGTCGAGGGTGCCTCGGGTGCTGCGCAGTCAGCGTCTCAGGGGTCTTTCAAGATGTCCTCTCCCACGTCTCTCGGTGCCTCCACGGGTCCCTTCTTTGCAGGGACTGTGAATCGGGCTGGAACAAGTCTGGGAAGCTGAGTCTTGTCAGGCTCTGCACTCGGGCTCCGGCGGGAGGCGGCAGCAAAGCAGACGTCGAGGTGCTGAGTGATGCCTGTGTTCACAGGGTGGCCAGTGCAATGGCACTGCTCCCACTATTATTCCCAATCTGAGGGGTGGATCACCTACTAGGTCCCTCCCCTGGGTGGGAACAGGAAGGGGAGTGGTTACACCCCCTCTCCTTTGTCCAGCTCCTCGCCAGGACTGGGGCTGGAAAGCCCCAGAACCAGTTTGGGCTGGCTTATGCACAGGGACACCTTGTGTGCCCCAGGCATGTCTCAAGCTATTCAGCCCTGTCCTACCCAATACACAAAACCCTGTCTGGGGTGGTGCTCGCACCTCCCCAGGCAGGAAACCCTTTGTCCAGGCCCTCCTCGCTGGAAGGACTCCCAGCAGCAGGAGGTCAGACATGTGTCTGTGGTGGCAGCATCCATTTTGTGATGCTGAGGCTCTGGTTAACTTTAACCGGGGTTAAGGCTACACACATGTCGTGTCCCTCTAGAAGGGTGGAATGCTATCCCCGTCGACAGAACTGTCGAGGGGATAGTATTCCAATTCGTATGACACCTTACTCGACATGTTTTGATAAAGCCAAATCAAAGATAGCATATAACCGCGAGGATTATAATGCACTTAAGAGTATATGGTATGGCAATATCCCGGAACAGCTTAGGGAGTGGTTCCCGACAGCTGCAGACAGGCTCAGCTCACGCTAGAGCACCATCTCACATATTTCCAAGCACTCTGCCTCCAGGATTGATGAGGCCTTCCATAGGAGTGGCTGATAGGAACATATGTGTCCAGTTTAGGGTTAGATATAGGGATACTATATCTGAGCAAGAGGTGATTACACCAACTTACCCCAGCTGAGTGATCAGCCAGTTGTGTCAAATATGGAGGCCAGGCCAGGGGTGGCACAACACATGCTGCAGCCCCTGGTAGGCCTTGGCTACACCTATGCCCTGGGTACCTATGGTACACTGTTACAGGGGCCTATAAGGTGAACCAATTCCAATTGTGTTATGCACCTAGGGTACATGGAGTCCATTTTAAGGAGAGAGCAATCAGCCTGGGGCCCTGAATAGCAGGATCCCAGGCCAACTATGTCAAAAACCAGCTAAACACCACGCAAAAAGTTTGGGGGTAACCATAGTCAGATATCCACCTTCCTACAACTGTTGCTGTTAGTTTTTCATTTTGTCCTTCACATAGTGCTTTACACCAAATGCAAGGAATTAGGAGGAATTAAAATCAGTATACCATAACCCGTCGACCATTAGATATTGCTTTATCTCACTTACTGATTTTGATCTTAAGAAATGTAGCTAGGACAGAATCTAAAACTATTGATCAAAGTAAGCCACCTGAGCTTTGCCCCATTGGGATTGATCTAATTGTCCATATTGCATGGACTACTAGAGACTTTGGCGTTCCCAATTGTTTTGTACGGATTCAGTTTGCTTTTTCTTGAAAGGAATGCATAACTATTATTCCTCACTAGCTGTACCGTGCCACGTGTTGCTGTTGCTCAGTCTGGTTAAATGGAAGAGAAAGAAAAGAGTAAGCTCACGTTTCTAATATTTTTAATTTCACAATGCTTGTGGGCACACAATATGGTTTTGTGACTATTGTCATGTTCTGTATATATGAATACACGCTAATGTTGCAAAATGAAGCAACTCCTCCCCGCTCCCTCCACCCACTTCCCGGTTTGCCATCCTGACACCAACTGTCCATCCTATTATATGTAGACTATTGTCTCTATGTGTCCCTTGTAGTTGTTGCGCAGCAACTAAATCGATAGGGTCTGTTTGGCCTTTCGATTAAAAACATGAGCGTATTGGCCACACGTGTATTCAAATCCAACATTGTGTATATATAAACATGCGCTAATGTTGCAAAATGAACCAACTCCACCCTCTCCCTCCACCCACACCGGTCTGCCATCCTGACACCAACTGTCCATCCTAATATATGAAGACTATTGTCTCTATGCGTCCTTTCTTAATGTTGCAAAGTGAACCAACTCCACCCTTCTCCCTTCAACCACTTCCCGGTCTGCCATCCTGACACCAACTGTCCATCCTAATATATGTAGACTATTGTCTCTATGCGTCCCTTGTAGTTTTTGTGCAGCAACCAAATCGATAGGGTCTGTTCGGCCTTTCAATTTAAAACATGCGCGTATTGGACACACACGTATTCTAATCCCACATTGTGTATATATAAACATGAGCTTAATCGAATCGAACGTTGAGTCAAAATTTCAAATCAATTGGTGAAGAACTTTCAGAGATCTAAGATTTTGAGCAAACGAACATTGACATCTTTATGTGTCTGTTCGGGCTTTCGATTTAAAACACGCGCATATTCGACACGCGCGTATTGAAATCCAACGTTGTGTATATAAAAACACGTCGGTATTTGAATCCAACGTTGTGTCAAAATTTCAAAGCAATCGGTGAAGAACTTTCGGAGATTTGGACAAATGAACATTTAAATTTTAATATATAGAATATTATTAGTGTTGTCCTGGCCATTTAAATCATTACAGTTTAATTATCTCTTTGATTTTCTTTCTTTAACAGTTTTTTGTTATTGTTAAAATAGTTTACGCACAGTTTGTCTGAGAAAACCCTGCTAATTTGAGCCTCAGCCACCTGAGATAAGTCCAAGATTCCTCAGTGCCATCTGCCTTTTGCCTGCTGGGTACTGGATTCCACCCAAACCTCCTTACTTACTCTCCCAGTAAATAATCCGGTTCCTCTCAGAGAGGATAATATAATTTTTAATTGTAAATAAATGATGACTTTATTCTGTGACATAATAATCAATGATAGAATGTTTTAACATCTTGCTCTGTCTTTGACTTGGTATTCCTATATGTATCATTAAATTGGGCAGCGCCATGACCATCAGCATTTAATGGCAGAGTAACAATTAGACAAAATATTGGTTGTATGCTATTTTTGATGGCAGTTATCTTCTTGGCATAACATGCCATATAATGTGCATTTCTCTTGGCCCAGGTGGGCATTGCTTATGTTGCCGCGGAATGCTTAAGATGCCCACAGTGCCCGATTGCAAATGGTTTCCTGTTTTACCCATGGAACCCATACATATTTCCAAGGATGTTTGTTTTGTAGCACTGCTAACAGCATTATATTGGATGAACTATCTTTATTCCATTCTGCTCTGTATTTTAAACATGTCTAACATTTTGGCCAGTATGTGTAGAAAAATGTTATCCTCACCTTTAAAGCCAAATTTCCATCATTTCATGGTAAAAAAAATGTAACTAAACCCTACCCTGTTTAAAGGACTTAACTAGCTTGACATTCTCACTTGCTTAGTGCACAGGCATTCTCAACAATTATATTAATATGGCATTACTAAGGTCAATGTCCCTTACTCGTTTGAGGTGAGTATTGTCTGAAGTTGAAAATTATATCTTGAGTTCTTCTAAATTATCCAGTTCATTACCTGGGCCAGAAATCACAAAATTCCCTTTTTCAACATCCAGGTCGCATCAGGTTCACCAAACTACTGTTTTAGAAGTTAGGATGGATGGGGAGGGGGACTTTATGTAACTTCAGCCAGGGCTTGTTTGAATATCTGGTTACCACCTTTATTAAACATGAGACCAAGTAAGATCGACAAGCTCTTCAGGACTAGGGCTTGGCGTAATTTGCGAAGAAGCGCTACGAGTAGCTACGCAAAGTGCACTTCCCACTACGCGAGCTACGTGTAGCACTACGCGAACTGCGTAGTACCATGTTTGCACTGTGCAAGATGCTGTTTTCAATGATTGCACAGTGCGGACACGCATCCAGCACTGTGCAATCATTGAAAACGTCATCTTGTACAGTGCGAGCTGTGGTTTTCTGCCACTCGAGTAGATTTTTACTAGAGCGGCAGCTTTCTCAATGAGGACTGGTAGTTTCTCATTACGAGTGGTCGCGAGCATATGCGACCACTCTCAATAAGAAACCTTACCTCCCTGCGTTGAGAATCTCACCGGGAGGTTTATTTTCCACGTAGGCGATCGGTAACTTGATGTTGCTGATCGTGAACAAGGAAAAAGTCTCGCTGGGATGTCATTTTGCTTGCTCTCGGTTGCCAACTTGACGTTGAGGACCACGAACAAGCCAAACATTACAGCTGCACTGTGCTACGCGCGTTTGCACTGTGCTACGTATAGTTCCCGTAGTGCAAAGTAGCAGAAACTTCGCAAACTATGCGAGTGTAGCATAGTGCTTTGCCCAGGGTTAATCAGGACAGTTGAAAGGGTGGTGAATATGCCATTGTCAATGTTCCTTTTCTTCACTATAAAGGAGTGCACAAGGCTGAAGAAGGGAGAGGACATTGAAGCAAAAATGGAGTGGAAAGAAGGGAAGATGTTTAAATGGATGAAAGAGGTTTAGAAGAAAGGGAAAAAACAGCACCATATTCATGGGCACCCATTAGTGTGTAAGGCAGACACAATGCACCAACTAATAATGAAAGCAGATCTAAGAACCCTAATTAACGCTGAATGTGAAGCAGTCTTCAAGTGTTTATTGCAATTGTTATCTGAACTTGTGGTAGATGGCAAGTTGGTGCAATTCATCTCCTGCCTGGTGCAGGATGCATTGAATCCTCCCCATCCGCCGTGGTGGTTATTTGTAACATTCTATATATCACAGGTCTCCTTTCTTATAAATTCCAAATCACTTCACATTTTGGCTACCAACTGGAGTGCTATTCTTAATCTGGGCTGAATTGCTGCCAGAAGGAGGGAAAGTGTTAAAAAGAAATACGCTCAAAAGCACCAGAGAGTAAAGAGTGAAAATGGGACAAAGTACGAATATTCAATGGGTGTGTGGGAAAGGTGCAACACTCCCTGTAAGCAGGCCTGTCTAATAAAAGATATCACAATGTTTTTATTATCAGTATATGTCTATTAGAAGTGATATTAAACTTATAAGTCTCCCACTGACATGACAATTTGATAGCCTCAAAGATTCTCCCAATATGAAACTGATAAAAACGAACAGATGCCCAGATGATTTAGGGTAGGCAACTGAAACAGGGAATAGAGCCGGAGAATGGAAAAGCGAAGGCTGTAGTCAAAGTGAATATTAGCCAACTAAAAGTTGTCAAGATGCCAGCCCACTCACTTGACCATAGGGGAACATCTATGAAAACTAAGACTAAGCTGCCAATCCCCCTATACCCCACATACCTACACACAGAAGCTCAGAACTGTATGATGGCAGTAGACTCCATGGGAAATGGAGTTGGGATGAGAGAGAGAGAAAAGATATGGCTGTTGTCAGTGTGCTGTACTGCTTCTGCATGAGACTCGACCTTTCTCTCAGTTCTGCAGTGGAGGAGAGAGGGAGATATTGAGACTGTGTGTTTGCCTAGAGAGTCACTGTAAAGAGTGAATATGTAAGGAGTGAATATGAAAGGACATGAGGACTAATAACCTTAACCGCATAACCCTTACCTTTAACCACCTGAGTGTGCTCAAGTTGGATACATTTCTGCTCTGTCTTTGTGAAAGCCTCCTACTTTGATTGCTTCTTCGGGAGGACACCATTATAGGAGCATATCTCTAAAAGGTTTCTCTAGAAAGAATAAATGTAAATTAGGTTCACCAGACACGCAATAGAAATGACTGGGGACTGGACCCATTGCTATTCTGCTATATATAAGCCTTTCAACAAGTGTGAACATGCGTAACAATTAACATTCACAATGTTTGTCAAGAACATCCTAAATGGTCATTGACATCTCGTACCACCACACTGTTATCTGCAATAACATACACTTTCAATTAGCAACAAGAGTTTATATCTTTCAATTTGCACATAGTCTACTGTCTCTTTACTCATATTCTTAATACTTCAATCTTTGCTTGCTTGGCATGCTTTTGCAATCCTTCTAATTAGGGCGGTAACCCCAAACAATATGAGTCTTAACGCAGTAATTTATCTTACTGGGTTTCAAAGGTATTTCTCTTACATGTTGTCTTTCTTTCTTTCTTTTAGGTGTTCCTGAGTTAAAGCTCATGATGAAGGAGGAGGAGCCATGGTCTTGTGACAGTAACAGAACTGGAAGAGGAAAGTCAACATGGTTGTCAATTCTTGGAATCCTGCAAGATTTCGATCAGCATGAGACCCAGTATAGTTCTGAGCCCGGAAGGAGTCCTTTACCACGTGGGCACAGAAAGGCAAAAAACAATGGGGGAAAGCAAGATCAGAACACAAACCACATGGAAGGGCGCAGGATGGTCCAGTAAGTCATTAAAATCAAATCGTACCACCAATGTCAAGGCCAAATGAGACGAATACTAGGCCAGATGGGTGGGATACGAAGTGGGTGGTGATCACACCAGGGACACAGTCAGTGCAAGATTGGAAGAGTACTAGGTGAGATCAAAAGAGTACTATGTGGATGTTGAACACAGAAGGCAAACCTAACATGGATAACGATAATAGGGAACCAACAAATACACTTAGAAAAGTGGTCCAAGAGAAAGTATATCAATGTAGGGTCACCCCTGGAATCTAGATTAAATAGTTGGTTAATGATGTCCAACCAACACCACCAAGAAACAATTGACAATAGACTCATTCAAACATCTTTAACAATACATTTCTGTCTTCCAGTTCAACTATCTTTTCAAGTAGAGAGTATATATTGGTTAATCAACCTAAACCTGAAGATTATGTGGTCATTACACTAGTGATGACAACTCTCTTGTCAAACACAAGGAGATGATGGACAGAGCACTGAAACTTTTCAGACACTCATCCCCAGTCACAGATCTAGGTTGAATCCATCATCGTTCTTTAGCTCACAGTAGCACCCCAGTTCAGACACAGCTATATGCAAATGTGTCTTGACCCTGTGCCTCATGGGAATAGTCCAGCCTGAACTGCCAAGCCATGTCTTCCCTGGACTGGAAACAAGCATCCTGGGACCAGTTTTGGGCTAACAGCCCTCATAAGCCAGGCTTGATTGAATCCAGTGGCAAAGTGAGCAAGAGACACTCGTCTGGACATACTCTGCCAACTTAGAGTGAACAAAGCAAACACAATGAGGTGATGGACAAAGCACTGAAACTTTACAGATACTCACCTCCAGTCACAGATCTGGATTGAATACATCCTCGTTCTTTAGCTCACTTCACCACCCCAGCTCAGACAAAGCTATATGCAAATCAGTCTTGCTCCTGTGTCTCATGGGAACAGTCCAGCCCGAACTGCCAAGACATGTCTTCGCTTGATTGGAAACAAGCAATCAGGGACAAGTTTTGGGCTAACAGCCCTTATCATCCAGACTAGCTTGAATCCAGTGGCAAAGTGAGCAATAGACCCATGTCTGGGCATACCCTGCTTAGGGCGAACAAAGCAAACACAAGGAGATGATGGACGGAGCACTGAAACTTTTCAGACACTCAACCCCAGTCACAGATCTGGATTGAATCCATCATTGTTCTCCCTTCCCCACACCAGTTCAGAAACAGCTCTATGCAACTCAGTCTTGACCCGGAGCCTCATGGGAACAATTTACCCTGAAATGCCAAAACAATATATTTTCTTAATTTTTAAGTGCCCCAAACACCAAAGTCAAGTTTGGGGACAGAATGTGCATTTTAAAAGCAGTCCGGCAACACCAAGCTGCTTTTAAACTGATGTCAGGCATCAACAGTGCGCACATGCCCATGCAGAAAGAGCTGGCCGCTAAGCTGCATTGCCCTATTATATACTAGGGAATTAAGGGTAGTTGGAACTCCTCTGCCCTATTATGTACTAGGTCTTATAGAAGAGATTATGCCAATCATAGGAGAACACTAACCCATAGTGTACCCAAGTGTAGGTATGTGTTTTCACCGCAATCTAAGTGTCTTTTCAGCATTGCACTGTCCCTGAGCTAGGATAGGCAGAGCCCGGGGACCAATTCCCAAACCCCTGCTGTTCCTCATCCCCACCCAGTGCTGCCCTTCCAGACTTCCCCCAAAAATCAAGCTTCATGGTCCAACTTCAAAGTCTATGATGAACACTCAATCTCAAAAACTCTTTCCTCCTTAAGCCCCAACAATCACTTCAACGACCCTCTCCCTTCAAACTGCGTTGCCTCTGTTTCTCAGGCTATCATCCCCTCTTGGACGATTATAATCAACTCCTCTCTCCTACAGGGATCAATTCCTGACTCTCTCAAAGCCGGCCAGATGGTCCCCATTCTAAAAAAAAACACTTTAGATCCTGCCTCTCCTGACTATTACAGACCTATCTCTAACATCCCTCTCCTAGCTAAAGTGCTGGAAAAATGTGTACAGCAACAGTTAAGGCAACACATCTCCAGCTTCCATCTTCTAGATGACTTGCAATCTGGTTTCAGACCTGGGCACAGCACAAGAACCACACTCCTCCACATTGTCGATGATGCCCTTCAAGTCCTTGACCAAGGCAAAACCTGTCTCTTGATCCTTCTTAACCTTTCCTTGGCTTTTGACATGGTTAACCACGAAATCCTCCTGAATTGCCACAAACTTAGGATGGGCCAACATGGCACCGTTCAGGCTTGGTTCCGATCCTTCCTCCAGAACCGCTTGCAGAGAGTCCTGATCAACAGCAACCTATCCGCTTCCTCTCCGTTCACATGTTGGAGTCCCCCAGGGATCAACCTTATCCCTTACCCTTTTCAATCTCTACCTCGAACCGCTCGCAGAGGTGCTGCGGACTGCCAATATCTCCTACCACATGTATGCCGATGACACACAGCTCTACATCAATATCTCTTCTCCAGAGGATATCCGTTCCCTGAATGAGGCCTTATAACTAACTGTACACTGGCTCACATCCAACCAACTTAAACTCAAAGCAAAAAAAAAGAGTTCCTCCTAATCTCGCCACCCAATGCCAATACAGACATTCAAGTTTGGACCAAGGCTATCACAGTGCTAAACTACTCTCCTACCATTGTGGACTCTGCTAAATCCCTGAGAATTACCTTAGACGGCAACCTGAACATTCAGGGCCATATCAACGCGATGGCCAAAACCGCCAGATTTCACCTGAACTACCTACGAAACTTGAAACCTTTCCTTGACCCTCCTGAACTAAAATCAGCTATCCAGGCCTTAGTCATCTCTCGACTAGGATATGGTTGCTCCCAGTAGCGGTCGGCAGTAGGTGTTTCTATAGGGCGGTGACGTGGGCAGGAGGAGGGGCAGGGTGGGGGGAAATAATGCATGGATTACGGAGTTTTACAGGTAAGTAAACATTTAAATACATAAAACGAATTTCGTTGCGCACATTGCATCACATTTGGTGATGCAGTGTGCGCAACGAAATTCGTTTTATGTATTTAAATGTTTACTTACCTGTAAAACTCCGTAATCCATACATTATTTCCCCCCACCCTGCCCCTCCTCCTGCCCACGTCACCGCCCTATTGAAACACCTACTGCCGACCGCTACTGGTTGCTCCACTCTCGCGGGCCTACCAAAGATGTCTCTGGCACCCTTGAAAGCCTGCCTCAATGCCACCGCCAGACTTCTAACTGGCTCTAAGAAGTTTGACCACATCTCGCCCCGCCTTAAAGCTCTGAACTGGCTTCCTCTTGAGGCCAGAATCATATTCAAACTGGCTTGCATCAGCCACAAGGCTCTCTATTCCATGTGCCCTGCTTTTCTCGCACAGAAACTTGTATTATCCGGAGGAATTAGAAACTCCCGGTCCGCCAGAGCCCTCTTGCTCCAACCCGCTCGCTTCTAGAAAAAAAGAACATACAATCGGGCTTTCTTGGGGCTTCCCCAAGAATATGGAATTCACTCTCACCCGCCATTAGAAGGATACCGTCTCTAGCCCACTTCAAAAAAGAGACCGAATCTTTCCTAATGGGCAAATTCCTCTCCTAAAGCTCATGCTACAAGCACACCCTCAACCTGACTTTACCTATCATCATTGCACTATTCCTTGGCTGCCTTCCCCTATGTTACCCAACATGCACTTTGAACAATCCTTCTGGTTCATGAGACTGCTTTTCTAGTTTATTGCATTGTTTTTGCTCCTATCCCTTATAGTAGTCAAATATTATGATTGTTTTGTTTTACCATATACTGTTCCATTTTGATCCCTTATCCCTGGACTCTCCTCCCCCCTTTGTTTTGTATCCCACCTGATACTACTGTAAAGCGCTCTGATACCCTCACGGGTCTGGTTCGCGCTCTATAAAACACTAAATAAATAATAAATAAATAGTACCAGTCAGCAAAAAGTAAAATGGGGTGCCCAAGGCACAGGATGACTTTGTAGCATGCCCACTTTCACATTACCACCTTTCCGTATCTACATTAAATTGATACCTGTAAATTGATACTTGTATAGCGCACTAGTCACCCGCAAGGGTCTCAAGGCGCTTGTACGAATACCGCTGTGGAACCCATCCTGGCTTTCCCTGTGAGGCGTCCACTCCTGGGCACCCCCAAGGTGGAGGCCAGGCATCCTTAGCATTGTGGGGGCCGTTGTGGAGATTAAGCAAGCTATTGCCCAGAGTTGCAGAGTGGGACTCCATGATGGGAATAGGCACCGAGGCGAGAATTATCAGGTCCGTGGAATTTTGAGCCCAAGACCCGCCGAGGCAGGGAATTGAACCCTGGTCCCGGCTAGACCTCTGCATCAGGGTCTGCCGCTCTAATCATTGAGCCACACTTCTCCACGGCATATCCCAGGTCCCTATCACTATACCACCTCTCGTTAATAGCTACCTGAGGCCTTTATGAGATCTAATTAAGGACTTCACCCAACCATGCAGCAACTAAACCAATAGCATGCATTTAATCTTAAAGCATGAACTCCTATGGGGCCTAGACGTATCAGGACTCACATACTCACTCTGATCAGTTGACCAGTACATGATAAGCAAGCAAAAAAAAAAACTGACATACTAACACCAAGAAAATTGAAAAACCAATAAACCAATACTCTCTGAGCTTATATTAAATCAACAAAATGGTAAAACCTGGACTTGTTCATGGACTCCAACAGGTTGCTGGTCCCCCAAACGAGTCAAGTGACAGACAGACAGACTGTCTATACTATTCAAAATCTATGGGAAATCTTACAGCATGTAGGTTTCTTCCAGAAAGGTCAGGCGGTCTTCACGCTCATCATCAATTATCTTGACTATGCAAACAGCCTTTCCACTCTGAGTCCCCTAATTACGCTCCAAAGACTGGAAGCAATCTAAAGACCATTTTCAAAGCAACACCTTTATGCTCATTTATGAGGCCACACGTCATCAGCACTCTAATTGGTTCATTGTCAGATGTTAGGTTTTCAGTATTTTCTGCATCAGCGAGAGTGCCATGTACAGCCAAGGTACATCCTTTCACCAATTAAACTGCCAAGATATATACCGAAGTGAACCAAGATATATACCGACGTGAAACTTTCCCTATCAACATGCATTCCAGCTGGCCATAGCTCCATACAAGAAGAAATACATCTTTGGAACCTGAAGCAGCCACACTTTAAAACTTTCTCCTGGTAAAGACACACTCATTGATGATAACTTGAAATTCAGGAAGGCTGTCAAGACGTGACGCCGAGGAAATTGACCCAAGGACCCTCTAACCTGCGAGAGACCAGCGAGCAAGCCTACCTCGCCCCCTGCAAACTGCCGTGAATCCTGGTGCCTGCCTGTTTGCGTCCCCCTCCCGCCGCCGCAATTAAGATCGAGTACCGGCCGCCGAGCGGAGGGGGGCTCAGAACTACATCTCCCGCCAGGCTGTGCGGCCGGAGACGCCCAGCACATCGTGGCAGGCGGCGCATAAGACAAGCGTCACCCCGGTGGAGCGGGTGACCCCGAGGAAATTGACCCAAGGACCCTCTAACCTGCAAGAGACCCGCGAGCAAGCCTACCTCGCCCCCTGCAAACCGCCGTGAATCCTGGTGCCTGCCTGCTCGCGTCCCCCTCCCGCGGCCACAATTAAGATCGAGTAGCGGCCGCCGAGCGGAGGGGGGCTCAGAACTACATCTCCCGCCAGGCTGTGCGGCGGGAGACGCCCAGCACATCCAGAAGTGCTCCCAAACATTCTTGCAAATATATATCCCCCTCAGCGTAGATCCACAGAAATAGTTCCATTAACATTAGACTTCTTTTATGCAAAAAAAGGGAACTTATTAAACCCCACAGTGCTTAAAACAAAATGGAACCCTGTAGCAAAAAAAGGTAAACCGCTCGTTATAAGAAATAACTGGGGTGCACCGACAGAGAACAGATTCTCTGCCCTTTCTGGTCTCAATGAGTGTGATTGACTGAAAGGACGGATGAGTATAGCTAAGGATCATTCTGCAGGGACCCAAGAAAGGGGAATAGGTGTTGCCATGAAGTCTATTATAACAAAATCTAGCAACGAGGGGACATTTAGCTTTAGTGGGGATCATTCCAGTACTGTGGGGCACCTGACACCGATTCACCGCAGCATTGAATGCAGAGGGGAAACTAGCCCCCCATCCAATTTGATTAATACCCCGCATGCAACACCACTACATGGGAGGGATAGGCAGATAAAGAAAGGTCTTAAATTTCTTTCATGGAATCTGGCGGGAATCCATCATAAACTAGAGTCCCCTGAATGGTGTGAATTCATAGATAGCCATGATGTAATCATGTTCCAGGAGACTTGGGCAGTGACCCCCGTCTATCGGCAGGGCTTTTTAATTTTTTTTGTCCCTGCAAAAAAGAAGCCAAAAGGGCGGCCCTCAGGGGGTTTAATTATATGGGTACGCCAATCATTACAATGTTCCATTAAAGTGAGGCCAGTTAATAACTATGATTTACTCCCAATCGTGATATCATGGGCCGATGGTCAAGACATGGCCCTCTATAACATCTATGCCAGGGGAACTCAAAGCTACCAAGGTGGTAGTAGTATTAGATAACGACCTAGAGAATCTTCCACCGCATATCACCATTCTGGTGGGGGGAGATATGAATACTACATTTGAACCACTAGGCAATGAGGATAATGAAATGTCCCTAGAGGAAGATATTAAATGGGGAGTCCCTCAATTGGATTTACCTGTGATAAAGAAATGGACTGAGGTGGCTATACAAGTCAAGAGTATGTGCTTGGCTAGGGGGCTGAGGGCAGTAAACGGCCGCACCCCCTTAGATCTACAGGGTATGCACACCTTTGACAATACAAGGTCAAGTAGTCGGATAGACTACATCCTTGTAGATGTCAGAGTTTGGAACAAGATAATAGACATGAAAGTGACGTCTAGATTGGAGAGCGACCACAACCCATTGTGCTTGCTCTTTAAATTGGACCAAAGTGAAAGCTCACCTAACCAGGAAGGGGGTGTCATGCCGCTAGATGTTATCCCAACCAACAACCTCCAACATATTAAATGGGCAACACTGATGGATACGCCAGGGGATATGCAGGATTTACTGGAGACTGTAGGAAAAGAGGTCAGCAGACTGCAGGTTCACTGTAATGAACTAAATTTTAACAAATTAATTGAAGAGTCACATTGTAAGTTTTTTGTTAAGTTACAGGGGTATTTCCTAAAAAAGGCACATAAGGGGAAAGGTGCTGGCCCCCAGAGACATCGAGGATGGTATGACCTTTCTTGTAGAAAGGCACAGCAGAACCTTAGCCTAGCGCTGAGGACCAAAGAAGGTGTGCTGAAGGCCAGGGATGATTATAGGAAAGCTCAAGCTAGGGCAAAAAGGTTGTGGGATGAGAATCAATGGTTAGACCTTAAAAAAGCCTGTGCAGCTAAACAACAGAAAGAGTTTTGGGCCATTTTAAAATGGGGCAGAGTGTCCGAAAAATCACGTTGCAAAGGAAGCATGGGTGGATTTTTTTAAACCACAATATGCTGATAATTTGACCTTGATACCCCATACGTTCCCCAAAATGGTCTTTTATAGCCATGAAATATTCTCTTTGAAAGATGTAGATGTAGCATTGGACGGGGTGACCAGAGGCAGGGCTCCAGGTATTGATGGAATACCGGCAGATGTATTTTTATCTGACCGGGCTAACTGGTGCCAATACTTCGTATGGCTCAGAATTCTATCGCACAAGGAGCCATGATACCATCTTCATGGAAGGGTGCGGAGATTATTCCTGTTTTCAAAAAAGGGGATAAGGCTTTACCAAGTAATTATTGGCCCATCAGCCTTATCGATTCAGCGCAAAAACTGATGGGTAGAATGATACAGAACAAAATACAAGCCTGGATAGATGATAAGGATATCCTTTCCCCGTACCAAGCCGGCTTCCGACCCTTAACCAGCTCCGTTGACCAGGTATTCCATTTCTTAACTCTTTACTGGAAAAACGTGTCTTTGACAAATGGCCCAATATATGCTGTCTTCGTAGACCTGAAGGCAGCATTTGATTTAGTACCCAGACAAAAACTATGAATTGTTTTGAGTGATCTTGGCATCAGCCCCGAGCTATTGACCCTGCTCGTGCGCATGCACGAAAATAACTACGCAAGAATTAGGTGGGGAGCACAGGGAGACGTCACAGATTCCTTACCCGTGGAGCGTGGAGTAAGGCAGGGATGTGTCCTGGCCCCCGCCCTATTCTCTCTCTACATTAATGGCGTAGTAGACTTTTTAAAGAAAGATCCAACAGATGGTCCATTGCTAGATGGGGAGCGGGTTCCAGTATTAATGTTTGCTGATGACACTTTGCTGGTCTCACGAACCCCTAGTGGCTTACAAAAGACAATTGATGCCATTGGAGAATTCTGTCGGACTCTGGGTTTGGAGCTAAATACTACAAAGACTAAGTTCATGAATTTGAATCCCGCTAAGCAATTCAAGGGAAAAATATATTTTAACGGGTGTTCTTTGGAAGAAGTGAACGCTTTTACCTACCTTGGCATTTCTCTGCAGGGTAACATGAATTGGAAATCTCACATGGATCTTGTGGTCTTAAAGTTCCACCAGCTGGCTGGGGCCATTGCACAGAAATATAAATCCTCATTAACAAAACCTATTCAGCCTATAATGGAGATTTATAGTATGAAAGTGCTGGGCGCCTGTCTTTATGGATCAGAGCTATGGGGCTTCACCAATCTGAGCGCTTTGACTATAGCAGAGAACAAATTTCTTCGCCGGTTGGTTGGTGTCCCACAGAGTACTCCATCGATTCCGCTCCTTTACGATCTCGGGAGGAAAAAGATCGAGGATATGGCTCGATTGCGCCCACTTCTATACTGGAGGCGCATAAAGACCACGCCAGAACTGAGTCACTACACAACAGATCTTATGGACGTTATTAATTCTGACCGGTTCCATAAAATAGCTTGGCTCAATGAAATCAGGAACTTGCTTCAAAAGCTGCATCTAGACCACTTATGGACTGCCACTGACCCCAATGCCTTTCCACCTAAGGCGATGCTGAAAAAAATGTATTGGGACAAGGTATGTCATTCTGTTCTTATTTCCAATCCTCCGTCTATGATGGTATCCCAGTACCTGGAGACCAAAATAACCCCAAAATATGAACAGTACTGGGATTTGATCACAAAACCCATGGACAGAAAGCTGTATTTCCAGTTTAGAGTTGGTTCCCTGCTTTTACTTTTAAATGGTCATCAGGCAATGTAAATACATGTTGTTACTGCCAGGAACATGTTGAAGATATCCCACATTTTCTGTTCGTTTGCCCACTATATGCTGCCCCAAGAAGTAGATGGAACCTGGGTGTAAGAAAGTACCTAGAAGCACTGAGAATATTAAGATCAAATTGTGCTCCCAATCTTGCAATCTCTTTGGCCAAATACTTGGGATGGGCCTGGATAATTCGAAGGCGCACTCTAACTGCAATTGACTAATTACGATGAATAATACTCACTCTAGGATCAGCCCCATTTCTTACGAACTAGGTATTGTGACTCTGATTTTCCTTTTTAAATGTATGTATTTTTTAAAACTGTAAGTATTCGCCAGCATTTTTCGCATCTGATTGTATTTAATGTGTATTTTAGGTCGATCTTAGATTTAGCATAGTATTTATATTTATTTAGGATAGGGGAAAATGCTTTCATGACAATGCTGTTGAATAAAGTATTGAAACTTGACTTGACTCTTCAGCAGTCAGAACCATTTACCAAATCTTAAAGGGAATAGCTGATGCAGAACTCAGGATGATACCCGCTTGAAACTAGAATGAATCACACTAGGAATGATGGGTGCAGCCGCATCTAGAGTTATCTCTCACTTTCTCATACTCCAGTGCATAAATAAACACAGAGACAGAGGGGTATGATGCGCTTTTCAAATGCAAGTGCAATATTAGACAATATAATACAATAGTCAGTGTATAAGCGCATCGTACAACACCTGACTACCTGTATCAACCCCACTGGGGTTCTTTAAAGTCAGTAAAGTGAAGGGAATTAGTGGGGTGGAAGAATATCCCCTGGAGCAGGAAACAATCTCCATGGGTCATAAAAGGATTAAAAGGCCACGCAGAGAACTAGTATCAAACCCTCAGGGATTATTGTGCGTGTGGAAAAGTGGGAGAAGCAAGACTTCAGAGAGATGCAAATAGGAACAATCAACCATAGGCTGAAAATATTCCGACATTCATAAAAAACATTGATGGAGAAAATGTAGACAGACGTGGAAAATAAAAGAGCACTAGAGCGAAAAGTTGATGTTTCAGCACTTCATGAATATTAAATAACAGAAAAAGGAGGCATTTTCTTTCAAAAGGTGAAAAGAAAAAGCAAGCAAAGTAGCAATATTCAAAGAAGCAAATTGTTTTGCAGGAAATATATAGTCACAAATAATGTAAGGAATTAAGCCATTTCAAGGGAGCTCAGCCTCCCAAAGGTAGCAAAGAGCAAGTAATGTGGAACACTGAACGAAAGACTCACCATGCTGCTAGAGGAGAATGTGGAGAAAGTACTCATGTTTGTTAACTCTGCACACTGGGGCACTGCTGCCCAGCCCAAAATGAATGAGGTTGCATCCATAAAAACATGACCGAATTGTCTAACTATTGATTTGCATATTTAACTTTCTAGTAAGGCCATACTATGTGTTGCAGAAAATACAGCAATGGCACAGAAAGATGAATCTCATCATCAGACTAGAGCATACATTGTACCATTTACAAGACTGAGAAAGTAAAAACATGTCTTTAAGGTGAAATGAGGTGACTGCTTATTTCCCTAGACATTCTCCTAGCTAGGAAACAAGCCTGTGAGGTTCTGTCATGTTAGATTTATCCCAATATATTGAACTGTGTGATAGATTGCAGTTAGGAAACCAGAATGTGGGAAGATGTGTCCTTGCCCTTTTTTTATCATTCGATAGGTTGTGTCCAGGGGCCACTGTGACCCACTTGCTAGTTAATCACACAAACGTGGTACCTTACTGTCAGCTCACCAGAACACAGCTGGACCTGTGGATGATCAGAAGGGGACTGTACCAGCTGTCTGAGACTTTTGTGAAGCCCTGTTCTGCAGAACCTGCTCCAAGTGTACCCAGGAACGATAAGGTAACTTTAAGGATCAGTTGCTGACATACTGTGTGCCTATAGGGAAACAGCAAGCTTCAAAATGCATTTTTCCTTAATGATCAGATGACCAATAGCCAGTGAACATGGACTGGACCCTGCTACTGTCCTGTGATGAAGTCTGTCCTGGCCCTTAATTGATGTCCTGATGTACCAGGTCCTTAGAAGAGAAATTCTAAAAAGTTGGGACTCAAAACATTTGCACTTCCAAGATCTACAGAGCTTCGGTGGGACCTCGCAGCCAAGGTATCTAATTGTGAGAGCGCTTTCCTGGTCACAGATTCGAGTTTTGTCCTGCTGGAGGGCCTTGTGCACCAAAACTGAGATTAAGCCCTGTTTTAGAGTTTAGTCAAGAATGTCAGTGTATCTTAAATGTGATAGTTATTCTGTCTACCATATTACAGGGGAATTATATCCTAAGGCACTTGGAATAAGTCTGATGGTATAGCTGTAACATTTGTCACCGAGTAACCTGTCTGCCTAACTCTAAATCAGGCCCTAAATCCTAAAGTAATAATCTAGACTGCACGAAAGTGTGGCAAGTATCTGCAAGATGATAAGACTTTGGCAACTAAGACATTTAAATTTCAGACTTGCAGCTGATGGAGCAGGGTGAAGAGCAAAATATTGTTCTAACCTGTGAAGTTAATTTCCCATAATATATAACCTGACTAACAAGCATGTGGTGAAAAGCATTAATCAACTTAGCTTAAAATTGCAAACATTACACGAGGGATTAACTAATGTGATTTATGTTGCATAAGCAAATAAGAAAATAATAAACTAACCTTTGTCTATTGTCTTTGTCAGTATTAAATGCGGCTGTTTAACTAATGGCAAATGCCTATTGTGTGTGCTTATGTTCTGTCTTTTGTGACAAAAGCCTTTGGAGTTCGTGCAGATCCTGAAGCAAAAAGTAAATATATTGCTGCATACATGTACTTCGGCTAGGTAACATAATTAACCTGGTTAATTATTAGAAGGGGGCGGGTAACAGAATGGGTCTCAATTCTTTAATTAATTGATGTCTTGTGTTTGTTTAATAATCGTTTCCAAAGTGAGGCCTGAAAAGTGGCTCGGAAAAATATGGCTGACAAAGATGCAGACGTGAAAGAAAATCTTGTCCAGAGTGGAGCCTTGCGTTGTGTGATGGAAATATTTGCTGAATAAAAAAGACTTTGCTTGAATAAAATGTGCTCACGGAAACAAGGCCCAAGGACAGGATCTGTGTAGGTCTGTCAAGGTTAGGAAGCGAAAAGAACAGTGCTCGAACAAGAAAGTATCATATTTGAGGAAGCCAAATGTCACGGAAGAAAAGACAATGGGCTTATGTGAAGCCTGGACTTGGTAATGTTCGAAGATGATCTAATGGTGGACTGACATGGCTCAGCCAATAGAAAACCTGAATTTTGTAAAATGTAGAGAGTTTTAGATAGAGAAAAGGTATAAAACCTGATATCATGAGCAGGGCAAAAACTCTCTTGCTTCCCGATTCCTGAATGGCGTGCTGATGGACTTTTGGCGCACGTAAGGACAGCTGATAATAATTAATTATTTCCTTTACAGGTAAAGTGAGAAATAGTAGAACTAGGGTATGAAAACTGTTATTTGCTAATACTTCATGTTTCTGAACTTGCTTTAATAAATGTCAGTTTAATAATTGTTATGTTATGTTATGTTATGTTAAACAGATTTTTTTATAGCGCACGGCTACTCCGAGGAGTGTCCCGGCGTTTTGATAAAACCCGAGAAAGAAAAATCCAGGGCAGATGAGAGGGCGAGCAGGAAAATTCATTGCCTAATTAAAATGCTGCTTTCTTATTTGCTTTAAAATAAAGACATTCTAAACTTAAATGCTCTGATTCGAAAAGACAAGCTGGTCTTGTTTATTCATGGTCTAGTTACTATCAGTTGATCCAATCACCATATTTGGTTTGGTTTAATATGACAAATGTTTAAATCCATGGTTAGAGATGAGAAACTGCAGTTGTAAATAATATTGTAGATATAATGTGAATAGTTTTACAAATCAAACCATAGATTCAGTTGCTCAAAAATTGTCTCATTGGTGTTATGGGCCTGTTTAAGTGTTTCATAATTAATAGTGAGTATTGAGGTAATAGATAGCGTTGGTGTGACAGTTTTTTCTACAGGAGCGATGGATCAATTTCTTGGTAGCAGAGTTACGGTTACTATGGTAACTGACATGTTACATGGGAACACATAGGATACATGTCTAAAACATGTTAGGTTTGTTCAGTTGTTACATGAAGTCGAAAGGTTTTTTCCAGCAGTTTGAAAACTAGTTGTGCCGGCCTGAGTAGTGTGACAGTTGAAGTTACACAGTGCATTTGTTCTGTTACAAAATAGTGGTATCGTCGTATATCACAAGTGCTGTGGACGTACAGCACAAGTTTAGGGATTTTTGGTGTGTAAGGTAGAATGCGTAGTGAGGATTGTCTATGAAATCATAGCTTTCGAGTATAGGGATACTTTGATCCTGTTTTGAAACTCACTGTGAAAAGAGTAATAGAATTTATCTAAGCTTGAGTGAAGGGTAAGGAAGGGTCGTCTATCTTACTGGTGAATGAGTATTTCTGTTAGCAGGTTAAAGTCCTACTGAAGAATTATGTATGAATGGTTTGGGATCTTTTCCGTATGAATGTGCGTGAATGAATGGGTAAGGTAGCCTTACTTTATCGGCGAATTTCAATATTCAGTGAAAATAGCATTGTCTATTTCACGCGAAAAGAATACTTGATTGTTTGAGAAAAGCTATCACTTTATTTAGCGAAACAGACAAATGGTTTGTTATTTGTGGTGTTTCTAACTGAATTCATTCAAAAGTTTGTAAATATGGGGCTGTGAAGGAGGGGTTAGTTGCAGCTTCTTCTCTACAGCGGTAGCATACGTCACAAGAGTCGCACTGTGATTGGCTAACATACGTCACAGTATTCGCGCACAGATTGGTTCACGTGACAACACAAGCTTACAGCTGATTGGCTCATTCTGAAAAACAGTAATTCTAATGGTTGAGCAGAACAGTGACGTGGCTTAACCTGATTGGTTAGTTAGTGAGTTTTGCGCACGGATTGGTTAACCTGGCGGAATAACAAGGAAACTGCTACGATCTTTACTAAAGCTGGAAAATTTGTTTAAAAGAAATGGATTATTATTATTTGAAAGGGAAAAAGAAACTTACATGGTTTCAGAAGTTGAAAAATAAAATTAAACCTGACAAGAAAATTTCAACGCGAAACGAGAGATCAATTCATAAGTACAAAACACCAGCAGCTTATATGTTATGTGAATATGGTTACCATACTTGTCTTTGGATTGAGAATTGGATGAAATATACTGAGAATGATGGTATTTTAGCATGGCCGGAAGATGGATCATTTAACATAGCGGTCTTGAGAAACTTGAGAGAAATAGGATGATGGAACTTGTACCAAAGCCTAGACCTACTCAATTTGAAGCTTTAGTTGAATGGGAGGATGAAATGTTTGAATTAGAATGAGAAAGTAGAGGCATACCAAAGGGAACAGGAATTTATGATAGAGAAACACATGAGGATAGAATGCGTCGATGGAGAAAGGCAGACATGAGTGATGGTCTGTACCCAGTGAGACTAATTGATGAGACATCTGGTAAAAAGGGTTCCCAAAAGAAAAATCATGTTAGAGAGGAAAGTGATTCAGAAGATGCAGTATTAGAAGAAATCTATACCAGAAATCCACCACCTTTTTAACCAGTTTGTACATGGACTTCTCCAAGTGTTGCTCCAAGTGCCCTTCAAAGGGAAATCTCCTGAAATAAATTCGAATTTTAAAAGAATGCCTGAATAGACAAATCAAAGTTTCAAAAAAACACCTGAAAGGTTAGAAACAGGATGTAATTCGAGTATATTAGGAGAAAATAGTAATTTCACTCAAACTCCTGTTCAAAGTAAAGAAACCCCAAGAAATGGAAATAGAACAGAAAAATATGAGGGATTGCCAGATACTTCGGAATACATTCATTCTGCGAATTAAACAATACAGCAGTTAACAAAAAGCATGGAAGCAGTAACAGTGCCTGTAACAATTGGACCTGTTCTCCCAGTATTTGATCAAAAAGAAGTTAGACATTCAGCTTTAACTGTCCCATTAAATTCAGAAATACAAAAAGTGCCTATAAATTTTTATTCAGATTTAAGTGAAATACATCGAGAAAAGTTGATGCCTGACTTAACTTTTAATCAAAGTTTGTCATGTAAAACCCCAATTGGTGCAGATTCTGACTCTGGATCTCCAGTAAAAAGTTTAATGCAAAGCCCGGAATGTAAAACATTTGATGTTGCAAAATTGAAAGCAGACATAGAAGAATTAATAATTGGAACAATTGGAACTGACAGATTAAAGGCATATCAGGATGATGAATTATTATTCATTTGCAAAAGCATAACATGGAAAACGAAAAACAAATATGACCAATTAGAGGAAATGGCTTTTGAATTAGAAATAGATTTAAGCAAGCAGAAGAGTTTGCAGAGAAATTATAGAGTGGATTTTTCTGAAAAAGACATTGAAAATGTGACACTGCAGGAAGAATCACTCATATAAAAGAATTAATTGTGATCCTGGAAAGCAAAGTGGGCTAAGAAAAAAGATGAAGACATTATAACATCAGCTTATCCTATCAGAGAAAAAAAAAAGAGGCAAAAGTGTTTCCAATGAGAGAAAAGCAGGAGGAGGCTATGTGCATGTTCCTTGGACTAGGCAGGACATCCTAATGTTCACCAATGATTTTCCCCGATTAAGAGAAAAACCTGTAGAATGGTATTGACAGGTAGACAGATTTGTGAAAGTTTCAAAAGCCCTGTGGGTCGATCTTGATGGATTATTTGATATAGTTGTTCAATCAGATCTATGGACAGAATGTAAAATTTCCATAGATTGGCCTAGAGAAGAACCTACCCAAGATAATGTAACAGGTGCCCCTTCATCAGATGTAATGAAAATGTATGATAAAGTAATAGTGTTTTTGAAAAACAAGTTTCCCCCAGAAGAAGTGCATTGGGTTAAAATAGACAGAACAATCCAAGAGCTGAAAGAATCAGTGCATTCATTCTATGAAAGGATACTGCTGGTATATAAACAATACAGTGGAAATGAGCACCTGAGTGAGAAAGATATGAGCCATTTTATATACAGATTTGTATATGGCTTGAGACCTGAAATTGGTGAGATGATATGATCTGGAATTGTTGGTTGGCAGTCACTCACAGTGGATGATATTTTGAGAAAAGCAAAATACTGTAGTGATGAATTAGATGCAAAACAAAAGAAGCTGAAAGAAAACGCTATGTGGGCACAGGTAAAAGTGGCTGAACAGCAGATAGCAAATTTAAACAAAAATGCTGATCAGAATCAAGGGAAATTTAAAGGTAATTATAATAAACCAAAGTTGATGGGAAACATAGAAGAGTTAAAAAAGAAACTCCCATGTTTTAATTGCAGCAAAATTGGACACTGGAAGCGTGAGTGTAAAAATCCGCCCTAAATTTTGTAAAAAATACATCATTAAATCCACAGATGCAGAATGAGATAAATGAGCAGCAACAGCTACAGCGACACATAGTGAATCAGCAAAATCATATACCACAACCGCTACTCCCAAACTGTGTAAATGTGCAGAGATACAATACAGAAACAGGATTCTGCGGAGGTGAACAGGTAAACAGATCACCGAGAGTGAATGTGTCAAATGTGTCTCAACAATTTTGGATGAAAGAGGATGGAAGTGAATCTGAGGATTACTTCTGACGTTGCCTGGGAGAGGAGGAAGACTGTGTGCTTGGAGCCACTCTTGAGGTAGATCAATCAGTTCCATTTGTAAATGGTAAAGTGAATGATGTAGAAATTGCTTTTCTAGTGGATACAGGTGCTACCCGTTCTACTGTTAGATCAGTGGAAAGAGAAAACCTGCCTCTCTCAGGAGATAAGATCCAAGTAGTAGGTGTAGCTAATCAACAAATTGAAACAGATTTAACTGAACCAGTTGAAGTTGAAATAGGTACATTTAAAGACATGCATAGATTTGTAGTTTGTGATAGCAGTCCTGTAAATATTTTAGGTAGGGACATTCTATGCAAGATGAATTGCAAAATATGCTGCTCACCGGATGGAATAGAGCTGCAAACTTTAGAAGAAGATGTACTTTACAAATTAACAATGTCAATGGTTGAGGCAGAGGAAATCAGATTATTTCCTGTGTTTGATAAAAACAATTTGCCTGAAGAACTTAAAGAGACAGTGAATGTTAAAATCTGTGATTTCACTGGAAATGAAATGGGTCTAATGAAAAATGTAGATCCAGTACAAATAACAGTAAAACAAGGAGCAGAATATCCAAATATTCCTCAGTATAAAATGAAACCAGAAGTAATTGAAGGTGTTACACCTGTAATTGACAAATTCATAAAACAAGGAGTTCTAAGAGAAATCGAGGGTAGCCCATGTAACTCACCGTTTATGGGAATTAAAAAGCCAAACGGTACTTTCAGAATTGTTCAGGACCTGAGAAAGGTAAACAAAATTGTTGTCCCATGTTGCCCAGTTGTACCAAACCCAGCAGTAATTTTATATCAGATTCCGCATGATGCAGAATGGTATACAGGTATTGATTTATGCAATGCATTCTTTACTGTTCCATTGCATCCAGAAAGCCAGCAAATGTTTGCGTTCCGATTCAAAGAGCGTATATTAGCATGGTGTAGAATCCCACAAGGGTATACTGAGAGTCCATCTATTTTTAATCAATTGCTAAAGAAATCCTTGGAAGATTTAGAATTACCTGGAAGGTCTCCATTAGTGCAGTATATTGATGATCTTCTTGTAGCTGCAAAAACAAGAGATAACTGTGTAACAGATACCATTACTCTTTTGAATCATTTGGCTGATGAGGGACATAAAGTGTCACCTACAAAATTACAGTTTTGCAAACAAGAAGTAAAATATCTTGGTCACAGAATTGCAAAAGGAATCAGACAAGTTATAACAGAAAGAATAAAAATGATTCAAGCAATGCAACCTCCAAAAACACAGAGACAGGTTAGAGTGTTTTTAGGAATGGTAGGCTATTGTCGCCAATGGATTAGTGGATTTTCGGTAATTGCAAAATCCCTGCAGAGACTGACAAAAGCAGACATAAAGGACCCAATTAAATTAACAAAAACTGAATTAGAAGCTTTTGAACAGTTAAAAAGAAGTTTGTGTGAAGCTCCAGCATTGGGAATTCCAGACTATGCGAAAGAGTTTGAGCTGTATTGCAGTGAGAGAGAAGGTTGTGCATTATCAGTTCTGATTCAAAGACATGGAAGACTGAGAAAGCCAATAGCTTACTTCTCAGCTGTTCTTGACCCTGTTGCAAAAGCATTACCAGGTTGCTTAAAGGCAACATGTGTAAGCTTGGAACAAAGTGAAGGAATAATAATGGGGTTTCCAGTTAAAGTTTACGTCCCACATTCAGTTGAGATTCTCCTTGCCGGAAGCAAGACACAGCATTTGACTAACAACAGGTTGACAAAATATGAAAAAGTTATTCTGGGATCAGATAACGTTTCTATCTCAAGATGTGTGAATTAAAATCCTTCCACATTATTGCCTGATACTACTGAAACAGAAGACAGAGGTGAGGTTGATCATGAATGCCTGTATGTATTAGATTACTGTACAAAACCAAGGTAGGACATAAAAGATGTCCCTCTGCCTGAATCAGATCTTGTTTTATTTGTTGATGGTTCATGCTTGAGAACGGATGATGGTGTTCTGGTTGCAGCATATTCAGTGTGTACTGTTGCAGATGTGATTGAAGCTTCCAGTCTCAAAGGAATTCGTTCACCTCAAGTGGCAGAATTATTTGCTTTGATTCGTGCATGTGAGCTGGGAAAAGATCAGAAGGTTACCATAGTGACTGATAGTCAGTATGGTTATGGTGTAGTCTATGACTATGGCCAGCCTTGGTCTCAAAGAGGTTATTTAACTTCTGCGGGATCACCAATAAGAAATGCTCAGCTAATAAAGAGGCTAATAGATGGAATACAGCTTCCAGAAAAAATTGCTGTGGTAAAATGCACAGCTCACAAAAAGGGAGCAGATTATATAACTTTGGGAAATGCATATGCTGATGCAATAGCAAAATTCTGCGCAAGACAAAATGTATCTGTAAATCGGGAAAAAAATAATGAACATGTTTTGAACTCACTTATGCTAATATCAGTAGTTGAAACTTGGCAAGGAGTAAAACAGTTACAAGATGAGGCAAGTGATGAGGAAAAAGACACAAGGTTGAAGGCAGGTTGCAGGCAGAGAGAGGAAGATGAGATCCAGGTTTACAAAGATGACAGACCAGTAATGCCAGACAGCATGATTTCAGACATGGCACGCATGTACCATGGTCCAGGACATATCGGAAGAGATTCCATGATTAGGTTGTTTAGGCAGACTTGGTACAATCCGAAATTCAGAATAATTGCAGAATCTTTTTGCCAAAGATGCCTCATATGCCAACAGATTAACCCAAACAGAAAGACTGTTGTAAGCATGGGAACCATAGGACGGGAGGGTGGTTCATTTACCAAAATACAGGTTGATTTCATTGAAATGCCACCTCGAAACAGACTCAGATATGTGTTGGTAATAGTCTGTTTGTTTTCAAGATGGGTGGAAGCTTTTCCAACATGTCACAATGATTCAACTACTGTGGCAAAATTGCTTTTGAGAGATCTCATACCAAGGTATGGTTTTCCAGTATCGATTGAAACATATCGCGGCACACATTTTGAAAACAGACTGCTAAAACTGATTTGTGAAGCACTAGGAATAAAACAAAAATTGCATTGTGCCTACAGACCAGAAGTATCAGGAGTTGTTGAGCAAGTGAATGTTACAATAAAAAATCGGTTAGCTAAAATGTGTTTAGCGACAGGAATGAAGTGGACAGATGCACTTCCACCTGTTTTAATGACTTTGAGAAGCACTCCAGACAGAAAAACAGGTCTGAGCCCTCACAAAATCTTAATGGGAAGGGTCATGAGACAAGCATTTGTTCCAGTTGATAAAGTACTAAGTATAAATGATAGTGCAATCATAGATTATTGCAAGAATCACTCTGACGTAGTGACTTCTGTGTTCCACCAGGTAGGAACTGAAGTACTTTCAAAAGAAAAAGAACAAGCTCATGATCTTTTGCCAGGAGATTGGGTAAGAACAAAGGTTCTTCGAAGAAGGAATTGTCTAGTACCAAGGTGGCAGAAGGCAAGACAGTGGATACTAGTCACAACAAATGCAGTTAAGTGTAGGGGACTGAAAAGATGGATCCATGCTAGTCATACCATACGATTCCCTCCACCTGAAAATCCTGACGAGGAAGGTGATACAACAGCTGATTCAGATTGAGAAGAAGAACCTGATAGAAATCCAGATACTGAAGATCGACAAGAAAGTCGAGATCTGGAAGATTCAAATGCGAATGAAGCATTGAATGAAGAAAATGATGACGTTGTGATACAAGATTTTGAAGAAAATGAAAATGATCTGCTATATCAAGTAGCAGAAGAACAAACTGAACAAGAAGTGATTCAAAATGAAGATCAGTAGAGTATTGAAAAGCAGGTTGGAATCTTTGGAAGAAGGAACGAAAATTCTGAAACTGGTGGATTGCAAGTAATCGAAGAAGAAGAAGAATATGAAATTCCAAGTACCAGTTATAAGGATGCTGTTCCTAACAAAGTAAAATTGCTGAGTAAAGAAGTACCTGAATCTGAAGAAGAATTTGATACAGAAAAACTGATAATTGATGAATCAGCTAATAACACAGAAAGTGAAACAGATGACAGTGAGGATGAATCAAAAGTGAAAAGATCAAGGAAAGGAGCTTGGAGATTGGAATATAACTTGACAGAGCCAAAAAGAAGGTTAACAAGAAAAGGAGACAATTGGCCGAGTAAAAATGAAGGTCTGAGATTCAAATTAGTGAATAAATCAAAAGAACAGGTGAATGAGATTACAAGTAAAGAAGACTTGAATAAGAAAAAGCAAACAGAGAAAAGAATAGAGGTGATCAATAATAGGCCAAAAAGAACAGTTAGACCAAATCAGAAGTATAAGTCACCTGAGTGGACCTATATAGTGATCCCACCAGTAATAGAAATTAGTAGTAGTCAGATAAATTTAGATGAAGAGACTGACAATAACTGATTTTCTTTGAAGTGACACAAGGTCGAAAAATTGTGTGAGGAGACACAAGGTCGAATAAATTGTGGTAGCTGGAAAACACATTTGATGTATGACATAAGGTCGAAGAAAGGTTGTTAGAGAAATAAAAGTTATCTGATATAAAAATAGGGGGGTGTATTTAGTGTGTATTTAGTGATTTTTCATTTTTATTTTTTAGTTTCCTTTATTTTTAGTAAAGATGCCTTCTTATAACACCAATTCGAGATGCTCAATTCTCAAAAGATGTTGCAAACTGTCTTCAATTTGTGTAGTTCTAATAGTTTTAGTTTGGTTAATTTTAGCTGTCATTTTTCCTTTTGGAATAGATAAAGAGATGTATAAAGCTAATATGACTAGTAAAGCTGTGGTCAATCATGACAAGATTGTTGACCCGAATAAGGTCATTGCACATAAGAGATTCATCAAGATAGATCTGTGGGAGATTTTTCTAGAAATACATTTTCGAGGCTTTTATCTGAATATGTTAAGGTGATGAATGCAAAAGACTGCTGTGTATGCGTGAAATTGCCAACTTCTGTGTCAGAGGGGGTGACATATAACATGCTTCCTCTTACTTATGGTGTGACATGTAGTGTAATAGCTAGTTTTTTCTATAAAACTGGACGTCTGGAATATTAATATTCAGGCTTTGATGACATTTTTGCAAATTTAAAAATTGTAGAAAGCTTGAATAAAGTGAAATTTGCTAAACAGATGAGGGAATTTTTCTTAGTAACTAATGAACTCACCTATGAATATGCTTTTAAAAATAATCTAACATGTAAATTGAGAACAGAAGAGAAAACATTTTTAAATATGGTGGAAGAGAAAGGGCAATTTATAAGCGAAACAAGATGACAAAAGAGACTAAGTCTAAATTTTGGCAAATGGAAGATGAAAAACTTAATGGTGGAAATGTTAATGTCGCAATTCACAAAGATAAACCTGTTAGTGGAAAATTATGTATAAGAAGAGATAATACTCAGTTTGACAACTATTTCGTTGGTGCAAGTCAATGTGAAGATACCTATCGTATTGTAGGGGGTTGTGGATTTAAAGGGGGCAAAGATCCAATTTTCCCTGGAATTTATTTCATTTGTCGGGATAAAGCTTATTACAGTCTTCCCAACCACTGGTATGGGACATGGTATGTGGGTTTAGTTTTTCCCAAAAAATTTCATGTAGAAAAAAAAGCAAAAGGTTCGTTTGAAATTGGTAATCATCTGAGTAGACTCAGAAGAGAAAGCTTTTCAGAAATTTTAGGAGACATATTTGGTGCGTTAATACCTATGGTGGGAATGACCCTGAATGCAAACAAAATTAGAAAATTTTCCACAATTTTTGACAGATTGTCAACAGATACTGCAGGTGGATTCCAATTAGTTGATACAGAACTTGTTGCCATGAGTTCTATGGTAATGCAGAACTGTCTTGCATTAGACATTCTGCTAGCTAAAGAGGGTGAAGTCTGTGGGATATTGCATGTCCAACACTGCTGCACATATATTCCTGATAAGAGTCAGAATATAGAGATGTATATAAGAAACATTACTGAGCTTCATAGTGAAATAGTGCCTATAGAAGATGAAAGTTTTTCAGAACACTTGGCTAAAAGATTTGCAACAATCAAACGCTGGTTTCAAGAGATTGGTAGTTCAATTATAGGTAAAATAGTTTTTTCCTTTAATAGTCATAGCTATGATAATACTTTTGCTTAAAATTAGTTGCATGATAGTTGCATGATATACAAGAGAAAAAAACACTTAATAGAAAAGAAAAGAATTTACAAACTCAGAAAGGAGAAAGAAAAAGATATAGAATTAGAAGAGTTCCGTAGATCTCAATATGAAAAATGTAGAAAAACAGATGAGACTAAGGTTTAGAAATACTAATATTAAGGAAGTCCAAAACATGTTCGAAGGATAAAAATCTATACATTTTTGGGTATTGTTTGGGGATTTTGAAATCACCAGATGAGGGAGTTGATGGAGCACAGTGAAGAGCAAAATTTTGTTCTAACCTGTGAAGTTAATTTCCCATAATATATAAACTGACTAATAAGCATGTGGTGAAAAGCATTAATCAACTCAGATTAAAATGGCAAACATTACACGAGGGATTAACTAATGTGATTTATGTTGCATACGCAAAGAAGAAAATAATAAACTAACCTTTGTCTATTGTCTTTGTCAGTATTAAATGTGGCTGTTTAACTAATGGCATGTGCTTATTGTGTGTGCTTATGTTCTGTCTTTTGTGACAAAAGCCTTTGGAGTTCGTTCAGATCCTGAAGGAAAAAGTAAATATATTGCTGAATACATGTGCTTCGGCTAGGTAACATAATTAACCTGATTAATTATTAGAAGGGGGCGGGTAACAGAATGGGTCTCAATTCTTTAATTAATTAATGTCTTGTGTTTGTTTAACACCTTAGCTGCGTGTAAACATCCCTCCCCAGTGCTGCGCTGTCCATTGGATCCAGTGCTGAATGGACGTCCAATGGTCGTGCGCAGCACTGGGGAGGTAGCGCTGCTGACGACTGTTGGCCGTCAGCAGCACTTAAGGGGTTAATAATAGTTTCCTGAAAAGTGGCTCAGAAAAATATGGCTGACAAAGATGCAGACGTGAAAGAAAATCTTGTCCAGAGTGGAGCCTTGCGTTGTGTAATGGAAATATTTGCTGAATAAAAAATACTTTGCTTGAATAAAATGTGCTCACGGAAACAAGGCCCAAGGACAGGATATGTGTAGGTCTGCCAAGGTTAGGAAACAAAAAGAACAGTACTCGAATGAGAAAGTATCATATTTGAGAAAGCCAAGTGTCACAGAAGAAAAGACAATGGGCTTATGTGAAGCCTGTACTTGGTAATATTCAAAGATGATCTAATGGTGGACTGACATGGCTCAGCCAATAGAAAACCTGAATTTTGTAAAATGTAGAGAGTTTTAGATAGGAAAAAGGTATAAAACCTGACATCATTAGCAGGGCAAAAACTCTCTTGCTTCCCGATTTCTGAATGACGTGCTGATGGACTTTTGGCGCACGTAAGGACAGCTGATAATTATTAATTATTTCCTTTGCAGGTAAAGTGAGAAATAGATAGGGAAATAGAATTAGGGTATGGAAACTGTTATTCGCTAATACTTCATGTTTCTGAACTTGCTTTAATAAATGTCAGTTTAATAATTCATTGCCTAATTAAAATGCTGCTTTCTTATTTGCTTTAAAATGAAGATATTTTAAACGTAAATGCTCTTTCTTTATGAAGAATAAAGTTAATAAAAATTAGATTTGAAAAGACAAGCTGGTCTTGTTTATTCAAGGTCTAGTTACTATCAGTTGATCCAATCGCCATTTTTGGTTTGGTTTAATATGACAAATGTTTAAATCCATGGTTAGAGATGAGAAACTGCAGTTGTAAATAATATTGTAGATATAATGTGAATAGTTTTATAAATCAAACCATAGATTCAGTTGCTCAAAAATTGTCTCATTGGTGTTATGGCCCTGTTTAAGTGTTTCATAATTAATGGTGAGTATTGAGGTAATAGATAGCGTTGGTGAGACAGTTTTTTCTACAGGAGCGCTGGATCACAGCTTTTTCTGCCTAAGCCAACAGCTTCAGTGGGAACTCATCCAGCAGCTATCCTGCCTCAAGAGGGCTTTGCTAGATACAGCCTGCAACCTTTCCCCATCTGAGAATTTCATTACAAGCACGGAGGCTACAATATACATAATACTTTTAATACAGTCTCCAAGCAGCCACAAACATCACACAGTAAAGGGTTCCAGAATAGAACACTATAAGTAAATAATAGGCATGAGCCACCAACAATCTGCTTCTTTTAAATGTGGCTCTGAAGAAGATAAGTTCAACCTTTTAATTACTCATTATCTTTTACCTCATTATTATCTTTCACTCCAGTGTTAGTGGGCTTACCCTTTACCCCTACCTCCAAACTGATCTCCAATTTACAGAGATCTCACCTTACTCTTTTTTCCCTGTTAATTTCGGAGCTCTTCCTCCCATTTCTCCTTAATAGCTTAGTCTATACTATTACCACATTATTGCATTGTTTGTCAAATGTGATTCCTGCTTTAACCTTCTTTCCCTTTCAGGTGCCCCGATTTTATTCACCCTAAAGTGCTAATCATCGTGAACGCCCGGGACTCCTTACCCGATCTTGCTCTCCTTCCCATTTCAGAAGCACTACTTGTTTTATGCTTCTTATGCCATTTTAACGTGCTCCTCTCTTTCCAAAACGGAGACGAAGTGCATTGGAGTTGCGGCCTACCTGACGCGTAACGAAACATGTTAGAAGAGAGCTACTTAGCAGCAGCTGCGCCACTTCAGGATGTTGCCAGGGGCCTTTCCTCATTACAGTCCCAAGGAAATTGAGAGCAGCTGTTCACCCAGGCACGCAGATGTCAGTTACTCGTTTTGCCTTTGCGATCAGCTGCTGCCATCCTCACCAAAAGTGCAAGTTATAACCCTGTATTCAGTTACCAATATCTATTTTCCTTAATACTTCCTTATCTATCCATGTGCCCATAAAACAAAAACATTAAAAATTGAAGGGAAGTTCCTTCTAATATACTCTTTCTTTTCCATACAAAAAGTAAAACGTTTTCTGCCTAAACCAACAGCTTCAGTGTGAACTCATCAAGCAGCTATCCTGCCTCAAGAGGGATTTGCTAGATTGAATTATAGCCTAAGGCACTTGGAATAAGTCTGATGGGATAGCTGTCACATTTGTCGCAGAATAACCTGTCTGCCTAACTCTAAATCAGGCCCTAAATCCTAAGGTAATAATCTAGACTGCATGAAAGTGTGGCAAGCATCTGCCAGATGAGAAGACTTTGGCAATCAAGACATTTGAATTTCCCACTTGCAGCTTTTTCTGCCTAAACCAATATCTTCAGTGTGAACTCATCCAGCAGCTATCCTTCATCAAGAGGCCTTTGCTAGATAAAGCCTGCAACATTTCCCCACTGGAGAATACCCACTCCCTAAACAAAACTTAGGGCTCGATTAGGATTGCGGTGAATCCGCATCCTCCGGGCCGGCAGTGGGTTCACCGCTGCGGTGCATGAAAAGACCCCCGCCACATTAGGATGGCTGGGTGGGGGGTCATCGGGGGACGGGAAGACCGTCCACCGCTTTTCCGACACAGTCCGCTTCCGACCGTGGCGGAAAAGCTCTAATATGGTGGCGGTGTTTATTAGACACCACCAGCTATATTAGGATGTGCTTCAGAACATGCCTTTCCGTGGCGGCAATGCCGCCACGGAAAGGCATACGGTCTTTTCTTTGGGGGCCCGTGGCCGGCCCCAAAGGTGAAGGGGGGTGGGGGGTGCACATGGGGGTACCATGGTACCCCCCTGCATTTGCATGCACAATGGGGCAGGCACCGCGAGGTGCCTGCCGCTTTGTGCATGCAAATGCACAGCCTGAATAACTTTGCGGCGGGTGATGCTTAAAGCAGGAGCCACCGCAATGTTAAATATATGGGATGTGACCGCCAGAGTGGTGGTCACATCCTAATTACACCAGAGAGACCGCTGCTGCCCCTGCGGACGGTCCCTCCACCTCGGGGGTGGGGGACAGACGCTGGTTCGTCCGCCATCCTAATAGGCGCCTTAGTCAGAAGGTAAACATGTTGACTCACACAACCTGCTAGGTGTACCTGATCTGAACTCCATTGCAGTCAGCCTGAATTCTCACATACATCCTACTCAACCACAAACAGTGACATCTGATTTGCACTTTACTTGTTTCTGTCAATTTTGCCTAAACTTAAAAAATTCACATCTCTGATTCACCATATTTTGTTTTATGTATGTTGATGTAATTTATCTTATAAATATTTTTCTATATTTAGAAATTGCTATTGGTGTTTCTATTGTGTAGTGTTTTGAATTTTTAATTGTTTTAGTATTGCAACTATGTTGACACTCTTTTCCTTATGTTAAGCCTGTCTGCTCTGTTCCAAAGATAACAGGGTTTGTGCCCAGGTTTACATTTTGAACATCTATGATGGACCTAACAAGAATTGGGACTTCTAACATGTGAACAATTCCCATCCTTTCCAACCAATAATAATTATTACACAAGAGTTAAGAAAGATTTCAAAGCAGAGTTAAATCAACCTTGAAACATATAACACACTGTTATATGATCATATAAGAAATATAGAACCAAAAAACCCAATAGGTTAATCAATGTGGTCAAAATAAAAGAAAAACTGATGTCACCCCCTTGGACAAGTACGTAAGATCTGGGAACCCAAAACCCTCTCAGCCCAATAAGGCATTGTAAATCATTTGGAAGCTATGACAATGAAACTCTTAAAAAAAGGATGTAAACATAGCATTAATCAGAAAAATGCTGCTTGAAAATTGAGGAAATAAAGTAGCAAATAGCTAGCATAAAAGTAAGAAAGACAAAAGTAAACAAGCGAAAAGAGTACACTAAAAAGGAAAGCTCGGAAAAGAAAAAAAAGGAAAAAATATGGTTCTATAGAAGATAAAATTGGCCACCTTTGCCCTTTCTATATAATCTGCATATGAGAACTATCCTCAAAATAGTTTTAAATGAACCACACATAGCACTAATCAGACTTCTAAGACATACTATCGATGTGTTGCCATATGAGGATGAAGTTTTACTTGTCCTTCTGAACCATGAGAGGACTCACTCCATGGAGCAGGATATGGAAGTCAATCGTGGGAGACTCTCAGGACATAAATTAAATATGAATAAGAGTGAGTGTATCTGTGTAGGCATGTCTGAAAGTAACCATATATAAACTGTGACATGTATGGTATACTTAGGAAAAAAACGTACTAACTCATATTATGGGCTACTCAATGCCTTGAACTCAATATGTGTAATGCAGAGTACTCGCTAAATTCTGCCATCTGGCGGGTGTCACAATTATTTTACCATTGGCCCAGGCAAACATTGTTTTGGTGACGTGTCAAGCGTGGCGATATTTGCCAGCCACTAGCGAGCGCAAGCGAGATTTGCTGCCTGCTCGTGCAGCTTCTGGTCACCACAGCGCCCTCCAGTGCCATTTTGTGATGCAGGTGAGAGGCATCTCAAGCAACTTCTCTACTTGAGAAACAGCTAAATCTGCTCAAACAGACTTTTTTGAGGTAATATTCTACTCCAACGGGCCATCCAGATTGCTTTTTAATGCAAGAGCATTTTGTTATTTTATTTTGTTTTAAAAAAAAAACAAAGCGCCCCACAGACTCCAACATTGTGTTCTCCACCCAGTGCTTTGTCCGTCTCCTGGTCACTTTTCATTTGGTTTTCGAGATGGAAGGATCACTCTGTCTGTTGCATGTAGACCACTGAATTTAATTTTTTTTTGGTGATATCACAAGTTCAAGAACGTTTGTATAAACGTGGTGTTTGTTTGATAGAGGGCTTGCATCAGTTTTTATTTCTGCTTTCATTAAATGATATAATTGAATTGTTGCCTGCAGTTTCAGTAGGGTCATATTATTTTTTACATTTAGTTTTTTTACCTTTTGTAAGGTAAAAACGTTGCAAACTTCAGTACATTTTCTCTATGTTTGCTAATTTAGCAATATTCATTCCTTTTACAATGTGGCCAGTAGGCTCAGTGCTAGTCATGTGTTCATGAAACAACTATTTCTGTGGTATATGTTGTTGTAAAACATCATTTAGGGCAGGTATTTCATTTGATTAAACTGAAAATTTATTTTATTTTATATTTCTCTCTTCTTTCTGCAAAACTTGTAATTTTGTGAGGCTTGGGTGGATGTGTGCTGTTGTAAAATGTTTAACACTAATTTAATTTTCGATTTTAGCTTTCCTGAATTAGTGGTAGTGTTTTATTCATTGTTACCATAACCCCTTTTTCTGGCCAGTGTGTTTGTATGTTTGCCACAGGCCACCGTTTGTCTTTGTTCACCATGCCATGTGGCTTGGGGGACATTTTGTGTAGTAAGTGTCCATAGGCCTGAATGTGTTCTTTGTTCTCCATGCCTTCCTGCTATCTGTTTGACCATGTGTCAGCAACCATTTTATGTAGCCCGCCAGCATTGATTTTGCCATAGACCTGCCTGTGTTCTTTGTTGGAGCCATGCCTTCTTACTGTTGCTTGGCCATGTGGCAGGCGACCATTTTGTGTTGCCAGCCAGTGTGCTTTTGCCATAGGCCTGCATGTTTTATTTGTTGTGGTCAAGCCTCTTTGCTTGTGGTTGTTGTTTGACAATGTGACTTGTGGCTAATTGGTGTAGTCAGCCAGCGTGCTTTTGCCTTAGACCTGTATGTGTGCTTTGTTTTGGCTATGTCTTCTGGCTTTCGATTGCTGTTTGACCATGCGGCCAGTTACTATTTTGTTTAGCCAGCCAGTGTACTTTTGCATTTGGCTTACTTGTGTTCCTTGTTATGGCCATGCCTCCTTACTTGCTGTTGTTGTTTGACCATGTGGGCAGTGGCCATTTTGTGTAGACAGCCAGTGTGCTTTTGCCATAGGCCAGTATGTGTTCTTCGTTAGGGCTTTTTGCTTGCTTTTGTTTTTTGACCATGTGGCCGGCTGCAATTTTGTACAGCCCACCACTAATAAAATCTTTTTTGTTGCAGTTTTTAAAGCCATTTTCTAGGTGGATTGATGGCAGAAGGCTATGCTGTTTTGTTTTTCTTCATTGTTTTTTTTTTACTTTTCCTGATATCCATTTAATATGCATGAGGATCATTGCATTATATTTGAATATAAACAGTGTTTCATGTTATATGCACTTTTCCCCCTGCACCTCATTGCCTCCCAATTGGTTTCTAATAGCCCTCTAATACACCACCATTATTTTTTTATCAATGTATTTCTCATTGATTTTTTAATGTATTCATTTTGCATTTTTAAAATACATTTTTTTTAAAGTTGTACATTTTACCACCCTTCACCTCCTGCCTCCCACAGGCGCCTGCCACACACCAGCATTTATTTTTCAAGGATTAACATTGCTCATTTGATCCTTGACTGGTGGATCTCCTGCCTGCCATATGCACACAGCTGCACACAAGCATTAATTTCTTAGAGAATATTCCCTTTTCCCCAGGACCCCCTGCCTGCCATAGCTGCACACACATCAGCATTACTTTGTTTAAGGATTATTACATTTTACCTTGAACTCCCTGGCTGCCACAGGTGCACACCAGCATAGCATTCACTGTTTAAGGTTTATTACATGTTAACCCTTCACCCCCTGTCTGTCCATAGGTGCACACACAACAACATTCTGTTTTTAAGGATAATTCCATTTTCCCCATAACCCTCGCCTGCCATAGGTGCACACAGCATTACTATTTCAAGGATTATTCAATGTTTCCCTCTATCTCCCTTACTGTCACAGGTCTCCCTTAAATGCACATAAAGCAAACAGTTACATCTGTATGTTGACATCCTGATTGAAAATTAAAGGTCATGATGGTATGGTTTGATTCTGGAATGGATACACTATTGTTGTAAATTATTTAGGCTAATAAGTAACCACACTAAAGGGCCCTAATACAATGCCAGTTGGACAAGTGTCTGACCAGCATCATGTCAGAATTGGCACCACCGACAAGGGGTCAGTGGACCCACTTCCGATATTAGGATGTGACTACTTTCACAGCGTTCGGAAAGTGTATATTTTCTATTGCAACTTGGGGTGCGGGCTGCAGCACAAACAGCAAATGGAAATATTGCCTTTTCAATCATCCTTGGACAGTGAGGTAGGCATCATGCAGTGCCTGCCACACAATGCATAAATGTATGGTAGGATACCGTAGTAAATTACTTCTGTAATGTTCTCCAACGAATAGAATGTCCATGACATGACATCATAGAATGCTTGGGTGACTCTCTGGCTCACAGTGTCAGTTAGTCAACTCAGGCTGAGCTGCATTGTATATCCAATGTAGGTTTACCCTATCTAAGGAAGGTTGTGTGCTTGTGGGTAGTCAATGCCCATTTCTGTTTCCTAGGGTGATGTTGAACCTTATGGTGTACCCTATGTAGGGGATGTTGCAATCTTGGTCCCAGTGTTATTTTACTGTAGTTTACCCTGGTAGTGTTTGTGGGTAGTCAATGGCCATATCAGTTCCCAGTGTAAATTTCCTGTGGTGTACCCTACTTCGGGAAAGTGGTAGTGTTTGTGGGTAGTCAATGCCCATATCAGTTCTCAGTGTAAATTTCCTGTGGTGTACCCTACTTTGAGGAGGTGGTAGTGTTTGTGGGTAGTCAATGCCCATATCAGTTCCCAGTGTAAATTTCCTGTGGTGTACCCTACTTTGGGGAAGTGGTGGTGTTTGTGGGTAGTCAATGCCCATTTCAGTTACCAGGATGACTATCCTGCGGTGTACCCTATTTAGGGGAGGTTGTGTTTTTTCTACAGGGTTACTTTCCTGCGCTGTTCCCAATTCTTGGTGGTTCAGTTTTACAGGGTCAGTATCCTGGGTGTACCCTATTTAGGGGAGATTGTGTTTTTCTACAGGGTTAGTACCCTGCACTGTTCCCAATTCTTGGTGGTTCAGTTTCACAGGGTCAGTATCCTGGGTGTACCCTATTTAGGGGAGGTTGTGTTATTTTACAAGGTCAGTACCCTGTGTTTTTCTCTATTTTTCGTGGAGATTATTTGGGCACTATGCTCCGGATGAAGTCTACCTGCTTGGAATTCGTGGCCAAGGGTTCCATGTTAGTAGGACTTTGAGTGAGGACCTTTATCATATCTTTAGTTTCAGCATAAACTCATCAGGGGAACTTATGGTTTCTTTCCAGAGATTTTTTATCTGGTGAATTTCTGTTATTGGACTTACACTCTTCCAGTTATCTAGAGTTAATTTTACCTCTGTTTCTCTCCCAAGGGTCTGTGTCTACGTTCATCTTTGTTTCCCAGGGTGTCTACCCTGTGGTGTACCCATGTATGGGGAGGTTGTGAATGTGGCCACCTTTCTTTGCTGCAATGGTTCTTATTCATCTAAACCATGCTGTTTCCCTAAGGGAGGAGGATGAGGCATATAGTAGTAAAATGTAGTTGTTTTTTGTTGTTGTTGATGTTGTAGACATAGCTGTAGAGGGTAGAGACAACATTCTCAATGATCTGAATCAACAATTGAAAGACAGGCACATGTAACAGGCGACCAGATGGCCAGGAACGAAATGTCGCCAATCTGTCTGCCCCAGGCCTGTAGGGCTCAGGAGCTGCGGGGGCCCCTGGGCTCCGGGACTGCAGGGCTCGGGGACTGCAGGGCTCCACGGCTGCAGGGCTCCGGGGCTCCGGGGCTCCGGGGCTCCGGGGCTCCAGGGCTCGGGGGCTGCAGGGCTCCAGGGCAGCAGGGCTCCGGGGCTCCGGGGCTCCGGGGCTCCGGGGCTCCGGGGTTGCAGGGCCCGGGACCCATGGAGCCCGTCCCGGGCTCTTCCCCACGCCGCGGGTCGGAGGAGGGAGCCCCGGACGCCTGGGAGGTGTTGCCTGGGGCACATCCCATTTGTTCCCTGGAAGGTGATCGCCAGCACAGGCAGGGTGCCTGGGCATACCCTTGCCCCTAGTAATCCGGAGGAAAATTACCCCCCTTTCTTGTAATCCGTGCACTCGAGCTGACAGAGGGGACCCAGGGCGCAAATGTGCCCGACCTCCTGGAGCCCTTGCTGGGGTCGGGGAGGCAAATGGCACCTCATCGGGACTTCCAGGGAAGTCCGGCCATCTAGTCGCCCTCATAGGAAAGCATTGCGGGCGACCAGATGGCCGAGGCAAGAGGGGCGACCAGATGGCCGGGACCGAAATGACGCCCAATCTGCCTGCCCCGGGCCTGTAGGGCTCGGGGCTCGGGGGCTCGGGGGCTGCAGGGCTCGGGGGCTGAAAGGGCTCGACGGCTGCAGGGCTCCGGGGCTCCGGGGCTCCGGGGCTCCGGGGCTCCGGGGTTGCAGGGCCCGGGACCCAAGGAGCCCGTCCCGGGTACTTTGACACTCTGCGGGCCGGAGGAGGGAGCCCCGGATGCCTGGGAGGTGTTGCCCGGGCATCGCCCATCTGGTCCGCAGCAGGGAACCACCAGCCCCGGGAGGGTGTTTGGGCATACCCTTGCACCTACTAATCCGGAGGAAAATTACCCCCCTTTCTCGTAATCCGTGCACTCGAGGTGACAGAGGGGACCCAGGGCGCAAACGTGCCCGACCTCCTGGAGCCCTGGCTGGGATCCGGGAGGCGAATGGCACCTCATCGGGACTTCCAGGGAAGCCCGGCCATCGGGTCGTCGATTTGTCGAGCCCTGGGAGAGAACTGGGGCTTGGCAGGGCCAGGTTGCCAGCAGGTCCCAGTCTGCCAGGTCACCAGGTCTGGGGATATGCTGCCCATGCGCTGCCGGGGGCTGGGCATGGCCTCCGGTGGGCCCTCAGGTGCATCAGTCTGGCACGGGGAGGCTCTGAACCTGCTTGGCTGGGGCCAGGGCTCTACAAATCCACTCGCCCGCTCGACCGGCGCCTAAACGGCATCCTGCTCTTGGCGGGCTTGGGGCTTAGCTTCCAGACCCTACCCAGGCCAGGGAGAGCCTCTGCAGGCCCCGATGGACCCCAGCGCCCAGAACCTCGGCTGGCTCTGCCCGGGACGCATGGAGCCCGTCCTGGGCACTTTGACATGCCGTTGGCCTGGAGGAAGGAAGCCCCGGGTGGTGTTACCCAGGCATAGCCCATCTGGTCCCCCTGGCAGAGAACCACCAGCCTTGGAGGGGTGTCCGGTCATACCCTGCCCCTAGTAATCCGGAGGAAAATTACCCCCCTTTCTTGTAATCTGTGCACTCGAGGTGACAGAGGGGACCCAGGGCGCAAACGTGCCCGACCTCCTGGAGCCCTCGCTGGGATCCGGGAGGCGAATGGCACCTCATCGGGACTTCCAGGGAAGTCCGGCCATCTGGTCGCTCCATGGGAAAGCATTGCGGGTGACCAGATGGCCGAGGCGAGAGGCGCGACCAGATGGCCGGGACTGAAATGACGCCAATCTGCCGGCCCGAGCCTCTGCGGGAGGGCTCCAGCCTGCCCTTGCAGGGCTTGGGGGCTCCGGGGCTCTGGGACTGCAGGACTCCGGGGCTGCAGGGCTGCAGGGCTGCAGGGCTCCGGGGCTCCGGGGCTCCGGGGCTCCGGGGCTCCGGGGCTCCGGGGCTCCGGGGCTCCAGGGCTCAGGGGCTCAGGGACTGCAGGGCTTGGGCTGCAGGGGTCCGGGGCTGCAGGGCTCCCAAGCTCCAACCAGGCCGGGGAGATCAGGGAGTCTGCCCAGGCACAAGGGACCCCTGTCCAGGGCACACGGACCCCCAGGACGCACATTTTTTTT